>NW_026061889.1:0-600000 GCF_023897955.1 Schistocerca gregaria | reverse complement strand
TACCTCTGTGTCACAGGAACAAACTGGCTTCAGAATTTTCCTCTCCAACATTCATAAGTAGTACATCTGGTAATTCAGAAATTTCAAACGGTTTTTCTTCTATACTCTCTACTTCATAAACATTATGTATATGCTTGCACGTATTTAACTTAATGCTATAACCAATACATGCATAGTAATATCTATTAATTCTTACTTTACAGTCAGTGCACACTAATTTGGAGTTACAGTGGATAATATTTTCTTCCACAAGGTAAACTTCAAGTGATTTTGTGGCTGGTACTTTCCAACCTCAGCCTACCTTTCTAGTTGAGTCCTTATTCATCAAAATACTGGATTCGTGCTTATGGTGGATATTTTCATTTTACTTGTTAGTTTTGCTTTCACAATGACAATGAGCCTGTCAAACAGATTTGCTGTTACAAGCAACGTGAATGCAAGTACACCTTTATCCAAATGTTTCACCTGCTTTGCATTACCATGTAGAGTAAGTGGTGGTAATATGCACCCCCCCCCCCCCCTTAATATCTTAATAATATTTAGCTGAACTCTAGTGGTATATTAACATACCATTATTGGTTAATACTTAGATGCAACCTACTAAGTATTGGCAACAGTTTCAAACAGATTAAAAGTATGGTATTATTGCATTTTTAAGCTGTCTACACTAGTTTACAAGGTGTATGTGACTGTAATGTGGACCCCAGGGTCCATATTATAAGCAGACCGTAAAATGTTTTTATTTCTGTTTTCAGATGCCTAGGACTAATCTGGCACCTAAATGAACCCGTAAAAGGCAGGTGTGGGATAAAAACAAAATGCGAGAGGCAGTGTCTGCTGTTCTAGTAAAACTCATGGGAGTTAAAAAAGCAAACATTGCGCTGTCCCAAAAACAACTCTGTGCCAGTATGTGTATGAGGCTAATACCTGACAGATGTTGAAACTAAAAAGTTTGGAAGAAAACCAGCTGCCCTAGAAAGAGAACTAGTGGTTTACATACACTATATGGAGGCCAAATTCTATGCTTTTACTAGTATGGATGTTAGAAAAATGGCCTACCAACTTGCAGTTGTGAATGGAAGGGCTTGTCTTGGCCATTTTCTTCGACGTCATCAAGATAAGCTTTCGATTAGAAAGCCAACTGGAACATCATATGCTCGAGCAAAACGCTTTTCGCATGAGAGAGTTAACTCATTCTACGACTTGCTATAAGCTGAATTCTGGAAACATAAATATCCAGAAGATCGTGTATGGAACGTTGAGGAAACAGGCCTTAGTGTAGTTCAGACTGATACTGCAAGCAGAGGTAAACGCCAAATTTGTTCTCTGACTGCTGCTGAGTGTGGGTCTCTAGTAATGGTCATCTGTTTGCTGAGTGCAGGAGGTTCTTATGTTGCCCTGATGTTCGTATTCCCGAGAATGGATGAGGGGAAAGACCATTGTTTCAACTGATTTGCTGTACAAAAAAGAGTTAGAAGTCATTATTAAAGAAAAGAGAGGAAAAGAACTTTGCCAAAGACCCCCTAGTGAGATAAGCTTCTACATCCTTACATTTGTCCTCTAGCCATCCATGTCTGCTTAGCCATTTTGCGCTTCCTGTCGATCTCATTTTTGAGACGTCTGTGTACCTTGTTGGCTGCTTCATTTATTGCATTTTTATATTTTCTCCTTTCATCAATTAAATTCAATATCTCTTCTGTTATCCAAGGATTTCTAATAGCCCTCGTTTTTTTACCTATTTGATCCTCTGCTGCCTTCACTACTTCATCCTTCTACTGTATTTCCTTCCCTTGCCAAAGAAACACACTATATCATAGGATCCAACAAGTTTGCTTTCATGGAGCATCCACTGCCAAATATTCTCGCTGTAGTGAGTCTTAAGTGCACCCATAAATGTACGATCTAGCAGTTGCAGGACTAGAACAATTAGCCTCAATAACTTCGTCATTCTTGGGCGGCAGTTCATAGTTACAATTCGCTGAAACCTGCCAGCTTGATCACCCAACCTGTTGGCGTCGTCTTTTTTACCTGGTGTGCTAGGTGAAGGCAACTCCAATCGTTCAGCTCCAGATACAATAACCTCTTTATCTGACGGCCTCTCAATTCCGATGTCAGTTTTGTCTTCCGGGAGGAAATCTGCATCGGTGAATACGGACTGGTCCGTGGGCCATACTCCAGTAGCTTTCAAACCTTTAATAGCAAATAGCATTGTTGCACTTTTGATGAAAAAAGCGTTGAAATTTGAAAGACCACCGCGGCCTGCACATCCCTCTGTCCATACGCGGAGTCAGTGGAGGGGAGAGGCGACAGGTATATATACCACACCGCCCGCCGGCATTGGACGTCAGTCAACAGGAGTAATCTGATGATGATGGCACGCTACGCCGTGACTGGAACACATTAGTGGGAAAAGGAAGAGAAGGAAACGTAGTAGGTGAATATGGATTGGGGTTAAGAAATGAAAGAGGAAGCTGCCTGGTAGAATTTTGCACACAGCACAACTTAATCGTAGCTAACACTTGGTTTCAGAATCATGAAAGGAGGTTGTATACATGGAAGAACCCTGGAGATACTAAAAGGTATCAGATAGATTATATAATGGTAAGGCAGAGATTAAGGAACCAGGTTTTAAATTGTAAGACATTTCCAGGGGCAAATGTGGACTCTGACCACAATCTATTGGTTATGTCCTGTAGATTAAAACTGCAAACAGGTGGGAATTTAAGGAGATGGGACCTCGATAAAGAGAAATAACAAGAGGTTGTACAGAGTTTCAGTGAGAGCATAAAGGAACAATTGATAGTAATGGGGGAAAGAAATACAGTAGAAGAAGAATGGGTAGCTTTCAGAGATGAAATAGTGAACGCAGCAGAGGATCAAGTAGGTAAAAAGACGAGGGCCAGTAGAAATCCTTGGGTAACAGAAGAGATATTGAATCTAACTGATGAAAGGAGAAAATATGAAAATACAGTAAGTGAAGCAGGCAAAAAGGAATACAAACGTCTCAAAAATGAAATCGACAGAAAGTGCAAAATGGCTAAGCAGGGATGGATAGAGGACAAATGTAAGGATGTAGAGGCTTGTCTCACCAGGGGCACCCAAAATCAGTTGCCTGTTACCTGTTTAGCGGCGTAGATCGGCGTGCAGTGGTGTACAATACGTCGTTTCTGTTCGTGAGATCCTTGTTGCCAGCATCAGTCACTGACATACTTCGGTATCTGGAAGTGCTGGATAACAGCGTTGCATTGCAAGAAAATTGCAGAAGACGAAGAGGAGCTATTTGCGGAGTACATTTCCCCATCATGTTCTAGTTCTGGGTGGAGATTTTAATTTGCCAGATACACCAGGTGACCAAGAAGTCAGTATAAATTTGAAAACTGAATAAATCACGGAATAATGTAGATAGGGAGGTACAAATTGACACACATGCTTGGAATGACATGGGATTTGATTAGAACAAAAAAAAAAAAAAAAATACAAAAGCTCAAAAAATGTCCGACAGGTGGCGCTTCATCAGATCAGAATAGCATGACAAAGCAAAAATGATGTTCTTTACAGGAAATGCTCAATATGTCCACCATCATTCCTCAACAGTAACTGTAATCGAGGAATAATGTTGTGAAAAGCACTGTAAAGCATGTCCGGAGTATGTGGTGAGGCATTGGCGTTGGATGTTGTCTTTCAGCATCCCTAGAGATGTCGCTCGATCACGATACACTTGCGACTTCAGGTAACCCCAAAGCCAACAATAGCAAGGACTGAGGTCTGGGGACCTAGGAGGCCAAGTGTGACGAAAGTGGCGGCTCAGCACACGATCATCACCAAACGACGCGCATAAGAGATCTGTCAGACATTTTGTGAATTTGTTTTTTCTAATAAATCCCCATGTCATTCCAAGCTTGTGTCTCAATTTTTAACTCTCTATCTACATTATTCCATGGTTTATCACTTTTTCCAATTTATACTGACTTTTTGATCACCCGTTAGACTGGGAGACTCAAACGTTTATAACGGGTGGCAGGGACAAAGAATCCAGTGAAATTTTTTTAAAGTGCTTTATCTGAAAAACTACCTTGAGCAGTTAAACAGAGAACCGACTCGTGGCGATAACATATTGGACATTCTGGCGACAAACAGACCCGAAACAGTTAACGCAGAACACGGAATCAGCGATCATAAAGCGGTTACTGCATCACTGATTTCAGCCATAAGTAGAAATATTAAAGAAGGTAGGAAGATTTTTCTGTTTAGCAAAAGTGACAAAAAGCAGATTACAGAGTACCTGACGGCTCAACACAAAAGTTTTGTCTCAAGTACAGATAGTGTTGAGGATCAGTGGACAAAGTTCAAAACCATCGTACAATATGCGTTAGATGAGTATGTGCCAAGCAAGATCGTAAGAAATGGAAAAGAGCCACCGTGGTACAACAACCGAGTTAGAAAACTGCTGCGGAAGCAAAGGGAACTTCACAGCAAACATGAACATAGACAAAGCCTTGCAGACAAACAAAAATTACGCGAAGCGAAATGTAATGTGAGGAGGGCTATGCGAGAGGCATTCAATGAATTCGAAAGTAAAGCTCTATGTACTGATTGGCAGAAAACCCTAAGAAATTTTGGTCTTATGTCAAAGCAGTAGGTGGAGCAAAACGAAATGTTCAGACACTCTGTGACCAAAATGGTACTGAAACAGACTGAAGGCCGAACTACTAAATGGCTAATTCACAGAGGAAGACTGCACTGTAGTTCCTTCTCTACACTGTCGCACATATGACAAAATAGTAGATGTCGAAAGAGATGGCAGAGGGATAGAGAAATAATTAAAATCGCTCAAAAGAGGAAAGGCCGCTGGACCTTATGGGATACCAGTTCGATTTTACACAGAGTACGCGAAGGAAGTTGCCCCCCTTCTTGCAGCGGTGTAGCGTTCCAAAAGATTGGAAAAGGGCACAGGTCATCCACGTTTTCAAGAAGGGACTTCAAACAAATGTGCAGAACTATAGACCTATATCTCTAACGTCAATCAGTTGTAGAATTTTGGAACACGTATTATGTTCGAGTATAATGACTTTTCTGGAGACTAGAAATCTACTCTGTAGGAATCAGCACGGGTTTCGGAAAAGACGGTCGTGTGATACCCAGCTCTCGCTATTCGTCCATGAGACTCAGAAGGGCATAGACACGGGTTCACAGGTAGATGCCGTGTTTCTTGACTTCCGCAAGGCTTTCGATACAGTTCCCCACAATCGTTTAATGAACAAAGTAAGAGCATACGGACTATCAGACCAATTGTGTGATTGGATTGAAGAGTTCCTACATGACAGAACGCAGCATGTCATTCTCAATGGAGAGAAGTCTTCCGAAGTAAGAGTGATTTCAGGTGTGCCACAGGGGAGTGTCATAGGACCGTTGCTATTCACAATATACATAAATGACCTTGAGGATATCATCGGAAGATCACTGAGGCTTTTTGCGGATGACGCTGTAGTATATCCAGAGGTTGTAACAATGGAAAATTGTACCGAAATGATGAAGGATCTGCAACGAATTGACGCATGTTGCAGGGAATGGCAATTGAATCTCAATGTGGACAAGTGTAATGTGCTGCGAATACATAGAAAGATAAATCCCTTATCATTTAGCTACAATATAGCAGGTCAGCAACTGGGAGAACGCATTAGGAATGATTTAAAATGGAATGATCATATGAAGTTGATCGTCGGTAAAGCAGATGCCAGACTGAAATTCATTGGAAGAATCCTAAGGAAATGCAATCCGACAACAAAGGAAGTAGGTTACAGTACCCTTGTTCGCCCACTGCTTCAATACTGCTCAGCAGTGTGGGATCCGCACCAGATAGGGTTGATAGAAGAGATAGAGAAGATCCAACGGAGAGCCGCGCGCTTCGTTACAGGACGATTTAGTAATCGCGAAAGCGTTACAGAGATGACAGATAAACTCGAAGACTCTGCACGGAGACGCTCAGTAGCTCTGTATGGGCTTCTGTTGAAGTTTCTAGAACATACCTTCACCGAGGAGTCAAGCAGTATATTGCTCCCTCCTACGTAGGTCTCGCGAAGAGACATGAGGATAAAATCAGAGAGATTAGAGGTCACACAGAGGCATACCGACAATCCTTCTTTCCACGAACAATACGAGACTGGAATAGAAGGGACAACTGATAGAGATACTCAAGGTACCCTCCGCCACACACCGTCAGGTAGCTTGCAGAGAATGGATGTAGATGTAGATGTAACGAGCGTTCGATCGTCTGTTATGTTACAGCGTGTGTTAAGGAGGTGACACGAAAAGAACTGTTACCCGTTCCAAGCAAAGGGCACCAATTTATGCAAACGTCTGTCACGCCTAAGGAAGGAACGCAAAAATAAACCGCGTGGTTTACAGGGATCGCCACGAAGGAAAACTAGTAATTTTGGGAGGAAACCCGTCGTCGTAGACAATTTCATAAAATCGATCCTTCCACAAACGATGGAGGGCTTTTACATCAATCTAAAAATAGTGCCGACATTACGGAAACTACAAATTGTCGTGAAACAAAAAACTCCAGTTTTACTCGTAACAGGCTCGCCAAAAGGAATATTTAACTTTTCTAAAATTCCATACTCTTTATGTAAGAAAGATTCTCTAATCTGTTTTTACACAAAACAAATAATCGTTGATGCTACCAAAACACATGTATCCTTTTTGACAGCTGACAATAGAGCAAATAGCCAATGGGTACAACATTGTCCACATACTTTTCACGTACGTTTACGAAGCCAGTGACAAAAAATGTAGTGCAAATCGGACTAGTACAACACAAGAAATTGTAAATTTCTTGTTACTTTTTAAACATTCATCGTGTTGCAAGACCTGTTAAGTTTCAACGCAATCCTTCAAAGAAAACTTCTATCCTTTAGTAGAAACACAAAGTGAGAATAATTCTTAAATTCTACAGTTTCATTGCGCTTTATGGGGTAGAAGTAGAGGAACGTACATTCACATGAACAGGCATTCGGTTCCATGTTTGTAGTAAAATCCCGACTTACGTTCATATGTTAATATTATTTACTCTATAGCGTTATGTTTCGGAAGAAGCTATCGTCTTTTGTATTCTTTACGGTACTAAAACACTCGTCTAAAAATTAACGCTGCCGGGCCGTGTATGCAGACGGCGTCGCCGCCGACTTAAAGCGCGCGCCGCGGCAGGGCGGTACTGCGTCGTGAGACAGCCTGTGGAGGCGCCCGGTGACGTGGCTGGGTAGCCAGAGTGGGGACAGACTGTAAACGGGCACAGTGAGGATCCATAAGAAACGCATTGTCGTTGATACAATCTGTCATATTTCAGTGTCAGTTAATAACGTATCTACCATTAAAACTTTCAGTCGGTCAGATTCAATGTATGGCCATTCGAAAGTCACAGTCGGTAGAGCGAAATGATGAGGTAGCTGGTAATGTGATTCTTGTTTGCGCCTCAGTGGATCCGAATATTTTTATTACTAGTCTTCGCTTTTTCTGTTAGGATCTGATACTTTCTTTTCAGTGCAATAAAAGTATATTCTCTAATATTCGATGTTACATATGTACGTTCCATCTGAGGATGGAGTTTGTTCGAATGGTTTAATCTACAAGACAGATTGCACTACATGCAGTAAGATATAACAAGAAAGTGTAAAACAATTCTTTTTTATTTCACATGTTGTGAAGATTCTGCTGCTGAATAGGAACAAATATAAAGTAAGACTTTGAATCGCGCTATTTGTTACGGAGCTTCTCTTTCTGCCTTATAACATGTCCGTGGACACTACACGCAGAACAACGTGACTCTCACGTGGACAAGAGAGGAAAGGCGCGTTTTAATAGCGCTAGCTTAAGAATTTTACGCCCATGCATTTTGTAAAGTGGGTGATAGAGAGAAACGTGTGACGAGGGCCTCCCGACCGCTCGCGTGGTGCAGGTCTTTCGACTTGACGCCACTTGCGCGTCCTTGGAGATGAAATGATGACGATTAGGACAACACGACACCCAGTCCCTGAGCAGAGAAAATCTCCAACCCAGCCAGGAATCGAACCCGTCTGTCACGCTGACCACTCAGCTACCGGGGCGGACAACCGGGTGATGTGTGACCCAGATGCTGCCGCTGCGGTCGCGTGTACCACGTTGACACGCACATGCTTTATGCACAAGTCAGAGCGTTCGGCAGCACTTTCAACTTGGCACGCTCAAGACTGATGTTCACAACACCGTCCGTGTAGTGACGGCATTACACTTTCCTAAAACAGTGCACGGAGATCGGCGCAAATACTGTTGAGTGGTACTTAAGATAGGGAAATAAATTAGTGAAATCAAGGTGAAGTGAAGTAGAAATTTAAAATTAATGAGAAACTTCGTTTAGCTTAGAAGAGTTACACTCTGGCAAACAACGGGCAGAGCAGAAGAGGCAATGACCGCGAAGTCAGCACATTCAGGAGAAGCTATCGTCCTCCCCCACGTAAGCAGAAGCTGTCGATTCAGCCGTCAGGGCATCGCCCCTCCGGCTCACGTGTTTCTCAATTGTCACACGTGATCAAAGGCTCTCGCCTACATTCCGAGAGCCAATGACCGACGTTAAGAAGATTCTTCGCGAAGCTTTTCGACGTGACAAAAGAGGCAACGACAGCGATGTTGTTCACCTCCAGTGAAGTGAAGTGAATAAGTACGCGAGACGCAGTGGGCCCGACAGGAGTAGCTTTCAGTTCAGTTCCGGTACAGTCGGTGCTCAAGACCGTCATGCAGGAAGATACTACATCGTACACAGAAGCACTGAGTCCGCCACTGTAATGGAATAGCAAGCAGCAGCCTCGGCGCCAGAAGACAGAAGGTATTTGAGGCCAGATTTTTATGTACCCGAGTGACTCGTGAGGACGGGAAGGAGACAGCGCACATCCGAGTCGTCACCGTCCGATTCACGACTTCTTCCTCAATAATTAAACGGACCACCTCGCGATGCGCGTCTCCAGTCAACTGGGCGAAACGGCGCCACGAGATACACACCGCCGTGCGTAATCAGACGCCGCCGCTCACGCAAGCAGAAGGCTTCGCAAACGACACAGTTGCCAGAAACCCTTGTACAAAACTTTCAATAAAAGTTATCTTATGTAAAACTGCTGTTTCATTCTACCTCAAACCTGAGCCAAGGATGAACCCACCCTGCAAAAATGTTGTTAAGAGAGAAAAAGTAATTTATTTAGTGTTTTTCACCCTGACATAATGCTTTAGAATCAAATGCCCTTTGCAGTAGTGCTCATCCTGACAGATGACCATCACAAACAGAGAAAACCCAGTTACAGTACGGAGTAGAGAGGAGCGGAGAGTATTCGTTGTGAAGGGGTGCCGTCGAGAATAGATACGATGTGTCAGGGGACGAAAAGCAGTTCGCTATAAAATTAACGAAGAATGCCAACAAGTTAGGAATTACTACAATAATAGTGATTGCGATATTTCTCTCGGCAGTTTAAACCGAGTAGGTGAGCGAGTAAGGTAACCAGGAAAATAACAATAGCTACAGTTGTATGCTATAGCATACAATGTAAAGAATTTCAGGCAAATAGTTTCAGATCAAGTAATACTACAGTTAACGGTAACAGTCGAAGACACTAGCAGGAAGATAATTACGGAGTTACAGTTACAAGAACAATAGGTAAAGGCACAGAAACAGAGATAGTTGGAGAGTAGATGCAATTTCAAGATAGCATTCAGAGAAGGAGAGATGTTGCAAAAGATTAGTATTAAATTAAGGTGAGAGGTGCTAGGTTTTCGCTTTGGCTCGCATAGTTTCTCTTGATGCTGTTCAGTTCTGACACGTTTCTAAACGCATTCTTTTCAGGGGGGGGGGGGGGGCGGTCTTAATTATGCTGCCGCCCAGAGTACATACATTCTGAAGGCCGAAATGGGGTGTGGCGTTGTTTTAAATCCTTAGATGGTCCTTTGTACACTCCTGGAAATGGAAAAAAAAACACATTGACACCGGTGTGTCAGACCCACCATACTTGCTCCGGACACAGCGAGAGGGTTGTACAAGCAATGATGACACGCACGGCACAGCGGACACACCAGGAACCGCGGTGTTGGCCATCGAATGGCGCTAGCTGCGCAGCATTTGTGCAGCGCCGCCTTCAGTGTCAGTCAGTTTGCCGTGGGATACGGAGCTCCATCGCAGTCTTTAACACTGGTAGCATGCCGCGACAGCGTGGACGTGAACCGTATGTGCAGTTGCCGGACTTTGAGCGAGGGCGTATAGTGGGCATGCGGGAGGCCGGGTGGACGTACCGCCGAATTGCTCAACACGTGGGGCGTGAGGTCTCCACAGTACATCGATGTTGTCGCCAGTGGTCGGCGGAAGGTGCACGTGCCCGTCGACCTGGGACCGGACCGCAGCGACGCACAGATGCACGCCAAGACCGTAGGATCCTACGCAGTGCCGTAGGGGACCGCACCGCCACTTCCCAGCAAATTAGGGACACTGTTGCTCCTGGGGTATCGGCGAGGACCATTCGCAACCGTCTCCATGAAGCTGGGCTACGGTCCCGCACACCGTTAGGCCGTCTTCCGCTCACGCCCCAACATCGTGCAGCCCGCCTCCAGTGGTGTCGCGACAGGCGTGAATGGAGGGACGAATGGAGACGTGTCGTCTTCAGCGATGAGAGTCGCTTCTGCCTTGGTGCCAATGATGGTCGTATGCGTGTTTGGCGCCTTGCAGGTGAGCGACACAATCAGGTCTGCATACGACCGAGGCACACAGGGCCAACACCCAGCATCATGGTGTGGGGAGCGATCTCCTACACTCGTCGTACACCTCTGGTGATCGTCGAGGGGACACTGAATAGTGCATGGTACATCCAAACCGTCATCGAACCCATCGTTCTACCATTCCTAGACCGGCAAGGGAACTTGCTGTTCCAACAGAACAATGCACGTCCGCATGTATCACGTGCTCTAGAAGGTGTAAATCAACTACCCTGGCCAGCAAGATCTCTGGATCTGTCCCCCATTGAGCATGTTTGGGACTGGATGAAGCGTCGTCTCACGCAGTCTGCACGTCCAGCACGAACGCTGGTCCAACTGAGGCGCCAGGTGGAAATGGCATGGCAAGCCGTTCCACAGGACTACATCCAGCATCTCTACGATCGTCTCCATGGGAGAATAGCAGCCTGCATTGCTGCGAAAGGTGGATATACACTGTACTAGTGCCGACATTGTGCATGCTCTGTTGCCTGTGTCTATGTGCCTGTGGTTCTGTCAGTGTGATCATGTGATGTATCTGACCCCAGGAATGTGTCAATAAAGTTTCCCCTTCCTGGGACAATGAATTCACGGTGTTCTTATTTCAATTTCCAGGAGTGTAAGATCTTGTCTTATTGTAAGCCCTGCCCTTGCTAACTATTTTTTCTCGTGGCTGAAGATCTGCGTCCTTTTTCGGTGTGAGACAAGTTTGACAATTATTGGATGAGATTTCGAAGCACCTTATAATCCACGTACCATCCAGTGTCTACCTTACCTATGTCAATGCCTAATATTTCTCGTGCAACCTGTATAATGAGGTCATCTGTGTCTTCCGGCTCATCTTCGCCGCCGGCTATTTTTCCTTTTTATGTAGACTGAAGCGAGGAGAAAGGAAACGGAAGGAACTATTAAGGTAAGCTGCACTGAGACCTTGCGCGGAATCAGCGGCAATGAGAAAAAATCTATGCAACCCTGGAACTCGAACCCGGGGTCCGCTGCTACATGATTCATTGCTCGTAGAGGCGAATCAGTTATATGAAAGCGTGCTGTCCGTTTATTCAAACATGTCACAAATAACAGACATCGCGTATCCCTAATATTTCGCCTTTACTGCCCTCTCTGAAATTCGTCACACACAAATTATTCTCGGGACCGAGAGCTGTATAAAGCTCTGAAATGTTTAGCGATTCGTGAAACGTGTAACGAAAAGACATGTTAAACGCCACTGATGGGGAAGCGTTTACCGAGGGCGACAAAAATGTTGTTTCTACTCAAGTCGGATTTCAGTGTGGCTGTGAAGTTACCTGGTAACGCACAACAGGTCTAGGTGAAAAGAAGGTAATTGTTGGATGTTATTAACGGCCTCCCGATTCCGTCGAGACAGAGTTATTCAAAGAAAGTCTACGCTCAGTAGTGCGGAAGTACCCAAATCGTGCAGTATTAGTTCCGAGCATAGACAAGGACACCGATGGATTCATTACAAGGTTTCCACATAAGTAGCCTTGTAGAGTACTGTTGAACATGTTTTTTCGAAAACTGTCTTGAGCACCTAGTTCGAGAGAGCACATACAATGGAAATACACACATAAAAAAAAAATTGTGTGACCCCGGTTACCAGAACTCGGGAAGATAAACGTTGGCTGTGGATATCGTATCAGATACACAGTCCCTTTGACTTTTTAAAGATGTCACTAAGCCCGACCACAGATGTGAGCAACCGTGTATGAGCAGCGCCTATTAGACAGACGGGGTCCGACAGCCGATCCGTTCCAGTCATTCCACCACGAAGGAGGTACACGGCTCGTGTTGTCTTTAGTTCAACCGTGCCTGCACCGTCAATACAGCGGTCCGCAT
Source organism: Schistocerca gregaria (assembly GCF_023897955.1). Lineage (NCBI taxonomy): Eukaryota > Metazoa > Arthropoda > Insecta > Orthoptera > Acrididae > Schistocerca > Schistocerca gregaria. The sequence goes on along the minus strand of NW_026061889.1, from coordinate 587,385 downwards.
TGTTCGTTTGTGCCAGGAAGGGCTCTCAACAAGTGAATTGTCAAGGCGAGTCGGAGTAAACGAAAGCGATGTCGATGACATGTCTCGCTCAGGATGCCCGGGGGCGACTACGGCAATCGATGACCGCTGCCTGCGGATTATGGCTCGGAGGTACCCCGACAGCAAAGCCAACATGTTGAATAATGCCTTTCGTGCAGCCACAGGACGTCGTGTTAAGACTCAAACAGTGCACAGTAACCTGCACGATGCACGTCTTCACTCCCGACGTCCGTGGCGAGGTCCATCTTCGCAACTACGACACAGTGCAGCGCGGTACCGATGGTCCCAACAACATGCCGGATGGACCTCTCAGCATTGGCATCACGTTCTCTGCACCGATGAGTCTCATATATACCTTCAACCAGACAATCGTCGGAGACGTGCTTGGAGGCAACCCGGTCAGGCTGAAAGCTTTAAATACACTGTCCAGCGAGTGCAGCAACATAGAGGTTCCCTGCTGTTTTGGGGTGGCATTATGTGGGGCCGATGTACTCTCTCGTGGTCATGGAAGGCGCCGCAACGGCTGTACAATACGTGAATGCCATCCTCCGACCGATTTTTTAATTTCGTTTTTAGTGCAACGAGATCGGCAGTATACAGTATATGGCCGAGGCATTCGTCTTCATGGACGACAATTCGCGGCCCCATCGTGCACATCTTGTGGCTGACTTCCTTCAGGATAACGACATCGCCCGACTAGTGTGGCCAGCATATTCTCCAGACATGTGCCGGCCGGAGTGGCAGAGCGGTTCTAGGCGCTACAGTCTGGAGCCGGGCGACAGCTACGGTCTCAGGTTCGAATGCTGCCATGGGCATGGATGTGTGTGATGTCCTTAGGCTAGTTAGGTTTAATTAGTTCTAAGTTCTAGGCGACTCAAGACCTCGTAAGTCAATTTGCATAGTGCTCAGAGCCATTTGAACCATTTTTCTCCAGACATGTACCCTATCGAACATACCTGGGACAGACTGAAGAGGGCTGTTTATGGCCGACGTGACCCTCCAACCACACTGAGTGATCTACGCCGAATCACCGTTAGGAATGGGACAATCTGCCTTGATGAACTTGTGGATCGTATTCCACGACAAATACAGGCGTGCATTAATTCAAGAGGACGTGGTAGTGGGTATTACAGGTTCCGGTGTGTACACCAATCTGGGCAACCGACTCTGAAGGTCTCGCTATACGGTGGTACAACATGCCATGTGCCATTTTTATGAGCAATAATAAGGGCGGAAACGATGTTTATATCGATCTCTGTACAAAAAATTGGAATAGTTTCCGGAACCAACCGAAGTGATGCTAAACTTTTTTTGATGTAAGTATTTTAGAGCATGTAGCTACAAAGATCCCTGGACTCACCGAGGGTGTCACTACAGAGACAGGCGTTAGTGATAATGACGTTGCCGTAGCGACGATGGTTACTTAAGTTATTAAATCAATCAAGAAAGCTAGGAGAGTATTTGAGCAGAAAAGCGGTTGTTAGAATTTCAAACAGTGAATGGACATTATTTAGTTCCAGTATGATGGGTGTAGAGTAATTATAAGCCAAGTTTGAACAGATCCTAAATCGTGCTGTGGAAAAGTATGTGCCTAGTAAGCGAATGAAGGATGGAGAAGATACATTGCGGAAAATGATGATGAAGCAGAGACTGTTGCACACTCAGTTCAACAGAGAGCACGCTAACAACAATTCAAGGTTAGTAGAGATTCGTGCGTCTGTGGAAAGATCGAAGCTCGAGCATAAAGCTGCCGCCGTCATACCTCAACAAATTATCTTGAAGAGATCGCGAGACTATTCTGGTCCTGCGTAAAACCGCTGAGTGGGGGGCGAAGCTTCAGCCTGGTGTGCTAGTAGAAAACAACAAAAGGAATGCTCAAGTTTTAAATTTCATGTTTAAGGAATATTTCACGCAGCAGAATCGTAGAAACATGCAGTCGTTACACTCTCGTGTCGACACCACGGTAATGGACATTCCTAGCCTAGAGAAGCAGCTGGAACATTTGGTAGCAAATAAGTCGCCAGGTCCTGACCGAATACCGATTCGGTTTCACAAACAGTACTCTACGGCATTGGCCCCTTACTTAGATTGCATTTATCGTGAATCTCTCGCATAACGCAAAGTCCCAAGTGACTGGAAAAAAGTGACTCCTATGTACACTAATGGCCATTAAGATTGCTATACTACGAAGATGACCTGCTACACGCGCGAAATATAACCGACAGGAAGAAGATGCTGTGATATGCAAATAATTAGCTTTCCAGAGCATTCACACAACATTGGCGACACCTACAACGTGCTGGCATGAGGAAAGTTTTCAACCGATTTCTCATACACAAACAGCAGTTGACCGGCGTTGTCTGGTGAAACGTTGTTGTCATGCCTCGTGTAAGGAGGAGAAATGCGTGCCATCACGTTTCCGACTTTGATAAATGTCGGATTCTAGCCTATCGCGATTGCGGTTTATCGGAGCGCGACACTGCTGCTTGGTCGAGATCCAATGACTGTTAGCAGAATATGGAATCGGTGGGTTCAGGAGCGTAATACGGAATGCCGTGCAGGATCCCAGCGACCTCGTATCACTAGCAGTCTAGGTGACAGACATCTTATCCGCATGGCTGTAACGGACCGTGCAGCCACGTCTCGATCCCTGAGTCAACAGGTGGGGACGTTTCCAAGACAACAACCATCTGCACGAACAGTTTGACGACGTTTGCAGCAGCATGGACTATGAGCTCTGTTACTCTTGACGCTGCATCACAGACAAGAGCGCCTGCGATGGTGTACTCAACGACGAACCTGGCTGCACGAATGGCAAAACGTCATTTTTTCGGATGAATGCAGGTTCTGTTTACAGCATCACGAAAGCGTGTATTCGTCATCGCCATACTGCTGTATCACCCCGCGTGATGGTATGGGGAGCAATTGGTTACAGGTCTCGGTCACCTCTTGTCCGCATTGGCGGCACTTTGAACAGTGGACGTTACATTGCAGATGTGCTACGACGGAAAAAATCGCAACACCACAAGCAGTTGTGAGAGATAAACGAAAGTTGGTAGGCGTGTTTCTACAATTGAAAAATAGTGTCGATTTAAATTTCGCGCCAGTCGCATAAGAATGGTGTTAGTAGGGGGGGAAGGGGGGCACTGTGAGGGTGCAGATCAGGTCTGCTGTAAATACACGCCGTGGCGGTTGTGAGCGTTAGTTACCTTCTAGATTGGACGTGGTGGTTTGATCTTAGCCAAGAATGCGTTTGAGGAGACAGAGACGCCATTACGATCATCTTAACGAGTTTGAACGAGGTCGTGTAATAGGGACACGAGAAGCTGGATGTTCCTCCAGCGATTTCGCAGGAGACTTGGCAAAAATGTAGCACTGTATACTGGCAGCGGTGACCGCGAGAATGTACGGTTGCAAAAAGCTCGGGCTCCGACCGGTCACGTGGCGCTACCAAGAGGGAAGGCAGTCGTGTCTGGCGTACGTCTCTGGCACATCACACTTCTTCTGCAGTAGCAATTCGAACAGCAGTCGACGACATAACGAAATAATAATCGATTACTTCAGGGACAGCCCCGAGCCAAGGCGCCCAGTAGCATGCATTTCACTGACCCCCAAACCACCGGCATTTGCGACACAAAACTGACATCGCACACCATTACAACACAATGCATGCCCGTTTCAGTGTTTGCATTCAACATTCTGATCGTTACATCTGTTATTAACTTACCAGCATGTCACTTTTGCAACGGCTTATTTCGCGCTTACGTTGCCCTGTGATGCTGCAATGTTAATTACTTAAATATCCTACATAGACAGACGTATTCCCGAAATTTCATTACTCTACATGATTTTTTGTTCGTTTGTTGCTGTGATTTTTTTTATCGCCAGTTCATTTGTCCAGTCGCGGAAGCCGTCAGGCTCTGATGCCACCCTGCAACATACCTCTGCCAGGCAGGCTGCATAGAGCATAGCCCCTGTAAATCAGTAACTGCACAGTCCAGCGAGCTAAGAAAGTTGCAGCTCGGTCCGCAGAGGTCCTTCGTGTACACGAGACACTAGAACAGGTGGTGCACGCATCCGCGACAGGGTCACTGCTGCATTCACCGTGACACGTGCGGCCACTGGAGTGTGAGTGTGCCTCCCGGGCAGCCCCGTCGTAGCCGACAATTGGTGCCCACCGCTACGAACCCAGCATCGCCTCCGACTGCACGCCGCCTTCGCTTCCTGTCCACAGTGTTAACTATACAGACGGCGCTTCTACGAAATCGGCAAAAAATCTCGTACACCATTTAAAGAGTATTATGTCTTTGCAGAAAACTACACTGTCAAAAATTCCCTTTAACTAACAGCTAAAATTAAAAACTTTTCCATTTCTGATGATGGTAATTCCGTATCCTTTAACGTAGTTAATTTACTTGCTAACATTCACATTTATGAGACTATTAAAATTACTGATGAGAATCTTCTCCAACACAAAAACCTAATGTACAAGAAATTAAAGATGTCATTGGGTTATTACTTCTGATACTCTCCTACAACTATTTCCAGTTTAACGCTGAATTTTTTTTTACGACCTTAAGCCTTTGCCGTGCCCATTTGTATAACAAGTACGCTTGCCAACAGTTTTGTTAAACATCACAAAAGGAGGTACTTTAAGAAATTGGTGTGACCTGAGCAATTTTCCAGTCTTTAGGTACGGATCTTTCTGTGAGCGGTTGTATATAATTACTAAACATGGAGCTATTGTATCAGCACACTCAGAGGAACTTGACTGGTATACAATCTGGAACGGAAACCTTGCCTTTAATAAGTGATTTAAGCTGCTTTGCTACACCGACGATATATGCTTCTCATTTTGGCACTTTCTGTTGACTGGGCTTCGGGAATGCTTACTTCGTATTCTTTGCTGAAGGAGTTTCGGAAAACCACGTTTCTTAACTCTACTTTAGTGGCACTGTCATCAGTGACTCCACCGTTACTTTCGCGCAGTGAAGGTACTGATTGCGTCTTGACACTGGTGTACTCTATGCATGAAGAGAATCTCTGGGTTTCTCGCCAGATTTCGAAACAGAGTTTTGTTGCGGAAATTATCAAGAGCATCTCGCACTGTAGTAACCGCTATATTTAGAACTTCTGCAAAATATTGCCAGTCTTGCGGATTTTGGATTCTTTTAGATTTGGCATGCTTTTTCGTTACTTCTGCAACAGCGATTTCACCCGTTTTGTCCATGGGGGATCAGTACCATCACTTATTAATCTATGTGGTATATATATCTCTCAATTGCAATCGATACTATTTCTCTGAAATCATTCCACACCTTTTCTACGCTTACATGATCAGATCGGAAGGAGTGGAGGCTGTTTCCTTAAAAATCGTTAAGAGCATTGTCAGCTTTTTTTAAACAGATGTACTTTAAGTTTCTTTTTGATGGTTGTAGGTGTTACACTATTCAGTGTACAGGCAACTGACTTGTGGTCGCTAATCCCTGTATTCGTCATGATACTACCTATTCATCAAGGAATATTTGCTGCTATGAGGTCTAGTACGCTTTCGTAACCATTTATGCTTCGAGTGGGCTCACGAACTAATAGTTCAAAATACTTTTTTTAGAAAGCATTCAGTACTATTTCAGGTGACGTTTTAAGCCTGCCGCCGGCTTTAAACGTGTAAATTTTCCACCATATCGAGGATACATTGAAATCACCACCGACTATAATTGTGTGAGTGGGGTACCTTTTGAAATGAGACTCACGTTTTCTTTGAACTGTTCAGCAACTATATCCTCTCACTCGGGGGTCGGTAAAACGATCCAGTTTAGTCCGATTGACAAGTACAGCCTCTACCCAAACTATTTCGCAGGAACTATCTACTTCAGTTTCACTACAAGGTAAACTACTCCTGACAGCAATAAATACTCCAGCACCAACTATGTTTAATCTATCCCTTCTGAACGTTGTTAGGTCGTTTGAAAAAATTTCGGCTTAACATATTTCCGGCTTTAGCCAGGTTTCCGTACCTATAACTGTTTGAGCTTCAGTGCTTTCTATTAGGGCCTGGAGCTCTGGTTCTTTCCCAACACAGCTACGATAATTTACAACACCGATCGTTTCTACAACCTCCTTACTGTGTGTTACCTGCCCCCTTTTAGACAGACGCCATTTCTATGTTTTCCTGAGACCCTCTAACCTAAAAATGCACCCCAGCCGCCCCCACTACCCGTGTAGTGGACTCCTGACCTATTAAGCGGAATCCAGAAACCCACTACCCTATGGCACAAGTCAAGGACTCTGAGGCCTACACAGTCACATAACCGCCTGAGCCTATGATTCATACCTTCCACTCGGCTCTGCACCGAAGGACCACAGTCGGTTCTGTCTATGATGCTGCAGATGGTGAGCTCCGCTTTAATCTCGCAAGCAAGACTGGCAGTCTTTACCATTTCCGCTAAACAAAAGGAGAGAGAATCTCCTCCAATCCAAAGCGACACAAGCCATTGGCACCGACTGGGGCCACCACCTGCAGTTGGGTGCACCCTGTACTCTTCATGGCATCCGGAAGCACTCTTTAGAAATCAGGACTGACTCCTCCACCTTGTGCACACTGCCATCCTTCCACACCTTGGCAGCCATGTTACTAAGGGGGCCCAATTACGCGCCTATTACTGGAGTTCCGAACCACCAGCAAACTCACCTTCTGTGAACACCACGAATTTGCGTTCCAAGAAGGTTCCTCTGGAGGCCCTACGATCGGCCCCTCGCAAAGTCTTTCGCTGCCTGCCATACTTTGGAATGATCTCTCACTCGACCACAGGTGAGGGATCAACTTGAGCGCTGCAGACCAACATAAATGTAGGATAATGACATCACTGCTGCTCAAAAATCTGCAGTCAGAGAAGACAACTCCAAATGCAAGGGGAAAAGACACAGGAATGCTATAAGTAAATATCAGAAACTTATCTATTATAAAGAACATTCCTAGATGTTGAAAGCGACCGAAATTGTTAATTCTACTTACGATGTTTTAAAAGAATTAACTTATATGGTAAAATAAACCAAGTCTGCTTTTCTTCATGGTTACGTGACGTTACGTATATATGTTTTGTATTTTTATTCGTCAATGCCTTCCGTTTAAGCACTCACTCAAGCTAAACAGGTCTCTGCTGCCAAGTCATTATCAATTGTCATTGATGAAGGGTGAAAGCAAAGGAAAGAGTATTCACTTTCTTTTGCCTGATGGCGGATTTAGGGAGTTGGGATGCATGGCAAAAGCGCATTCTTACGCGACTTTTATTTTTACCAAAGTACTTTTATACCGTAACAGCGTTGTGTACGTTGATTATGACTCTATGATCATACTGATATACTAAAAAGGACAACCAAACCAGCATCCACTGCAACGTGGATAGTAGTACGAAAAGATTTGTTTTTACTTTTTAGACATTACTCCTGACTAGAAAATTCGAAGCGCAAGGGACCGTTACAATCGAGTCTGCACAATTCGAAGTTCGAATAATTAATTCTATTTAACTCGACTTTAGATGAAATCAGGAAAAATCGAAATAAAATTTTTATTTTCTTTTTACTAACGTATTTCCAGTTTTCTTACATGTTATTTGCTTTAGTATTTGAAATGGAAGGTACACACAAATGTTCGAAAATACATACATTCAGCTTCATTCATTTTTCAATACTGAACAAACTGTTACGAATGGATGCATTTTGTGAACTAAATTTCTTATAAACCACCTTATGCCTTTGGATTTAGCGTGTCACTTCTTATTTGTATCTGAGACTTCGGTTCCCAGACTAACCGTTAATGATTTAGCGTTCCGTTAAGCTATAACCTCCGACAAATACCTTTTGTACCCTGCATTGAGTAAGGCAATACTATAAACTTTCGTCTCGCCCGGTCTGCTTGCTCCCGCTTTTTAATACTTATGAGCAACATTATCTTTCCGCTCGATGATCGTTTGCAGCTTGGATGGTGCAATCCCGAAACAATTCGTTACCTGCTACTTCTCGTTGCATTCCACAGCGTCGAAACTCGTTTCTGTTTTACGAATGTCGGAAACTTCCTGGAAAATATCCTAAAGTGAAAAACGTCTACTTTCTCCGTGGTCGAAGTTCCTTGTGTGAAAAAATGGCGTCAGATTTGAATCACTATTAATTACGAGACTGACAGTGCGCAAACAAAGGTTAAGTCCACGTGGTTGTCACTTACTGCCTGTATTGGCATATGCGGGTCATTGTTAGGAATCATCTTTATGTAAAATTATAAACTGGTGAAGCTGTTAGCTAGGATTCTCATTTGTGTGTCATTGCGATGAACAGCTTAGGGAGCGCCGCTAGGAGTAACAGAAAATAAAAATATTCGCTGGAATATAAACGAAAATCTATATTGAGTTTAAACCTACGACACATAGGAAGAGTTCGTCTCAGGACTTGTAAATATTCTCTAAATTACAGAAAACGTGAGAAAAGCCCTCCCAGAAGCCTAAATAGGGCAGCGCTGAGAGAAGGTGACAGCTCCCTCAGAGTCGGAAAAAAAGGAAGAAATTGCGCAACGCGATAACGTACTCAAAGGCTATATCGTACCCCAGCCACTGAAAAGTCCAAAATTGTGAGTGTGACCACTGTAATAAAGATATTGTTAACTAAATTTCATATTAATATGAAACACATGTTACGATTTTATCCCGACGTTTTCACGAAAACTCTACGGCCCAGACCTGAACTGCACACACAGAAATTTATTTGCAACGGATTAATAATATGCTGTGGTATTTCGTGCACTGTTAAAACAACTGATGAAACAGACAGAATTATCTGGTGTAAGCTAGGCGTGGACTTGTAATTATAGAATGTCTGCGGGTCGTTTTCATATGACAGTCGCCTCGATTAGTGAAGAAGTTGCTTCGGTTTTCTCGAGGCATTTGGGAACAGGTTGAAACAAACGATTAACAACCGTCGACTGCATACAGTCGCAAAGGCTGATTTCAAATGTCTTTGGTAACTGTAAAGCTACTTCACCTGGGTAGGGGGGACAGCTACTAGTTGGAGGTAAACACTTCCCCCTCACAGCGTTCTAATGTTGCCGGCTACACTATGCCACTCAGCGTCAGATGTAAACACAGCCGACAACAGGAAGTGTGACAGGACTACCAGACCGAGTTCAGAGCAGGTAACGGCCGGGGTCCCCGGTGGTCTAGTGGTAAGGGGGTCTGGAACGTTCCAGCGCCTCGGCTGGGGCTATTCGCCCCAGCCGGGCCGGGGTTCAATCCCCGGCCGGCGCTGGAATTTTCAGATTTCCGAACACTAGCCTCCACCTCTGCCCTGGCATGTGGCGCATGCCGGGCACCCCCGTGGGGTCCGTGCTTCGGATCCCACGTGGAGCTCACTCCCACACTACAAAATATACCTCATTATGCTGCTGCAATCACTTATTTTAAATTTTAATACGCACACTTTCTTCACCAGACCACATCTGCATATATTTTCCAGGTACTTTCTACATATTATATCTCACTGTCAAAAGAAACAGCATAGTATCATGAACATTTGTAGGATTACAACAATGAAAAAATATCCTTACTAAAAAAAACTAATACGTTTTATTTTCGTTTTTGTTCTAAATGCTGCTAAGATAACTACAAGAAATTGGAAGCTGTTTTGGTATTTAATAATCAGTAATTAGAAAAATAAATTTGGCTATAATACTGATACATATATTACATATTTACTTAGTACATTCTCAGTGCAGGAACAGGATAAATTGTTTCAATGTCAAAAGAAATGCAAAATATTATATCAAATTTTTTTTTAATTATTCAAGAGTCAAAATGAGATTATGATATGACACAGGTCACTAATGAGGTACTCTCTTTCTTTGTATGAAAGAGGATAATTATCCTGGTTTTATGTGAGCTAAATGTTAAATTAAGCAGATAACATTTAACATTTAAAAAACGAATTTCTTGACGATTTTACTGACAGGTCTACATGTTTCATATTATATTTCTGACGGTAGTTAGCTGACATCCTCTCAGGCTCAGCTTTATATGAAAGTATCTTGCAGGTCAGAAAATAAATTTTATTACTACCTCTACAGATTCAGTTGGTCTATTGTTGCATTGCGAGAGAGAGACTGCTACTATAGCTGTTTTCTTTTTCTATTAAATTCCGTGCCATATCTCCATTCTAAATGCTAAAAATCGTGGATAAAACTTTTAGCAATACTATTTCCTTTTCACCACATCGCTGCTAGGTGTCGCTACTGGTCCCTCACACAGTCAGTTGTCTGTAGCGCAGGGCTTCGCTACCAGTGGACTCACTCTGCCGGGATTTGCTGCTTCATTCCTGTACGAGTACGCCGGCTGAAATACCCGCTAAATCCTCACACTAAACGAGAAGCGTAATAGCACCAATACCAAATAAGGCAACTCGTGGTCAGTGCGAATATTTTCAAACCACCACTATGATAACTCCTAGCTGAAAATACTGATACAAACTATTTGCAGAGGAATGGAGCACCTTACAGAAGCTGATTTAGAGGAAAATCAATTTGGAGGGTACAGCACCCATATTTATAACATCTTTCGATACAGAAAAAACTTTTGACGATGTTGACCAGAATATACAGTTTGAATTTAAGATGCAACCAGGAATAAAATATAGCGAGCGAAGGATTACTTAGAACTCCACCAGAAACGAGACAGCAGCTGTACGAGTTGAAGGACATGAAAGAAAGGAAATACGTGACAAGTGAGTGAGACAGGATTCTAGTCCATTCCCTGATGTTATTCATTCTTTATACAGGGTGTTTCACAAATCATGCTTCACACTACTCAGGGCTGTTCAGGGGACGTAACTGATGAAGTTTTACATAGGAATCTACTTCTGAAAACGTCATCCAGCGACGCTACAGAGCGTCAAAGTTATAGATACCGGTGCCTACAAAAATAGAGGGATCCCACGAAGATGTTACAACCTTTCTAAGATGATGCAGATGGAAAAATGCATAAATTTGAGATTATGTCCTTGTACCGGAAAATTATAACAGAGAACCTTTCTGTTACCTCAGTATGTACCGTTATCGTTGTTGCTAAGATGTAGGACAGGAAACTTTCAGGTGTGGTGGTACGGAACGAGAGAAGAAAACAATGTGCAGTACACATAGGCTGTTACATGCATACATCAGGAACCATGAGCACTTGTTCATCTTCGCTAGCGTTCTTTGTAGGAACTATATCGCTTCTGTCCGATATTTTGAGAATGATACAATTATTTTTTCCTAAAACCTAGCAGCTGAATAGTGCTTGAAACGATATAAATGGTACTTATGATTTATGGTATGGAGACAGAAACGGTAGTTCACTTTAATGATAACAATATACAGCAAAATTCTGTAATGTTTCTGCAAAATGCCATAACACCCAAATCCTGAAATATAATCGGATATTTCGAATGTGGTACGACACCAGCTGTACAGTTTACTGGACAGATACAGAGTTTTCCGAAATTCTAGCACTTTTAGAGGGAACTAAGCGACAATATTTTTAATTTGAACCCCCGTACGGAAACGTATACTTTCCGTGCTACAGCCGTTTGAATACATGTTTGCTACGTGGGTAGGCAACAGGGTAGCCATCGTGGGATGGCGGAAGGGGTAGGGGAAGATGCTTACGTCGGATGTCATTCACCGTCAGCCCTGCCACTCTGACAAGGTTCGTGCGTCACTCAACTGTCTCTCAGTATTAGAGAAATATTGCGGAGTGCACTTTTGCCGAATACACCGATATGATCCTACTGTATGGCGAAGTTCGTCGCCTTTATCAAGCTCGTTCTCAGCAGCGTCCAACTTCACAGCATACGCTTTTCGCCACAACTGCGCAACGACTTTGAGATAATGGTGCGTTCACCGTCAGCACGGGTGACTGCAGTGCTACAAAGAGACGCAGCGCACCTAAGTTTCAAAAGGCCGTATTGGAAAGAAGAGTGTTTCTGAAAACTTATCAAGTTTCCTTTCAATGAGTGGAATTGTGGAACTATCGATGTACTGGGTCACAGCTAATGACTTACTTGTAGAAGTGGTCGCGTTACTAACATGTTTTCCGACGGCTGTAGCGAGGAAACGGTGCGTTACAGGAGATGGGTTCCAATTCAGAATACGAGTATTGTGTACTCATTCCCCATCTACACTAGGAGTTTGTAACGGAAATTTCGGAACATCGTGCATGTTTCCGGTATATTTTACAGTTGTTGTTCCACCATAATAGAAATTTCGAATACATTTCATAATTTCTGAGAGCTCATCAGGCGCGACTACCGTGTCCGCAGTATAAAACCCAGGGGGCCTCTTGCGTACGGGGGCTCTGACGCCCACGAGAACAACTGTAGGTAGAGAGCGCAACACAGCTTCTTTGATGGACATTTCACTCTAATGCTGCCAGATGTGTCTATTTTTAGAGGTATCTTGAACCGCCTCGCACCAGCTTTAAGCTCAAAGCCGAATGTCCCAAATTCTGGCCACTGCTAACATTCTGAAATACACTATCGGATCAAAAGTATCCAGACACCTGGTAGTGGACTTCAATATGCGGTATGACCACCTTTTGCCATTACGAGGGGTTAACCTCTGCTGGGAACGCTTTCAGTGTAGACGATATTTTATGCATCACACATGTTGAGAGTTTCATCTGTGTGTACGTACGTGACAATACACTGGCCAACAAGATCTCCACCTCTCTCCCCAATTTTGGAGCTATATGGGATTCTCCTTGCAACCAGGTCGAGATTTTGACGATGTAACAAATCAATTGAACTGAATATGGTACGACATCCGTCAGGAGGACATCCACCAACTTTATCAATGAAGATCAAGTCGAATAGCTGCTTCCTTAAGGGCCAGAGGTGGCCCAACGCGTTATGACTTTCTCCTGAATGAGTCACCCAATTTAACAGCAATTGTTATCATTTGTTTGCCTTTACACGTACATCACATCTAACGATTTCCTTCACACTGGGATAATTTATTGGTGGTACTGTTTAGAGTGTAAATATGCAGGGTGTATCAAAAAGGATCAACCGATTTTTTTAAAAAAGTAACTATTATGTTATTCGACATATGTGCGTGAATAGCGTACTGCTGGAAAGAGCAAACCCTACGGCTTTACATGGTTACCGCTTGGCAGAGCACTGTCCGACCATTTCAGTCCTAGTAAAAATGGTGTCGCGGCGTCAGGAAGCGTTTTGTGTTCTGCATTTTGCGCAGTGTGGGCAGTAATAAGTGTTCGACGTGACTTTCGTACAACGTACGATGATGATCCTCCTACAGCACAGAGCATTAGATGATGGCATCAACGATTAAGAGAAAGAGAAGGTTTGCGGAAAGGCGAATCGCCGGGCCGTCCCCGAATGCCTGACACAGACGTCAAACGCATCCGCCACAGTTTCACGAGGGGTCCGCAGAAATCCGTTCGCCGTGCAGCTCGAGAGCTCAGCACGTCCCCGATGTCCGTCTGGCGTCTCTGCGTCGACGTTTATGCATCAAACAATGTTAAATCTAGCTAATGCGAGCTGTTCGTGAGGGCGATACATCGTGTGAAGTTCCATAATTTCACTCTTGTCAAGGTGGAAGATGGCCGTTTTCTCCCACAGTTAGTGTTTAGTGACGAGGCAACACTCCATTTACACAGAGAGGTGAACTGTCATAATGTGACAATATGAGGTACGGGACAACCACATGAAGGTGTACAACATAAAATAGACTCTCCTAAATTTAATGTATTTTGTACAGTTTAGAGGGAAAATGTGTATGATTCATATTTCTTTGCCGGAAACACTGTTACAGTAAGCATATATCTCGATATGCCTGAAAACTTTCTCTTCCCACAGTTTGATTCGAACGACTTCATTTTCTAATGCGATGGGGCACCGCGACAGTGGCATCTGGAAGTGTGGGAATTTCTAAATCAAACGATTGCTGAACGATGGATCGTTCACACTGGACTAAATCACTCACCCTTAGACTACTAGACTCCAAGGTCACCGCACCCGACTATATGTGATTATATATGTATGGTTTTGTAAGAGACTCTTTATGTACCTACATTACCAACAGCAATAAATGAACTGAGACATCGCATAACAGCACCTGTGGAAACTGTAACTCCAGACATGCTTGCTGCAGTGTTGGTACAATTTGAACACCGCATTGACATGTTCCGTGCATCTCAACGATGCATATTGAACACCAATGAAAAGGATGAAAATAACTTTTTTAATTTTCGTACATCAAAGGACAAAATTCATTGTATTCATTGTATATGTTTCTTAGTTCCAGAAATATAGACGGCCCAGGTCGGATGATTGTTTTTGATACACCACGTATAGATGATGCACTTCAAAACCTCCCAATAATTAGGCCACTACCAAGATGGGAGACAACAAGTAGTCACACATGCGTCTTTGCATGTGTTGGATAAAAAGTGGTAGCACAATGCCATAATATGACGGATGTGAGTCATTCGGTATGCACACTTTCTGTTGCTGACAGATGGTGGGCTGAAGTAGTAAAGTCAGCAGCACAAGTCGTGTTTGAGTCAGTTGCAGTGTGTACTCTCTCAGAGTTGGAGAGGCTAGCTCGAGTGCCTTAATAGTATGTTTGGGAAACACGAAAAACGTGCTTGGGTGCAGACTGGAAGGGCACGTGGTCGGAGCGCGCAACAATCTTTCCCTCCAGTGCTGCATTCTACCAACTTACACGACGCCAAACGACGAGCCCTGTGCAGGAGCACCGCATACGTGGCAGCGGGACATACTGGGACATCCACCGTATTCATCCGGTAGAGTCCCCCCAATTATGGCCTGATCACCCAAATGAACGAAGTATTTCGTGGCACGTCTTACAGCAAATGATAAGACACCATATGGCGGTCCTAGCGAGACATCATCACAGATGGATGCACAGACAGTGTATGACATCTTTCATGTGGGTGTGGAAAGTGATCGAGACGCGAGACGGAAATGTGATAAAGTGAATTTTAGTCAATGAAGACTGACATGAATTATAGCCAAACTGCCACTACTTTTCATTCACCTCCATGTATATTACCATACCCGTTTATTTTTACTCATAAAAATTTGTCAGTAATCTTGTATGAAATGTTTTCACAATTTTGGTTTGTTTTCTAGATGTATAGCAATTCGGTAAGAAAAATGGAAGAGTTTGATTTTTACTTACAATACTGCTCTGGCTGCACATTTTTCTGGGATCGGAACTGATGCCCTTAGCGTGAATGTACTTTGGCTTGCACCACAGCACATTTACTTGACGCAAAATACGACGAAATACTCTGCCAATACAGTTCGATTACCGTCTCGTAACTGTTGGACCTGGTGGTCTACCGGCACAGCGCGTGCCTGCAAATCGAGAATCTCGGGATCGAATCCCAGATGAACAAATAAATTTTTCTGTCTGTTGGACAACTGGAGTACGTTAATGATAAGCATGTCTTCAAAGTGCCGTCCAATTGAAAGACTTAAACGAGGGCACTGAAATAAGCGAAATTTATTATTATTATTACACTGTCCAGTCGCAGTAATCTGACCACGTGTTAAAATACCGAATAAACACCTTCTGCAGCACGAGACGTACAGGAATAGAGTCAATGATGTAACGACAGTCATAAGAAGCCATTCCTACCCCAGTACTTGTCATGCTGCGATAGAATTCTATCGATTGAGGATCCGTGGCACAAACTACTCGATCGAGGTGACCTTTCAGATTCTCGATTGGGTTTAAAGGCGGAAAATTTGGTGGTGAGGGCAGTACGGTAAATTCATCCTAGAGCTTTCAGAACCACGCACATACACTGCGAGCTATGTTACACGTGCATCTAGGGGTGGATTTGGTCCCCAAGGATAGGTGCGTACTAGGGTTGATCCATTGTGCCTTTCAGAACAACGAGATCACCCAGCGAGTGCCACGAAAACATTGCCCACACCATAACACTCCCTCAGGGTTGCAGGGCGTTTGCTTTCAATCTGTCCGATGGAGCACAAAATGTGATGAATATGGAGAGGCCACCTGTAGCACTCAGTGGACTTTCAGTTGTGGTACCGGCGTGCAAATGCAAGCTTTCAACGCCAATGAAGAGCAGTCAGCGTGGGTGCAGGGACCAGGTGCCCACTGCGGAAGCCCATAAGTTGTTGAGGAAACATTGGTGGCAGCCCTCGGTTCGCCTGGGCTGTCAGCTGCACAAAAGTTGCACGTCTTCTCGCCAGCACACACATCTGCAGCTATCGTTCACCTGTGTCGCCTACTGCCCGTTGTCCAACACACTTGCCTTGGAGCCGGATTAGAATACCGAGATTTTGCCACTCACGGTTTACTTTACATACAGTGGCATGTGAAAAGATTACAGATTTTGCCGTTTCGGAAATGCTTCCACCCTTGGGAAGAAAGCCAACGATTATGCCCTGTTGGACGTCACATAAATCGCCCCTTTTACGCATTATGACAACGACTTCACTGTTTCCAGCCTCCTCCCCCCACCCCCATTCATCACCTACTAATGCAATCTCCTGGAGTCTATGGGTTATTACACGTCGACCTCGAAAATAGGAGTTGGTCATATTAATATGACTGGATCTATTATTATTATTATTATTATTGAAACTTCCTGGCAGATTGAAAATGGGTGCCGCACCGAGACTCGAACTCGGGACCCTTGCCTTTCGCTGGCAAGTGCTCTACCAACTGAGCCACCCCAGCACGACTCACGCCCTGTCCTCACAGCTTTACCAGTGCCTCGTCTCCTACCTTGCAAACTTTACAGAAGCTCTCCTGCGAACCAATTATTGTTATTATTTCGTTGTTGTTCAGTTGCCTACAGTAATTTACTTGCTACAGTAACATTTTCTTTGCCTTTGCTGGAGTTGTCTTTCAAGTTTGCAGGGTCCGGCGCTACTGGACTGCGATATTACTGTTATTTCAAAATGTGCCGTTTGTTACTCTTAAAACTAACAAGGAGAGCCCCCAGCGGTGGGATCGACTTTTTGAATCCAAATAAGCCGTAGTGCAACTTAAGATCCCTGCATCCAGGTGGCCCTCGGATTGAAAGTAACTGACGGAAAAGATTTCAAAATTTTGCCTGATGCTACATAGCGTGAAGAAAGTCGTATTCCACAGTCTGGTTACGTGTCATAATGGTTACGATAGAAGCTTAACCATGCCTCGTCAGGTGCAGTAAATTTTTTTAAAAATCTTTATCGAAATGACTTTGATGTTTATTTGTACTCTATTTATTGGTTTAAATGTAATTTCTTTCGTTCAATTCTTTTGTCATATCGTTTTAGTCACCGTATGAACTTTTCCATTTGTTTAATTTTTCTTCCAATCGGAATTTTTGTGAATGTGTAATTTATTATACCTATCTGTTTGACTATTGAATTACTTCAAAACTCCGATAAATGAATTAAAAAACAAAAGACGAAATAATCTATTTATATTGACTGTGCATTAATGTGAAAAACGTTTTTCTTTGGGAGACGTGCCTTTTTTTGCATGGTAATCGACATACAAATATTTAAAACATAACATAAAATCTTTGTGCACTATGGAAATTATAGTGTAGATGAGGACATAAATGAGAGAATGTTTTCTAAGTAAAATAAAATTCAAGCAAAGTGAGAAATCGATATAATGTACACAATAACGTAGACGAAAATACAGGGTAATAAAAACAGGAGGCATTAAATCGGAATTGATACATGAAGATAATTAAAAGTTCACAAACAAATATTTCCAGTGGAGAAGGGATGATAAGAAGAAAAACTAGACCAAATGAAGAAGTTCATATCACTATTGAATCACGTGACCCAGGAGTGGAACTAAAAATATATATATATATATATATATATATATATATATATATATATATATATATATATATATATATATATATTTACATCAGTTGAAGGAATATGATTATCAATGTCACTTCGATAAAGACCTAAAATAGATTTATTTCTCTGGTGAGATTCGAACCCACAACCTCATGCATGTGAAGCTAGTATCCTTTCAATTATCCTCATAACCAACTTATGTCATTCGGCTTTCTTCATACTATCGAGTCTCACACAAAATTCCGAATTTGTTTTCTCGTCACTTCCTCGCTAACGTCGACTCACCAGGATGAATGGCTGCAGTGTGCGATACTTGGGTGCTTAACCTA
The DNA here is from genome assembly GCF_023897955.1 of Schistocerca gregaria. Taxonomy (NCBI): domain Eukaryota; kingdom Metazoa; phylum Arthropoda; class Insecta; order Orthoptera; family Acrididae; genus Schistocerca; species Schistocerca gregaria. The sequence goes on along the minus strand of NW_026061889.1, from coordinate 569,110 downwards.
CATAACCGTATAGATGGTTCCAAAAAGTCGATCCTACCGCTGGAGATATCTCCTTGTAAGGCATGACGAAAGAGGGCCGCCGTTTCATTATATACCCTGATATGGTGGTGGATACACATTTAGTAGTGTAGCAATACTAACACAATCGGTCTGAAACCTGCACGATCTAAGCAACAAGGAACGACTTCATACTTAGTCCAAAGGAAAATCTCCAGAATTACTAGAAAACTTATGGCCAATGCATCGAGTCCCCTGCAGTCATTTAGTCCGCGGTGACTGCTGAGAACCTTCAGAGCAGTCATTAGGATTCGCACTCGACTACTTCGATGTTACACGTTCGGTGTCCTACTCTATGGAGCTGAGTCATGGACTGTATTAGGCATTTGAAATGCGATCGTATCGAAAAATATTAAGGATACCATCGACAGAGGGGTAAAATACAGGGAGCGAAAGGATATTTACAATTTGTACAGAAACCAGATGGCAATTATTAGAGTCGAGGGGCATGAAAGGGAAGCAGTGGTTGGAAAAGGAGTGAGACAGGGTTGTAGCCTCTCCCGATGTTATTCAATCTGTATATTGAGCAAGCAGTGAAGGAAACAAAAGAAAAATTTGGAGTAGGTATTAAAATTCATGGAGAAGAAGTAAAAACTTTGAGGTTCGCCGATGAAATAGTAATTCTGTCAGAGACGGCAAAGGACTTGGAAGAGCAGTTGAACGGAATGGACAGTGTCTTGAAAAGAGGATATAAGATGAACATCAACAAAAGCAAAACGAGGATAATGGAATGTAGTCAAATTAAATCGGGTGATGCTGAGGGGATTAGATTAGGAAATGAGACACTTAAATTAGTAAAGGAGTTTTGCTATTTAGGAAGTAAAATAACTGATGATGGTCGAAGTAGAGAGGATATAAAATGTAGACTGGCAATGGCAAGGAAAGCGTTTCTGAAGAAGAGAAATTTGTTAATATCGAATATAGATTTATGTATCAGGAAGTCGTTTCTCCGAGTATTTGTTTGGAGTGTAACCATGTATGAAAGTGAAACATGGACGATAACTAGTTTGGACAAGAAGAGAATAGAAGCTTTCGAAATGTGATGCTACAGAAGAATGCTGAAGATTAGATGGGTAGATCACGTAACTAATGAGGAGGTATTGAATAGGATTGGAGAGAAGAGAAGTTTGTGGCACAACTTGACTAGAAGTAGGGATCGGTTGGTAGGACATGTTTTGAGGCATCAAGGGATCACAAATTTAGCATTGGAGGGCAGCGTGCAGGGTAAAAATCGTAGAGGGAGACCAAGAGATGAATACACTAAGCAGATTCAGAAGGATGTAGGTTGCAGTAGGTACTGGGAGATGAAGCAGCTTGCACAGGATAGAGTAGCATGGAGAGCTGCATCACACCAGTCTCAGGACTGAAGACAACAACAACACCATCGACAGATATAGTCAAAAATATAGCGGTACGAAAATGCAGAAATTCTCAACAGCATCCACATAGCAAAACTCGATTGTTTTGGTAGCGCAATTTCGCAACAATAAATAAAACTTGTTGAAATTAATAATTCAATGAAACATTAATGGCCGGCCATTGTGGACGAGCTGTTCTAGGCGCTTCAGTCTCGAACCGCGCGACCGCTACGGTCGCAGGTTCGAATACAGACTCGGGCGTGTGTGTGCGTGTGTGTGTGTGTGTGTGTGTGTGTGTGTGTGTGTGTGTGTGTGTGTGTGTGTGTGTGCGATGTCCTAAGGTTAGTTAGAACTACTTAAACCTAAGTTCTAAGGGACTGATGACCTCAGATGTTAAGTCCCATAGTGCTCAGAGCCATTTGAACCATTTCTTTGAAAGATTAATGGCATACGTGACCCACGACGCACAGGATTATCCAGGCTAAATAACTCAGACCAGCAGTTTGGGTTCAGCACTGAATCAATGGTCTGAAAAACCATGGACGGACAACAGATCATGCTATCGATCGACAGTGTTACTGGAAGACGAGGCACTTAAGAGAGGAAGAATGACAAGGCAGAGAATGTTTAAAAATTACATAAATGCTCACCATTAAATCTAATAGCCCACTCATATAATCGCGCTAGCTGCCATTAAAATTAATCTGCAATTGGCATACAGTTAAAATTTTTTGAACCTAGTGCTGTTAAAAGCATTGATGTTAACACTTATTTTGATCAATGTACGTATTTTTTGCGACATCCATTGTACGAGGACGTACAGAAAAGCAATGTTGACATGTTTTGAGTGAAAAGTCACAAAGATTTTTAAATAAAACAAACTTCATGAACATTCTGCATCGGTATTCTTCACGTCAATAAATTTAGTTTTCAACACACTCACCCTCGGAACCAGCACAATTTCCCCAACTAGATACTATTTTGTTGACACCGTCACAGTATATTGTTTGACTATGTTAACAGAGCCACAACCTTACCTCTGCTTGCACCACTTGAAATAATTGAAGTGCTCGAAGGTTTTCTTAGTTTTGCACATAGACGAAAATCGAGACTCTGTGTAGGATGATCGACGGCAGTGAACCAAGGACCTCGGCTTGCTGCAGATGCCGCAGCGATCGTGTGTAGTTTGGCACTGCCGTGCTCAAGGAGAGTGTGCTCCACATGCGGACGAAGTCTTCGAATTCGTGCTTTTAGTGTTGTGAGCTCTTTCTCACCCCCAACATAGTCACGTCACACACCGCTATGTAACGCGGTACGAAGCAGAGGGCTGCAGATATCCATAGTAAAGATGTAGAATGTTACTGACTTCAAATAAAACAGACCGAGTCATTATCTTCTCAGCACGCCGTCGTGTTATAAGCACAAAAATCAAAAAAAAAAAATGTTTCCGAGCAAAGTATGCTGTATTTTTAAGTAAAGATCTTTGTAACGTACATCTGTGGTAAACGTTATGCTTGTGATATATGGTGACAATTCGTATTTATATTTACAATGGAAAGAGATTGACCAGTGGCCAACAGACAACTAAAACGCAAGTTGCTAGATGGATATTAACTGCAATAGCGCCCACGCTGCCACGGTAAGTAGGTGTTTTGGTTTCGCGATACATGTCGCCGTTTAACTGCCGCTCGTGGCGATACATTAAAGAGTGCTCTGTCTTATTGTCAAAGAGCCAGTACCCAGATTCACTCTAAAGACATAAAGACGCGAATTCTGTGCGCCACATTTTCAGATGACCCTCAAACGGTTCCAAAACTAGTTAACCCGAATTAAAAAAAATATTCAAAAAGTGAGTTGTGTCAGTTTTCCACATTTATGTTCAGTATACATTCACAGGCAGTTGAACAGTGGTTCCCAGCCTTTCTTAGACCGTTGCTCCTGACTGTCATCAGACATTTGCCAGTACCCCCTGTCCTACCCCCCCCCCCCCCCTCCCTGAGGTCTGTGGCCTTCCCTCCCCCTGCCCCACATTATCACTAACTTTGGCACATAAATAAACTGTACAGTGAACAACTTTTCTAGGAACACTTTTATTTTCAAAATCATGAGAGGTGGAGGGTATTGTGTGGGGGGGGGGGGGGGGGGGGAAGGCGATATTAGACTGAACGACGAAGGAATTCGTGATGCATTTCAAGGGCTAGCCACAATTACTTCTCAGATAAGAAAGCTAACTATCCAAAATAAGGATAAACACATGTTCCAAACGCTTCTCTTGCTCAACCTCTCTACAGTACGGTACTTGCTTGATCTGCACGTTGCAACCTCAATTAAAATCAACCGAGCAAAAATGTGTGCACGTACTGTTCATAAATCACTTGATTGTTACGCTCCTTGCTTCTGAAATATAAGACTTCAGGCTTTTAAATCTTGGTATCCGAACACAACATGTGAAGCTATTATCCTTTCCATTACACCTCACAACCAACTAACGTCACTCAGCTTTCTTAATGCTACGGAGTGTCACACAAAATTCAGAATTTCTTTTCTCGTCAGTTACTCGCAAACGTGGAGCCACCATTTTGAGTGGCTGCAGTGTCTTAACCTACATAACCGTACGGATGGTTTCAGACCAAGTGTTACTTGCAGAGCAGTAGGATAACGAGCTATCGGCCTGGCAATTGAGATTGAGTTTGGCCGAAGCAACTTTAGGCACGAAGGGGATAATGATGTGTCCCTCCGAAAATAATTTCGCGTGGGCTGTAAGCGGCGCACAGCTCAGCGTTTACATAGTTTTCCAATTACATCTCACACAGGGAATATTATTATTAAGCCCAGTTTCAACAGCAGCGAATGGAAGCGAACTCAAGCGTACGAACATTTGCAGACCACTTGCCTGTATTCATTACCTTTCGTCTAAGAGGTCTGTTTAAAAAATTCCGGAACTTTGTCCACAAAAATTTTCTACGCTTACCTTCACATATTTGTATATGATCACCCCCACGACTGATAAACCGTTTCCACTTCTGGGAGCAGACTTGGTTCGCCTTTCGCTGGACCGTGCGTCTATCGTTACAAATCTTCGTCCTCTCAACTTGGTTTTCAACTTTGAAAATAAATGTCTGCAAGGGCCAAGCTGACCTGACAAGCTATTTTATATGTTGATCGTTCAGAACATTTCCCTACACATTGTGAAGATTGAACCTTCATGTCAACGTCATAACTGCAGACCCATCACCAGTTATAATTTTCTTAAGGAACATCTCGTTCTCATTTGGGTGATCCTAAGGCTCTTCTCAGATTGGGAGGTGGAGGTCTTTCTGCTCTTGACTCGTGAGCCGTGGCACGAACTTGGCGGCAACACGATACATTGCAAGATGCTGTATTAGGATTTCACGATCCAACTGCAATGTTACATTCTTCTGCAATCTCTCGGACAGTCAGTCTTCGTTCAGCACGCACAGGATCGTTGACGTTCCTGACACAAGCGTTGCTGGCAGAAGTCGGAGGACAAGCGTCGTCTTTAGCTTCCGTCCGGCCGTTCTTAAACCGTGTGAACCATCCGTAACACCGAGTGCGGCTTAAGCACTCATCACCGTAGGCTTCCTGCATCATTTGGCGTGTCTCTGTAGAGGTGTTCTTGAGTTTAGCTCTTATGTTCGTATGGGACCAACTGCTGATGTCATCAGTCCCTAGGCTTGCACCACTTACACACACCCACGCCCGAGGGAGGACTCTAACATCCGACAGAGGGGAGCCACACGAACCGTGGCAAGGCCCCTAGACTGCGCAGCTACCCCGAGCGGCGGTTTTCTTGAGTTTCACGCAAAATTTATTGCAGGCGCATTGCTCCTCTAACTATACACTCACGAAGTTCGCCAACTGTGCGACACAACGTTCTAGTCAATACAGCACTGAACAATAAGCTAACAGACATACAACAGTGAAACTTCCCGCAGTTACACATTAAGCACACGCGCGTGCAGGGATGTCAACTGCATTTCGCCCTAACACGCCATTGGCGCGAAATTACGAACGTTCCCAATTTTTTTTAACACACCTCGTATATTCAAAATTTACGGTATGTTCTAGAAATTTGGCAAGTAAGCTTTCTCGGGATAGCTTATGTGTATTTTCAGGCATCTCCCAATTTCTTCAGCATCTCTGTTACATTCTCCTGTGAGCCAAACAAACATGTGCTGACTTTATTATGAACAGTTCAATATCCCCTGCTACTCGTATATGGGACAGGTCGCACACCATGGAGCAATATTAGAGTATTGGTCGCACCAATAGTTCAAAAAAGATCATCTTTGTGCACTGATTATATTTCTCTTTAATTCTAACAATAAATTACAGTTCGCCACCACCTTTATCTTTGACTGACACGATGTGATGGTTCCATTTCTTACTTCGCTATCACCAATGTTAAGACTCTCGCTTTTCCCGTTTATGCTTTATCTCATCACTATTGTCTTTGATTTACTCTGACCCCTACTTCTACACTCATTATATTGTATATTTCATTCATCAGATCCTGTAGTAATTCACTTTCACTGACAACGATAATATTATCAGCAAACATTGTCACTGGTATCCTTTCAACCCGTATTTCAGTGCGAATCTTGAACCTCTCTCTTATTTTCTTCATTGCTTCTTTGATGCAAACATTGAACAGTATAGGCGAATAACTATATCAAAGTCTTACTCTCTTTTTAATCCTTGCACTTCGTTCTTGGTCTTTCACTCTTATTTCCTCTTGGGTCTTGTACTAATATATACCCGTCTCTGCCTAGAGCTATTTTCTTCACAACTTCGATCTTGCACCATTTTACATTGTCGAACGCTTATCCAGGTGTAGAAATCGTATGAACGCGTCTTGAGTTTTATTCAGTCCTGCTTCCATTCCGTATCCTTACAATGTGTTACACCGAGGTATTTGTGTGAGCTGACCGATTGAAAATGAGAGTTATTGATGCTGTAGTCATAGGATACTATGATTTTTCGTTTTGTGAACTGCACAATTTTAGGTTTTCGAACATCTAAAGCAAGCTGCAAAAACATCCGGAATTCTGTTTGATTGTACGTACAAAAATGCATTGTTAGGAAAACAAACTAAACCAAGGAGGGACAAAATATCAGTAACGAACAACGTAGAATCTCTGTGGCTAATCTGGATTAAACTGCTCCATCATCTTCAGCAACAACCAGGGCACAATCCAAGGAGGGATCTACACCCACATGGATATTGTGCAAATCATATCTAAGTGCCAGGCATAGGGTTTATCGAATCACCTTCACAATTGTCTATTATTCCAACTTCATGTTTTGAACTGCCCAAGGTGTGGTGAAGACTAAAACGAGTCTGTCACGGAAGACTGTATTGAGTGTGATGTCTGCTCCCAACAGTGGCATGAAGAATGCACAGTTTACGAAGGTCATGGTGCATTTTCTTGTTATTGGTGTTAGTGCGTACTCTTGCCAGATGATGCAGCTACGAGCAGTGTCATATATATGGCATTTAAGGTTTGGGTTAAACGTTACTCAGCTGTACCTGATAAATGTTGTTCCTAAATAAATGAGCAATGGTTTGCTACTTGTTTGTTTTAACTTTCTCATCAACTAGAAATGACCGACTAAATACTAAGCACATACTCCTTCGTGAGTTTCCCCTGCAAAGCAAATTAATGAAGTCGAATAGTCCGTAGGAAGAATTTTTGTAGTTTCATGACTTTAGGATGGCATGACTGCGATGAGCTAAGAGCGGCTGACAAAAAATAATTGTTTTATTTATAACCTTAATGTTGCAATTGAGAATGGCGTGTCCGGTTGAAGTTTCCACATTAACTGAACAACGTTCAACGATGCGTTTTCCCTTTCAGAAGACGGAAAACGGCCGAAATATTTTCTCTAACGTTTTTTCAGTATGGTCGAAGCTGTGCGAACGACGGAAATTTTTGATAAATACGTAGGACAGTTCAAAAACAATCTAACTTCAGTGACTAATAAAAAACACCGTGGCCGGCCAATTGAACTGTCTCCTCCTTCGCTTAAAGCCGGCTCTGACATTACTCCTGATGGCCGACGTGTTGCAGTAGAACTGAATAGCAAAATAGCTGCAACAGGTAGTGGCACAGTCCATAACGTCGTCATTGACATGCTCAAGTACAGCGAAACAAGTCCAACGTGGGTCCCGAGAGAATTCACACAACACAAGGAAACAAAGAGTGCTATGAACGTGAAGGTGAACCTTTTTCGAACGAGATCTTAACGTGTGATTAAACTTTCGTTCAAAATGGGGAACTCGACTCGAAAAGACAAGGAGTGAAATGGAAGCACACTAGTTCACCTGTCCGAAAGGAATTCAAACTCGAGCATCAGCGAGGAAAGTGATGCTGACCATCATTTGGATGCCAAAGTAGTTGTATTTTGCTGATTATTTGGAAGATCAGCGTACAGGATGCAGCGCTGACCACTCACACATAGTGATGAGCAAAGTAAAGCCGAAAACGAGAGGAAAGGGTCGCCAATGTCAAAGAAAAGACGTGATACTATTACACAACAACGCTCGCCCAAACATAGCGCAGCTGATCCAAGAAACCACTGGAAGGGAAAAGAAACAGTAATGGGTTGGGAGACTCTGCGTCATTATCGCTACAGTCCAGATTTGACTTTCGTGAATTTTCATTTTCATATTGCTGATATTATTCAGAATGGAAGCTGTCTGCATTGTACTTGACTGGTAAGAAAAACTTCAAAAGTCAACCTCACTTGTAGAGCATTTATTGCTACCTGTTTGACCCGCTCAAGGACGCATCGCTTGGAGAGGATTCGGCGACAGCGAAGAAGTTAAAACAATTTCAGTTTTACTTACTTCATTCGCATTTATCGCCTTTCTCTTGCCCAGCAGTATTTCGCAAAGGACTGGCAAAAGCGCAAGTTGCAGCCGTATATAACGAGATCAATATACATTTGCCTTCTGAATATTACACCTGTAATGGGTCCAACCTAAGGCAGTTTAAAAAATCGCTGGTGACACTCGTGTACAAGAAGAGTAAAAGAAAGGATGTGCAAAATTACAGACATCGATTTTCTGCAGAATCCTATAACGTATTCTGAATATGATTATAATAAATTTCCTAGACACCGAAAAGCTTACGTCCAGAAATCAGCACGGTTTTAGAAAGCTCGTGTGAAACGCAGCTTGCCCTTTTCGCACATTATATACTGCGAACCAAGGATGAAGGGTCCCAAGCACATTGCACTCTCCTATATTTGAGAAAAGCCTTTGGCACGGTGCTCCACTGCACACTGTTAACCAAGGGCCTCGTATGAGCATACGGAGTCGGTTCCCAGATATGAGAGCGGCTTAAAGTCTACAACAGATACCAGTACGTTCTCGACCGCGAGCGTTGATCAGACACAAGGGCATCGTCAGGAGTGTCCCAGGAAGTGTAACAGACAGCTGTTATACTGTATAGACATAAATGAGGTGACAGGCAGAGTGAACAGCAGTCTGCGGCTGTTGATGATGCTGTCGTGTACGGGAGAGTGTCGTTATTGAGTCACTGTAGGAGGATAAGATTAACGGGAAGCGCGGGCAACTGAGAAACGCGTAGGAGTCAGTGAGGTACTGAGCCATGCCGACGCCGGTGCCTTAGTTAGCTGCGCTACGTTTTTCGGTTGAGGACCCAGGATACGAAGAGCTTCATCGAGGTGGTCCCACATATTCTCGATTCCGTTAAGCCCGGGAAGCCTGGTGGTCGGCGGAGTACAGCAAACTCATCGTGCTTTTCACACTGCAAGCTGTGTCACAGATTTAGTTGTTCTGCTGGTAGATTCCGAGGGAAAAAAGACTCGATGTAGGTGTGGCAACGGTTCCGACCGATATTTCTGCTCATCCACTGTGCCTTCCAGAACGACGGAAGTGTCACGATAACGTTTGTGAGATCGTAACGATCCTTCCTCCTGTCCTAACCCTGCCGCCGACTGTTGCAGGGTGTTCACTTTCAGGTGAATCGCGCCCTACACGCCAACGTCTGTCTGTCACTTGGAAAGCCCGCAGGTCACCGTTCAGTGGACGCCCAGTCGCAGAACTGGCGTGAAAATTCCAGCCTTCGTCGCGGACGAACAGCAGTCAGCATAGGTGTGTGGACCAGGAGTCTGCTGTGGAGACCCACACATAGCATTTTTCGCTGTGTGGTCTTAGAGGAGACATTGTCGGTAGGCTCTTCGGTTCACGTGCATGGTCAGTTGCACGTTATTCACCTGCGGTCTCCTTTAACTCCTGTCCTCTGTGGACCGTGGGGCACCACAACGGCCTCAGCGTCGGCTCTCGACAGCGCCATGCGCGGAGTGCTTTAAATATGGCAACACGCCAACATTTTACGAACTCTGCCGTTTCGAAAATGCATCCACCTGTGGCCCGAAAGGCAATGATCACGTCCTTTTGGATGTCACATAAGTGGCTGAGTTTCCGCGTTACGCATACCCTACTCATTAGCGTCGGACACAGGCGGTGATCACGTTAATGTGACTGGAGCCTGTGGTTAGGAAAAGGAAACAGAAAGGGGAAAGGATGGTAAGCGGTGCCAGGAGCACCGGAAATGTGGTAATTATACGAATTGCTTGTACAGGAACTCCGAACGGAATAGGAGCAGCGGCAGTTTAAAAATTGTAAATGGTAGAATCACGGCTCAACAGTAAGTTTCTCGCCCAACCTGACGAAACAGGTGTGGATATTGAGAAACGAATGCATAACTGCTGGGAAACAGTCTGCGGTGAGTAGACAGTGCCTTTTTTCGGAGGGTTTAAAGAGCAATTTCAAGATTTGCGAGATAAAGGTTTAGATTACGTCGCAAGTATAACGAATTGTGAGAAAGACGGCAGTAGTTCAGGGATTCGGCAGCACGAAGATATTTTGAAAGTGACTGAAGTTTTTAAGGAGACTGATAATAACCCTGTTCCTGACAAATGAATCCTGGTGATCAGTTACGAAGAATGGGAGAAAATGTTTGAAAATAAAGCTCTTCTTATGGACGGACATTTCAGAGGTGTTGGAAACAACTTGTTGATACCTGAAGCACGGAAGACTAGCTTTTTTACCAGAGGAAAGTCAAAATAATTGTGAAATATTTTTTCTCAACCGAGAAATGTCATAACTTGGTTGTCATTTAAAACTGCATTGCTTTACTTCGAAATGGCTGCAAATTAAGCTATGAAAACAGTGTTATCCGAGACATTTATTTTCCAGTTGTAATTTTCATTTCAAGCAATGCCTGTGGAAGACATACAAGAACTGCGATTAGTGGAGCAATACAGGGATGAAGAAGTAGTTCGTTTGTCTTGCCGCACGTGTGCTGTAGAGTCCATCTTCCACCGGACTGCATTGATGAAGCATGGAGAGTAACAGCGTAGCAAGTGCCCAGTGGCGTAGACTATTTAATCAGTCAATAGATGGAAAATGCTAGTACACAACCTGAAATGTGGAATTGGTGAAGACAGACAGTCGACCGAAATTATTTCGAAATAAATTCACTCTTAAGTTGGCTTCAGTTGCGTTAGATAATACCTCGATACCTAACACTACTGTATCAAAGTTATCTGCGTTCAGTGAATTTATTTCAAAGTGATTTCGGTCAGCTATCTACCGTCATCAATTCGATGCACAGGACAATGAATGCTGTCTAAGTTTGGCATAGCAAACGATACTCAATAAGGCAAAGGTATCTTAACCTACAAATTCTGATCAATACGCTAAAGGAGAATGCAATAAAACCAATACCTGAAATTGAAAAAAAATCTGTTGGTCAGCTTCTTCAGTGAAAGAGGTAAAAGATACATATGTGTTGAAAAAGAGTTAAAAGATATTTTAAGAATACATAATGACTCGGTGGATCTAAGAAGTTTAAAATTTATATCATTCCTACGATAAAATGTGGAGAGGCGTTCTTATTACAAAACGGCACGCAGAGCCTCCCCATTGTCGCGGCTTCCTTTGCACGTCGGAGAACCCGCAGCTAAAATGTATGTGGTCAGAAACACCGCGTTGGCTCACGGGTCGCCGAGTCCACGGCTGCAGAATCCCATGACACCCTTCAAGAGGCGGCGAGGCATCTTGTACAGTAGTTATTTGAGAGTGAATTTTTTCCTCGCTCCTCAAGAGACGTCATCAAACGGATCTTCCTGCTTCTGGAGTGTCTACGCGACTATAAGGGAATCCCGAAACGTTACATCTTATTTTAGTTCTGCTCTCCGTTCCACACCTTCATGGACCCACTTGTTTTCTGTGGAACTCGAACACTTGTACTTCTCCGATGTCATTTTCGTGAGGGATTTATGTACTGTGCTTATGCTTTATTGAGAAAACACGGGAATTTTTTTAAGTGTGTAGGGGTGAAACGATTATCTTAATAACCGATAAAACAACTCCAGATATCGAGTATTACGTACCGGCTGACGCTTCATTACAAAATGTTTATGGGCTGTCTGTTATCCCAGTCGCTTCCGTTTATGAAATGTACCGAACACATGAGCTTTCTTCGATAAACAGTTCTGACATGGGTCTTGACAACACGATCGAATTACAGAGGTTCAAATAGTGAGTTGCGACTGCGTGCAACTGCATAGGCAGATTTTCATTCCCTGCATATAATTGTAACGCAACTAAGGAGATTATAGCGACACGAACGTCAGCCGGGTAAATAAGTCGTACACTAAGTGGACATCCAGCGGATGCAAGTAAACACTTCCTGTTACACCACGCCACTGCTGCCTCGGTGTAAACACGGAGGACAACAGGAAGTGCTCTACGACCACTAGCTGGACTATGGAGCAAGAAACAGCCGGGGTCCCCGGTGGTCTAGTGGTAAGGGGGTCTGGAACGTTCCAGCGCCTCGGCTGGGGCTATTCGCCCCAGCCGGGCCGGGGTTCAATCCCCGGCCGGCGCTGGAATTTTCAGACTTCCGAACACTAGCCTCCACCTCTGCCTTGGCATGTGGCGCATGCCGGGTACCCCCGTGGGGTCCGTGCTTCGGGTCCCACGTGGAGCTCACTCCCACACTACAAACTAAACCTGGTTATGCTGGTGCAAGCATTTTAAATTTTAATTCACACACTTTCTTCACCAGACCACATCTACATATATTTTAAGGTACTTAATATATCTCACTGTGGTATCAGTAATATTTGTAGGAAACTATGAAACAAAAACCTTACCAAAAAAATGATTTTTGCTATCCTTCGTGTGCTGAATACTTCTGAGGTACCCAAACATCTGCCATTTTCTTGTAGTTAACAATGAATATTCGAAAAAAAGTTTATCATACTGATTCATATATTACATAATGTATTTTACTCATTCTCAGTGTTGAAAAAGCAGTAATTATTTCAAAGTCATAAAAAAATGCAAAATATTGTATCCCAAGCCAACAAGGTGTTCTTTTTAGTATCATGATTTACTATGCGATTAATAAATTCTGTATAATAAATCGTTTCGTAACAATTGACAATACCTTTTAAAAATACATTGTTTTCACTTATTGCATTTTCAAAAACTAAAACAGGCCTTTTTTCTCAAATTATTCTAGTGTCAAAATGAGATGTTTGATATTACACAGGTCACTAATGACATAAACTGTTTTTTTTATAAAAACGATATTTCTCGTGGTTTTTGTGAGCTGAATGCTGAATCAAACAGATAACACTTAAAATTAATAAGAGGAATTTCTTGGTGATTTTACTAACACGCCCATATAGTTCATATAATATTTCGATTAATAGTTACATGACTACCTCTCTGCCTCTACTTTTTGTAAAAGTATCTTGTAGATCAGAGAAAAAATTGTATTACTACCTCTACAGGTTAAGTGCAGTTCAATGAAAGAGATTTTAAAGGCCGTGCCGAAGATGCAGAATATTACGTTCTCTGCAAGGCATTTGCCATCAGTAATGAGTGAAACTGTAAAATAGAAAAAAGGGCTGACAAACGCCTATTACTGTTGTACTATTATATCACTAACGTTGCATTGCATAAACTTACTTACAGTTCTCGTTGCTGTTCAATATTCTTTAACTCACTATACCGTGCGACTATGTTGTTAACATTTAATGTAACAGTAGTCCTGTTTCGAGCCACATATCCATTTTTAATGCTTAAAAGTGTGGACAAAACTATTAGTAATACTAAATTACGAAGAGGGAATGATGAATGTAACATGCTGCGTACGTTAATGTCGCTCGAGATGTAGTTTGCATTATATGTTACCAGAACAGAATTATTTTGTAATGTGTGAAATACACAAAAATACGGTAACAGACTAACCGAGCAGTGATGCCATAATCTGTTTTGTAATAATAGTGTAAAGGAAGAAATAAACAGCAACTAGACATTTAAGTCACTCAATTTTCGCGGCCATTTTGCTGTTCATCACTTCGCTGCTAGATGTCGCTACTAGTTCCTCACACACTCAGTTGTCTGTAGTGCAGGGCTTCGCCACCAGAAGGCTCTATCAGCACCGGCGAGGACTCATTCTATCGACGTTTGCTGCTTCACTCCTCAACATCTATGCTAACTGACGTGACTGCTAAATTTTCAGACTAAACGAAAAAAATAACACCAACACCAAATAAGGCAAATAGTGATAATTGCGGATACTATCGAACCATCACTTTCATACGTCCTGGCTGAAAATACTGATCCAAAATATTTACACAGGAATTAGAGGAGACGAGCTAGAGGAAAATCGATTTTGAGAGAACACACTAGCCGCTAGAGATCGGTTGAAGAAATTCAACCCATATTTATAACATCTATAGATGTTACAAAATAACTTCTGACAATTTTGAGCAAAATATACAGTTTGAATTTAAGATGATGCAACCAGCGATAAAATACAGTGAGCGGCATGTTATCTAGAGCTCTGCCAGAAATCAGACAGCAGTTTTAAGACTTAAAAGACATAAAGGAAAGCTGGCAGTTGATAGTTGAGAAGAGAGAGTGAGAGAATGAAAGTGAGAGAATGAGAGAGAGAGAGAGAGAGAGAGAGAGAGAGAGAGAGAGAGAGAGAGAGAGAGAGAGAGAGAGAGAGAGATAATGGGAGGGGGGGGGGGCTTCGGTTCTAGCCCATTCACCCATGTTATTCACTTTGCATACAGAATGTTTCACACGTCGTGCTACACACTTATCGCGTCTGTAGAGGGGACCTACCAGATGAAGTTTTACATAGGAATCGATGTCTGGAAACGTCACCCAGCGACGCTACAGGGTATCGAAGTTACAGGCGCTGGAGTCTGTAAAATATGTGTACACAGAAAGATTCAATGAAGATGTTACCAATTTTCTATGATGATGGAGATGGATAAATCTATAAATTTGAGGTTATGTCCCTATAACGGAAAATTGGAAGAGAAGACATTCCTGTTACGTGTGACAGGATCTACCGGTAGTGTTGTAGCTGAGATGTAGGGCAGGAAACTTTCAGAGGTGGTAGTATGGACCGAATGTCCAGTACACATGGGCTGTAAAATGCATACCTTAAGAGCTGTGAGGACTTGTTCACTAGCATAAAACATATCTCCACTGCTGAACAAGTGCTCATAGCTCCTCAGGTATGCATTTTGTAGCCCATGTTTACCGGACATTTTTTCTTACTTTGATCCATACTACCACCTTTGAAAGTTAGCAACAACAGTACCAGTACTTGTATTCCGCCGTCAGAGGTATGTAACTTTCGACTCATTCGTTTCCGGATCATGATACATGATCAAATTGATACATGATCACGGCATCACACTCTACTTACATACATTTGCCGGAGCTGGCGCCTGTATTTTGATGCTCTGTAGCCTCGTTAGATGACGTTTGCATGCATGAGTTACTAGGTAAAATTGCAAGCTCTAGAAATGTGAAACACCTTGTATAAAGAAAGCAACATACGAAACGAACGAGATATTTGGGAAATTAATCGAAGATTAGAACGAAAAAATAGAAACTGTTTCCAAATCGACCTTTCATTTCGCTGCTGCTGATTTGAAATTTCGTGGCATTTATTCGCTCTGAAGAGGATCGTTTAAACGATGGTCGGAATGTAGTTATTTTAGTTGTTTCACTGTTTTATAATGACATGGCCTAGAACCCAAAATGATTTTCTCCAAGTTGTTTGTAGGAATTCTATCGCTTCTCACCGATATTTTCAGTATGGTACTGGTATTTTTTTCCCTACACCTACCAACTTAAATAGTGCTTGAAATGATGAAAATTGTCTCCATATCAAAAAGTATTAGGTACTGAGACGGTGCTTGGTTTTAATGATAACAATATACAGGAAAATTCAGCCATGTTTCTGCGAAGTTGCATTACGCCGAAATTCTGAAATACATCCGTATATTTCGAATGTCGTACAACAGCTGTAGGTAGGAGACGGGGTACTGCAGAAGTAAAGCTGTTTAGACGGGGCGTGAGTCGTGTTTGGGTAGCTCAGATGGTAGAGCACTCGCCCACGAAAGGCAAAGGTCCCGAATTCGAGTCTCGGTCCCGCACATAGTTTTAATCTGCCGGGAAGTTTCATATCGGCGCACACTCCACTGCAGAGGGATCTAATTCTGGAAAAAACTGTATAGTTAGTGGAGAGATACAGGATGTTGAAAAATTCCCGTTAAAAACTTCTAGGGAACTGAGTGACGATATTTTGAAGAGGAGCCCATGTATGGAAAGGTATATCCGTGCTACAGCCGTATAAATACACCTTCGCTAATGTGGTATGCAACAGGGTTATAATCACTGGAGGGGGGGGGGGTTACTTACGTCTGATCCTATGCTGTCATTTGACGGCTGTCTCCTCTCTGACCTGGATCGAGTCTCGTTCATTTCTGAGCACACTTTTGCCGAATACACCGACACGAGTATTCTGTGTGGCCAAAGCGCACAGTACTGGAAGAGCTGCTGGTCGCCTTTATCAAGATCGTTGTCCACAACGTCTGACTCCTCCCCACACGCTTTTCGTTAGCATTGCGCAACGTCTTCGAGTAAGGGTGCCTTCACCGTCAGCAGGTGCGTCTGTGGTGCCCCGTGGAGACGCAGCGCACGCGAATTGGAAAATATATTTATATGGATATTGTGTCTGTTCTTCCGGACATGTGCGAAAGGGCGCTACGAATGTAGTGTGTGGACATACAAAGGTGAGAATGTGGGTCTCGCGGGAGGCGTGCGCGAGACAGTCCCTGTAGTCTCACTATCCTCTGTGCCGTCGGTGGCTCAGATGGATAGAGCGAATGCCATGTAAGCAGGAGATACCTGGTTAAAGTTCCGGTCGGGGCACACATTTTCACCTGTCTTCGTTGATATCTATCAACGCCCATCAGCAGCTGAAGGAAATAATATCATTCTAATTTCAAATTGGAAAACGCCCTCCTGTAAAACCAGTGTCTCTGAAGACCGATTTTTTTGATTCTTTGGTTATTAAAGAGTGAAACTGTAGAACAATAGATGTACTCGGCCACATCTACACTGAAATGCCAAAGAAACTATTATAATAATGCGTATTCAAATACAGAGATATGTAAACAGGCTTAATATGGTGCTGCCGCCGGCAACGCCTATGTAAGACATGTGTCTACCGTAGTTGTTAGATCGGTTACTGCTGCTACAATGGCAGGTTATCAAGATTTAAGTGACTTTGAACGTGGTTTTATACTTGGCGCAAGACCGATGGGACACAGCATCTACGAGGTAGCGATGAAGTGGGGATTTTCCTGTACGACCATATCACGAGGGCACCCTGAATATCAGCAATCCAGTAAAACAATAAATCTCCAACATCTCTGTGGCCAAAAAAAAATCTGAAGAGAATCGTTCAGAGTGGCGATAGTGCAACCCTTCCGAAAATAACTGAAAATTTCAATGCTTGACCATCAACAAGTATCAGCATGCGAACCATTCATGGAAACATCATCTACATGGGCTTTCAGAGCCGAAGGCCCACTCGTGTACCCTTGCTGGCTGCACAGCACAAAGCTTTACGCCTCATTTGGGCCCATCGGTACGAACATTGGACTGTTGATGACTCGAAACATAATCCCTGGTTGGACGTGTCTCATTTCAAAATGTATATACAGTATGGACGTGTATGGGTATGAAGACAACATCATGACTCCATGGACCCCGCATGTCAACTGCGGACTGTTCAATCTGGTGGAGGCTCTGTGACGTTGTAGAGCGTGCGCATTCGGAGTGATGTGGGATCCCTGATACGTCTAGATACATCCTGTCTGATCACCTGCATCCATTCGTGTCCATTGTGGATTCCGACGGAAGTGGGTAATTCCAGCAGGACAACGGAGAGGCCCACACAACCACAGTTGCTACAGAGTGGCTGCAGGAACACTCTTCCGAGCTTAAACACTTTCGCTGGCCACCAGAACTCCCCAAACATACTGTACGTTTCTAGTAAATTTTATAGCATTAACTAGCATATCTGGAATGCCTTGCAACGTGTTGATCAGAAGAGATCTCTGCTCCCTCTTACCGTTACGGATTTATGGGCAGCTCTGCAGGTTTCATGGTGTCAGTTCCCTGCAGCGCGACTTCAGCCATCAGTAGAGTCCATGCCACGGCGTGTTGAGGCACTTCTGCGTGCTCGCGGGGACCATAAACGATATTTCTTTGGCTCCTCAATGTAACAAATTACTTGTCAAAGTGACAGCGTTACCAACATGTTTTCAAGTGGTTCTAGTATACGGTACGTCTCGGGAGACAGGTTACAATTTAAAATATGAGTATTATGTATTCAGTCCCCTCTACAAGTTGTAGCAGGTAGTGATGGGAATTTCAGAACATCCTGTACGTTTCCAGCAAACTGTATAGCCGTTGTCGTATTACAATTTGTATCTGCGAATACATTCCATAATTCGTGACAGATCGCGAGGCGCGACTGCAGAAGTCCGTAGCGTTTACCCAGGGGGCGTCTCGGCTACGGCAGTTCTGACGGCTAGTTTGAAGGCCACTTTGAACTAGTGTTGCCAGAGGTGTCTCTTTTTAGAGATTCTACGACTCGCCCCACGTAAGCTTTAACAGGAAGACCAAATGCTCCAACTTCTGGCCTCTGCTAACATTTCGAAATACACTATCCTATCAGTGAGTGTACAGACACCTATTAGTGGACATTAATATGCAGTGCGTCCACCCTTTGTCTTTATGGCGGCTTGAACTCTGCTCGGGACACTAAGTGAGGTGCCTACCGACAATTTACGCACCACACACGGATATCGTACCTACGTGTTTGTACACGCAAGGCAATACATTGCTCAGCAAGATCGCCATATCTCTCACCAATTTTCAACATCTGGAGCACAATGGGCAGGTTCTTTAAAGCAGGTCGCGATTTTGAGGATGTATCGAACCAACTGAACTGAATTTGGTACGATATCCGTCAGAAGGGTATCCACTAACTTTATCAGTGAATGTCAAGCTAGTAACTGCCCGCGGAAAGGCCAGAGGTGGCCCAACACGTTATCGATTTATCAATTTCTTGAATTAATCATCCAGTTTTTCTTCAACTCTAATCATTCATTTGCCCCTACACGTGCTCAAAACTATCCTAACGCCCGAATTGAATTTCGCCTGATTCACATGCAACCCACATAACGCAACTGTCTAGCAGGTCCCCTTATCGCTCCTTGGTACAGTCGTTTGACTATTGAAAATGGTTCCAACAAATCACCACCAGAAAACACTGTTCTGTATCGCAATAACTCAAGATGTAAAGTAATACCACGATACTACAAATATCACGGAACACCTTATCACAGATAAGACTGCCCTTAAGGCTTGTAGCTCACATTTATTACAATAAATGACATACCTGACATTTTACCACTCTCATTATTACGTCAGATAGGTAATACACGTAGTAAATTCGTCGTATTCATGATTTACTCTTCAAAGTAGCATACCGTACTTATCATTGAACACAAAATGAGATTAAAAATTGAAGTTATTCACGGGCAACCAGTTGAGAATATGTATGAACTTCAAATGACACGACGAACCGTCTCGTTTTGCATATGGATTCAAACCCAGGTCATGCAGACAAAGCAAAGATTTCGTGCCTGACGGAAAATAACAATCACTCCTGATTAGGCATACAGAGAGTGAAAATACCTCGATTTTAGAGAGAGACAGTTTGCAAATACCAACTTTAAATTACAAAGCGCAAGCATTTTTGCCGGACGCGAATTCTTACCAAGCACCTATTGTCCCTGTTAACGAACGACGAGAGATGTTGAATCTTGGTTCTTGACAAGTAACTTACTTGAATTGCCGTGAGGTAAGGCTTTGTGTTGGACAGGGGTTCGAACTCAGAACTTAATCGGATAGATATCGACGCACAATCAACTGTGACATTTCGGATTTTCTCGGCAGTAGCTAGATGTTTTAACTGAAATGACGAGACGAAACATACATTTTTTTCCTTCCCAAGACTCCAACCCGGCATCTATCGCTGTTATATTCTAGAGAAAACGAACGTTAAATATGGGTTTGTTGCACCAGCAGCGACATGTGAGCGTGTTTGAACTAGAAATAATATGACGAAGAGTTCAGTGCTCACTGGGAATACAGCTCCACACATCATATCGCTTTTGACTACACACAAAGATACGTCAGCTTCCGAATTTTTGTCCAGCTCGGACTAACATCTTGAACTTACAGTGATCTCGCAAATAGTCCTGTGTCTCACTGGGTGTCAAAACGTCACATATCGTTAGTGTTGACAACGAATGAAATTACATTAAACATTAAAATAATTATCCACCAGCAGATAGGTGTTCTCATGCTAGAGCTTGATAATACATAATGAAATCTATAGTGCCGGGCCAGGATTCGAACCCATTCACGCGCAGTATGTGGAGATGTTGAGGAATCTGCAGTTCTGAACAAACAACAAATAGTAGCCGTGCTGTATTCTCACGAAGGGATCAAATTCAGCGTTAAGTACGGTCTAAGTTGCATTCCCAGTTTAGAACCGATTTTATCGACATACAGAAGCTCAGATAAAATATGGACTTAATGTCCTTTGAGCGTTATTTAAGCATCACAAGACTGCACATACATGCAATCGATTTCGAGGTGCAAAGTGTTTATCTTACTTTGGTGACAGGTGGGCATAAGAGATTTCCAAAAACTTTTTATCGTACTGAAATAATGTTTTGTCGGAAAGAAACAAGGTAAGTGTTTTATTTGTATATATTTTGTAGGAAACTGTAATCGTGATGGAAGATTATACACCTTAATGTTTGACACAACTGCTAGGAGAAAACGCTGCATCCTAACCAAACCCTGCGGTTCCTCTCCATATCCCCGTAAGACACGAGCAGGGTATTCTCCACGCATACCGCTACACAGCTGTTCCTAGCACACCTGAGATTTGGCAACATCGTCACAAACATTAGG
This sequence comes from Schistocerca gregaria, assembly GCF_023897955.1. Classification (NCBI taxonomy): domain Eukaryota; kingdom Metazoa; phylum Arthropoda; class Insecta; order Orthoptera; family Acrididae; genus Schistocerca; species Schistocerca gregaria. The sequence goes on along the minus strand of NW_026061889.1, from coordinate 548,251 downwards.
CAACACTGTGACAGTGCAATCACTTCCGCCTATGGTACTGAATTGGCTCACTAAATTTACTTGATATTACCTTTCCATTTGAATGGCTCATGCTGTATAATCCTTACGTAAACTAAGATACTGAGGCAGAAAATTCAATTTTTTGGCTAAAGAAATGCTATTCTTCACATATGTGGCAACTTTTATTATCTTTCACGATGCGTTATGAGGCTGAGCGACCAATACCATGATGAGAGTGGTGCAAAGGTAGCAGTGTGTCTGTAACCCGGTGGTACCGCCCATGTCTCGTGTCAGAACGGCTCAATCAGTCGTCAGTTCCAACTGAGGTAGGGACCATCGTGTGCGAGCTTTTTTTTTTAAGGAGCTGCGAATTTCCAGAAAAAATTCTGTATCGAAATCGGAAGAAAACCTTTACACATCAAATCTTCTTGGTAGCTCGACTCAGTAAGTTGTGTTAATCGTCATAGATCATGGCGTTCTGACTTCCAAGCTGCTTCGCAATACCAGCGTCTCTGAAGGAATTCGAATCGACCATCAACGATACGAATTTCAATATTGTTCTTCACTTAAGACTCACATGCCAGGGTGATAAGTATGAAGGAAATGAGCCTCTTGATTACTCTATGCTAAACTTCCCTGCAGACATGTGCTGACAGTGTCTCTAGCAACTTACTTTTTCTCTGGGTAGCTTCAAATATGGGCTATTTTTTCGCCTTAAATCCAACTGAATATTCTTAATATCATTTGTGAACAGCGTTCACTTCTCCATTAATTAATTTATGGACCTCAAAACAATCAATTTGCCTTAGTAGCTATAGAGCAGGTTCTGATAGGTATTGACGCAATCTTTTTCATCCATATACCATAGAAAATCAAAGAAAGAAACCAAACACATTACATTGCATTTACTCCCTGTGCCTTGAGTAACACACATGAATCCATGACAATAATAGATTATTTGAAGAATCTCCTGTGCAAGGAAAAGAACAGAATGTGACGCTTTAATTATAGCGCACTGGGTCAGAAACAATGAAATTAATTCTGTGTCACATTGATGTACTGCATTCTAATGTAATAAAGTAATCATCAAATAAAAACGGTTTTGTGCCTCCTTTGCTATGAAGAGTGAAACGCAAATCGTAGGCAGATTTTATGGGTCACTACTCAACAACATTAAAGCATTTTACATGGTTGAGAGTGTGGAGTGGAGCAGATGTTGGCGGCAGAAGGCAGCACAGTGCCTCAGCCCCCGCCGGTAGGCAGCAAACGGGTCCCAGAGAACTCAGACGCATGCGGTGTTCAGAGGCAGATGCTCGGTAAAGAAATCTTTCGCTAAAACATTGTTGAACCAAACTATTATTACCAGTGTGACACAAAGCGAAATATATTGTAGATTCGCTTGAATTACACGCATAGCTTCAGCACCGAGAGGAAAGGGGCGATAAAAAAATTTTGTCGTTGTCTGCTTCCGGTCGCCAGACGTCATATTAGCTAGTCTCGCGTTTTACCTCAAGACTACGGCCTTAGTCAAGAATAATGTACTAAGACTGAACTCAAGACTTCCTCTGGGAAGTGCCGCAGTCTACAATGTTGCAGATCGAGCTTACTGCCGGACACAGGATCCTGAGAGGAGCACGACTGTGTTGTCCACCTTATGTGGACGGCTCGGCGGTCAATGTTTTGCTCTAAGGCTGTATCTACAACACATATTGCATCCTGAACACCTAGAAGAATTAAAAAAACAAAAGTAGTTTATGAGAGCAACGTTAACTATGGCGTTCGAAGTATTCATAGTGTTGTGTACGTGTGTGCAAAAGCCTTCCAATGCCCACTCAAGGAGGACAAGGATGCAAAGTCTAGCTTCAGTATTATAAATTCGCTACAGTCTGCGGATGAACTCAGACTTAGGTTGATAGTTAATTTGAATATTTAGCAATACTATACCCATTGGTGTTAAACTCGTTATTAACCAATGATTCCCACAGCTACAGGGACACTACTTGTGATACTTAGGCAGTGCTATCAGACGAAAAGATCAACCTGACACAAACTGTGGGAAGTTTGTTTTACAAACTTCGTACCAGGATAATGAGCTTTTACGTATTTGGGATGTCTGTGAACGTTGCTGCTTGAGACGATTTAAGACGAAAGTAAATTCCTTTAGCAACGACAATGTTTGAAGAAATCGTCTTAACGGGACTAAATCGTGATTTGTAAATCGTTTACCGGCCGTACTCTACCGCATTTCGCTGATTGGAAGGCAAATAGATTACGGAAAAATGTCACAGAAGGAAAAGGGAGAACGAAATGTCTCCCACTGGAAGGTCATGTTGTCTTATTTAAATGATTACAAAATCAGGTAAAACGACCAGTCAGATTGTCAGTATAAGAACATTACTGTTGTCAGTATGATGTAGCACTGTCCAGGGCCTGTAACGATAAAGGGCCCGTTTAGGTCAGTCATATTGTATACAGAAGTGGGAGAGAGAGCACCGCTAAATTCTACAATCCGTATGCATTGCAGACACACAGAAATTACTGTTACAGTGTACTAATGGAGCCCAATTAATGAGTGAACTGCGTATTTTCCGGTGAGAGAGAGCACTGGCAAATAGTCTTCGCTATATTAGGTTACTTAATCTGGTGTCACTCTGAGCCAGAATTTATGGCCGGCGGCTGAGTGTAAGGTCAGTGGGCCGGATCCGAGTTTTGCATGTGCGAAATACTTTCCTACATTATAGAACCGAATATTTAACTGGAACTAATATTCCAAAAATTTTGAACTTTCATAGCTTAGAATGAAAATCTTTTTCTTTATTGCAAAGGAAAACAATTGATTTTCTAAAACATTCTCTGTCATACACAACTTGAAATAGGTCACGTCGACCAAATCTAATGGAATAATTGACAGCGTCGTATATCGGCAAACAGTAAGATCTCTTGGCTTTTGGTTTGGCAGTACTCGACAGCCATTTCTAGGCGCAAGTAATAGAAGAAAGGCAGAGCGTTATTGTTATCAAGTAACGTCTTCATCGATTACTTTAGTTTTAATGTAATCTATGAGTAATTACTGATGTTTGATATTAACATGAAAAGAATTCTGTAGACAGAGAAAGAACCTCTTCTTGGGAAACTACTTGTATAGTGACCAAAAGGCACGAACTGATATTCAAGTACAGTGTTCCAGCAGCGGCAAGAAGAAAATGATAGTAATAATGACGGTAACAATCCAATTATCCGGTAACTTCACACTTCCCAGTGGATCTTCACGAACTAAGAAAATATCTGAATTTGTGAACATTTCAAAATGGCTTCACATCGAGCCTATGATGCCTACAAGGGTCTTTACATCCTGCTGACATGAGAATAGCATAATCTCCGCATCAGAAACTTGTTTCTACTTAACCATTTAATAGACTCGCGTTTTTTCCACCGTGACTACTTTTGTAAGCTCAGCACATCATCCGTTGCAGAATACTCCTGGGTCTGGGAAATGTGGGCACAATGGTCTGGTGGAACTATCACAGGAGCAATGCGTGGGTTCAGACATTTACTTTTAAGAAGCACAATCAGATTTACTTTGCGTCTGGTAACCTCAAGAGAAAGACGTTATAATCCAGAATTCGCAATACAAATCACGTTCCATCATTACCAACTGGGCAGAGCCAGGTTACGTTGGGAAATGACATAGCGGAAGTCATCGTAAACAGAAATACAGTCACCAGTAAACTTACTTACATTAGAAAATTTTATTTTATTTTATGAACCGATAGCCATTTAAAGGATGGGGCTCTTATTTTACTTGTAATTTATTGAACTAGAGACGTTGAAAAATTTGGTGCTGGACTGTGATTCGAATTCGTTTCTCCTCTTTCGAGGATCTGAATCTCTCGGAACATTATAGTTCAACCATTTCGTTCCTTTTCGCAAGACTGCAACCTTCTCTAGGTCTCCTCCAAAGGTAAGTATGTGGGTCCGAATCCTGATCCAATACCAAAATATTCATAGTTTCAGTTCAAGCCCTATAACGTGCACACCGTCCCGCTAGTGAAAACCAACGTACGCTTTTAATGTCTATTCATGTGTTGCCAGCAATCGCAATAGTTGTCATTATTTCTGGTCAAACACACAAACACCTTACCGTTGGTGAGTAAGCAACTGATATTTAAGTTATATTTGTGGATGCACGGTAGGCGTGCAATTAGATTGTCGCTTAGGTACAAAAGTTTGTATCCTTAGTTTAGATTAAAACACCTAGCAGCTGGTAAGAAAAACCGACACGTAACATTTGATTTTACTTAATTAACAATACGATTACGTGTTGGGTTCGTATCTCCGTCATATAACTTCACATCATGCACTTAATCTTTAAATGCATGCGCACTTTGTTACTTGAGCATGGAGGTATATCAGACATCTTTCGTGGTTAGTTAACAGGGACGAAAGGGTCTTGTTAGGAGTCCCGGTTTATTACAAAAATTGTCCTCTTTTATTTTCAAGTTTAGATTTCATTACTGGTATTGGCAAAAATTTTGGTAATTCATGACTCTTCATGGATAGCCATCAATATGATATGATTAGATTACATTAGATCAATTCTTGTTTCATAGATCATGAATACGATATTTCGTAATGATGTGTAACGTGTCATTTTAATGAAAGATTTCTTTACATACCATGATTCAATTTCTTTACAACAATTTCTTACTCTCTCTCATTCTTTTTGATCTCTCTCTCTCTCTCTCTCTCTCTCTCTCTCTCTCTCTCTCTCTCTCTCTCTCTCTCTCTATCATACACACACACATTCTTTTTTTCTTTATTTGTTTGTTTTGTTCGACTATCGGCGAGGCATGAAAACGTCTCTGAATGAGGTTCTTAGTTTTTAGTACAAATACGAAATAAATATAAAAACAACTGTGAGAGTTACTGATATATGATGCTTAGTTTTCAGTCAGTTCGGAGTATTATTAGTAACCACGCTTCAGTCCCTAAACCTAGTTACAGAAATGCGAATCAGACGCATTACGTATTCCAGGCCGTAGCAGCCGCGACTTGGAGACACCAGCTATGGTCACTTCCCAGCCCGCTGTACGATCACATCGGTTCGTCTTCTTTCTGCTGGTACTGTAACTGAGATTTGACAACAAGGCAACGTATGTTTTTCAACTCTGTGATCGACGAGTTCCTTCCTGGTGCGCACGGAATTTATCCTCAAAGTTCACTTGATTTTACCTGTCATTTCCATTGAATAATCTGATTTATTATCACGTTAGGTGTAACAAAAGATTGTAAATTTACGGTTTTCAGCCCAGGAAAGTCGTTGCACGTGGAAATCGCAACTAATCTCGTCCTTCAAAAAGCGGTTTACGAGTGCTAGACATTATCGAACTCGTAAGAGTAAGCTAAGACACGTACTTCTACGCCAGCACTATGGTAATGCGCTGACCTGAGAAATAGCATCTGTTATGGTTCGCACTTCCAGTCTCACTGACTGTAACGTTTTTATCCCTTCTGTGAAAGAGCTACAAGCAGTCATCGATAACGAAATCGCAAAAAAATACTTTCGGCTCATAGTGCAATGGTGAAAACTTACAATGCTGCACAACAGGTAACTCCTCTTCCCGCCGCTGACAAGAAAATTTTGGGTTTCTAGGAATACAAAACTTTACTTATGAAATGCGACATTTGCACTGCACGACGTTTTCAACAAAGAGATGGCGCAATACAGTAGTTCAAGTGGAAAGAAACACTTCCTATTTAAATTTGCGCATCCTAGACTGTTGGCTGTTCTGTGTAGGTGGCAGGTACGTGATTTTATTTCGGTGATTACAAAATAAAGTCGAATGTATGCACTGGGTAGTCGAGGCAGCTAGTTCATTGTGATTCGGTCAACCAAGTAAATGAATTTACTGAACCTGCTGCAAATTACTACAGGAAGCCTGTGTGTCAGAATTCTCATCCAGTGTGGTACAACGGCGTTACGATAGAAAAATGAGCCACATACTTATGATATGCTTGTATATCTATGGACTGGGTTCGATTCCAACTTCTGTCAATGATTTTAGATAAGGAGATTCCATTCTCTTCTGGCTACACCAAGTGAAGAAGATATAATGACATTGTGGTCTGAAATTAATATGAAAAATGATATTCCTTTTCTACAAAGTAGACGTTAGGATGAATCACAATTAGACTGGAGCGGCGACACGTAGAAACCTTTCTTATACTTGTTATTTATTTCTAGTGACGAAACAAATGCTATGTAGGCTCACAGGACATTTAGTCCATATTTTATCTGAGCTTCTGTATGTCGGTAAAATCGGTTCTGAACTGGGAATGCAACTTAGACCGTACTTAACGCTGAATTTGATCCCTTCGTGAGAATACAGCACGGCTACTATTTGTTGTTTGTTCAGAACTGCAGATTCCTCAACATCTCCACATACTGCGCGTGAATGGATTCGAATCCTGGCCCGGCACTATAGATTTCATTATATATTATCAAGCTCTAGCATGAGAACACCTATCTGCTGGTGGATAATTATTTTAATGTTTAATGTATGTGACGTTTTAGACACCCAGTGAGACACAGAACTATTTGCGAGATCACTGTAAGTTCAAGATGTTAGTCCGAGCTGTACAAAAATTCGGAAGCTGACGTATCTTTGTATGTAGTCAAAAGCGATATTATGTGTGGAGCTGTATTCCCAGTGAGCACTGAACTCTTCGTCATATTATTTCTAGATCAAACACGCTCACATGTCGCTGCTGGTGCAACAAACCCATATTTAACGTTCTTTTTCTCTAGAATATAACAGCGACAGATGCCGGGTTGGAGTCTTGGGAAGGAAAAAAATGTATGTTTCGTCTCGTCATTTCAGTTAAAACATCTAGCTACTGCCGAGAAAATCCGAAATGTCACAGTGATTGTGTGTCGATATCTATCCGATTAAGTTCTGAGTTCGAATCCCTGCCCAATACAATGCCTTACCTCACGGCAATTCAAGTAAGTTACTTGTTAAGAACCAAGATTCTACATCTCTCGTCGTTCGTTAACAGGTACAATAGGTGCTGGGTAGGAATTCGCGTCCGGCAAAAATACTTGCGATATGTAATTTAAAGTTGAAATTTGCAAACTGGCTCTGTCTAAAATCGAGGTATATCACTCTCTGTATGCCTAATCAGGAGTGACAGTATCCGTCAGGCACGAAATCATTGCTTAGTCTGCATGACCTGAGTTTGCATCCATATGCAGAACGAGACGGTTCGTCGTGTCATTTGAAGTTCATAAATATTCTCAATTAGCTGCTCGTGAATACCTTTAATTTTTAATCTTATTTTGTGTTAAATAATAAGTACGGTATGTTACTTTGAAGAGTAAATCATGAATACGACGAATTTACTACGTGCAATACCTATCTGACGTAATAATGAGAGTGGTAAAATGTCTATTGTAATAAATGTGAGCTACAAGCCTTAAGGGCAGTCTTATCTGTGATAAGGTGTTCCGTGATATTTGTAGTATCGTGGTATTACTTTGCATCTTGAGTTATTGCGATACAGAACAGTTTTTTCTCGTGGTGACTTGTTGGAACCACTTTCAATAGTCAAACGACTGTACCAAGCGATAAGGAGACCTGCTAGACAGTTGCGTTATGTGCGTTGCATGTGAATCAGGCGAAATTCAATTCAGGTCGTTCGGTACTATTGGGCATGAATGAACATCACGTGTATCGATTTCCATCGCGCTGGTGTAAGTCCTCCGGGATACGTTTATTCTCCTTAGTGTGTAAATATATTTGGAGCATGTCATTCAAAAACGTTTGAAACGACATAGACTGGAGCGGGTTGTTGTTAGGAGAGCAGAATGTATTAGACTCGCGGATCATGTGGTGTTATTGGCAGAGAGCGAAAGAAGTAGGAATGACATGTTAAAAGAATTCAACAAGAGACGTGAGTAAATTGGAATGAGTAATAATAAGAAAAACGCAAAATGTCCGGTGATAGGTGCAAGAAAAGCAAGAACAAATATAATATTAGGCAGGACGATACACAACAATTTAGTGTTTTTAGATAACTGCGACGTGCTATTATGGACGACATTGGAAGTAATAAGGAGGTGAAAATACGTATAGCGATTGCCAATGAGACGCTTCATAACAGGAGGCTTTTATGTGGGTCCGTTGATAGGGGATAAAATAGGCAGGCACAGTGAGAAATGAGGTGGTGTTGAGTGGGAGAACAGAGAGAAATTTTAAACGTAGCAGGATGAGCAAATACAATTGGCGTGGACACTGAATGAGAAGAGATTGTTTATTGATGGTATGGAGGAAATGGTGAATACAAGAAGAGGAAGAAGAAGAAGAAGAAGAAGAAGAAGAAGAAGACGCAGAACATACCAGGTGGCGGTGGTGAAGAGGAGACTTATGTAGGACATTTTGCAAAACGCCCATTTTCTTGTAATCCAAATTTAAACAAAACATAGGCAGCTTATAATTTGTAGTCTATAAACGACCGTGAATTGCGTGACAGATGGAACTTGCCAGTATACCAGTTATTAGGACTTATTCCCACTCCACTGACGTATGGAGCGTGCGATCTGTGGCTGCTTAAAAGCCTCTGTGCGTGCTGTGCTTAGTCTCTTCTGGTCTTCACGCTTCCTACAGTTACAATACGTAGGCGGTTTCAGTATATTCCATTCCTACTTTCATCATGTAACGTCAGTTCTAGAAACTTTCTAATTAGGTCTCCTCGAGATACTTTACTCTTCCACGGCATAGTCTGTGTCTACCATGAACTGTCCGTTAGTCAGTAAGTGGAATAACTGGTTTTCCGGCACATGTCGCCATGTAACTGTCGCTCTGTCTCCACGTCAGAGAGACGGAAATTCTGTGTGCCACATTTGAAGATGAGTCTGTAAAGGTTACAAAACTAGTTAATGGAATTACAAATACTTCAAAAAGTGAGTTTTTGCAGTTTTCCGTATTTACATTCAATGCACTAGTCACAGGCACTGGGCGATCCTTAGGGGATATGCTTCATCGGTTGAGAGCGTGATGTGTCCCTCCGAGATTAATTTCACCTGGGCTTTAAGCGACTCACCGGTCAGCATTTACAGAGCTGCCAACTACATCTCACACCGGGAATATTACCAGGATTAGTTTGCATCGCAGCCTACGGAAGAGAACGCAAATCGAACGAGCATTCGCAGTCATTACCTCCATTGACTACCATTCGCCTATATTCAACAGTTAAGGATTCCTCCGGAAATATTCCAAGTAGACTTTCTCTGGATATTTTACGTTTGTTTCCAAGCGCCTGCCTGTTCAATTTGATCAGAAACTGTGTGACATTTTCCAACGGGTCAAAAAACCTGTGACCATTCGTGCCGCCCTTCTCTGTATACATTCAGTATCGCCTGGCAGTTGTATCTGATTAGGATCCAAGAATCTCGAGCAATATTGGGGGATGGGTCGCAAGCGTGATATGTAAGCAATTTCTTTTGTACACTGATTGTATTTTCCTAGAATTCTACCAACGAATTGCAGCCATCCACCGTATTTCCCTAAGACTGCGACTATGTGACGGTTCCATTTCAAATCTCTAGAAATTTTTACACCCAGGTATTCATGTGGGTTGAGCGATAGCGAATTTGTCTCGCTGCACTATACTCGTAGGATAAGGTTATATCGTTTTGTGAACCGAACAATTTTACATTTCGGGAACATTTAAACTAAGTTGTCATGCTTTGCATTACACTGAAATCTTATGAGGGCGTGGCTTCTTTCAAACAGAACTTTATTACAGGCAACAGCATCATTTGCGGAAACACTGAAGTTCCAAATAGACCGCGTAACCACCGCCCCCTTCTCCTCTCCAAATTGCTGTCTGAAAACGGAAAGTCCCATATGTAAACCACCTTCAGAAGTTCGTTCACTTTCCGTATCAGTTAATGTGTTAAAAACTTGACCTGAAGAAACATAACCCTTTGCAGTTGAAGACGCTCTGTTGTAAGAGAAGCTAGTTTTTCGAAAACGTCTCAATATTTATGTACTGAACTAAGTGTTGTACAATTCTATAATTTTCAGGTGCATTCGGCGACGTATGTGGATACTGTCTGACAAATGTGTTGCGAATAAAGTGAGTAGTAAAGAAGTAATAAAGTGAAACATCAAGCCTGATGCTGACACCTTACTGCACGAACAGCGAAAATGTAGAAGTGATAAGAGTCTTTTTCCTTTCATCATTCTGTCAGGGATGTCAGAGGGAAAAAAAGTTTCGCCAAGTTTCGAAATTATGTGTGAAGTTTGTTGGAAGTCGCCACGTGCTGCCTTTCACAAATTCTCGGTGAATATAGTCTCGATAATTTGCGCGCCATGAAATTATGCTGCCTTAGACGAGTACGCAGTTTTTAACTTTTAACGCCCGACTTATTGCGTAAACCTATGCCTTTAAATGAAGGACGGAAAGAGGATTGCATTTAATGTGCTATCAATGTCGAGGTCATTAGAGACGGAGCAGGAGTTGGCACTGCGTCAGGGAAGGGTAAAAGAAGTCCGCCGTTCCCTTTCAAAGGAACCATCCCAGCATTTGCGTGGAGCGATTCAGGAAAGTTACGGAAAACGTATCAAGATGGCCGGATGCGGATTTAAACGTCATTCTCCCGAATGCGAGTCTAGTGTACTAGTTGACAGCTCGTCGTGTAGAAGCTAGCGTTGCTGGTGATGGGATTCCGGGTTCGATTCATGGCTGGGTTGCTTTCTCCGCCCGGGAAGTAGGTCTCTGTGGTGCCATCATTTCATCATCATTCGTGAAGGTGGCGAAACTGGACTGTGTAAAGGTTGGGGCTTTGTACAGGCGCTGATAAACGTGCAGTTGAGCGCCCCACAAACCAAACATCATCACCATCATCATACCATGTACTAACCACTGCGGCAGCTCGTTCGGTATACATTTAAATGAGCAGATTAAGTCAGCATTTTTAGTATTTACATTGACTTCGTTCTTCATAAATGAAAGCAGGAACTACGACAAGACAAAAGAATTGGGATAACGAATGAGAAATACCTGATTGTGCTGCTGTTTGTAGATGACATGATTCACGTTCACGAAATGACCTCCAAAGATCTATATACCACCTGAACGAAATATGCAATGAATACAACTTTAAAATTTCTAGTAATAAAACGAAAATAAGTGCACTCCGAGGAAAATACTCAGTCATTTTAAAACTAGTTTTGGATAATCCTGCTTTAGAACTGGTCTCTTAATCTTTCACTTAGGCTACGCTGTAAGATCTGATTTTTACTCTGATACTTAAAATAAATTACACAAATTCTAAGCTGTCTGTGACACTATTATCTGAATATTGGGCAATAAAGTACAAAAAGATTGTTCCGAAATTCTATAACGTGGTTCCGGTTCCTGTATTATGCTATGAAAGCGAAAACATGGTTAAAAAAAAAGCAAAAAAAATCACACGGCAGAGATGAGGTTCCTAAGAAATTCGAAGAGCTGCACAACAAGAAATGATTAGGAATGAAGATACTAGAGAAAAATTAAGTATTTTCAACAGAAACTAAAAAATTCAAAAATATCGTGAAGACTGGTGAGAATGCTACGTCCCAGACTTCCCCAAAATATTCTGAACTACAAGCGGAATGGAAGACGTGATATTGAAAGGCCTCGGACGTGGGAGCAATTTCGTTTGAGAGACTATCCCGCGCGGCGACTACTGAAGTACTTATACATTATAGAATTCTTAAGTTATACAACCAAAATAGTAAGTTTTAATGTAGTTTACGTTCACTGATGCAAAAAAAAAAATATTTCTTGCTTTTTAAAGTGGGCTATGTTCTTTCTCAGGGTTCAAACTGTCTCCATGGAACAATATCTGTTAAGCGGTTTGGACTCTAAAACGAAACAGACTGTGTTACAAAGTAGAAAAGCAACTGAGAGAAAGAAGCGGCGTCGGTTTCTGCAGGAGGCGGCAATCATTTTGTAGGACAATGTTCGGGGGCACGCTCAGTTCAAGTCGTCACTGATTTGATCGGTATATGGGGATGGGGAGCGCCGCATCACGCACCACACTCATCTACATCTACATTTATACTCCGCAAGCCACCCAACGGTGTGTGGCGGAGGGCACTTTACGTGCCACTGTCATTACCTCCCTTTCCTGTTCCAGTCGCGTATGGTTCGCGGGAGGAAAGACTGTCTGAAAGCCTCCGTGCGCTCTCTAATCTCTCTAATTTTACATTCGTGATCTCCTCGAGAGGTATAAGTAGGGGGAAGCAATATATTCGATACCTCATCCAGAAACGCACCCTCTCGAAATCTGGCGAGCAAGCTACACCGCGATGTAGAGCGGCTCTCTTGCAGAGTCTGGCACTTGAGTTTGTCAAACATCTCCGTAACGCTATCACGGTTACCAAATAACCCTGTGACAAAACGCGCCGCTCTTCTTTTGATCTTCTCTATCTCCTCCGCAAACCCGATCTGGTACGGATCCCACACTGTTGAGCAATACTCAAGTATAGGTCGAACGAGTGTTTTGTAAGCCACCTCCTTTGTTGATGAACTACAGTTTCTAAGGACTCTCCCAATGGATCTCAACCTGGTACGCGCCTTACCAACAGTTAATTTTATATGATCATTCCATTTCAAATCGTTCCGCACGCATACTCCGAGATATTTTACAGAAGTATCTGCTACCAATTTTTGATCCGCTATCATATAATCATACAATAAAGGATCCTTCTTTCTATGTATTCGCAATACATTACATTTGTCTATGTTAAGGGTCTGTTGCCACTCCCTGCACCAAGGGCCTATCCGCTGCAGATCTTCCGGCATTTCGCTACAATTTTCTAATGCTGCAACTTCTGTGTATGCTACAGAATCATCCGCGAAAAACCGCATGGAACTTCCGACACTATCTACTACCTCATTTATATATATTGTGAAAAGTAATGGTCCCATAACACTCCCCTGTGGCACGCCAGAGATTATTTTAACGTCTGTAGACGTCTCTCCAGTGATAACAACATGCTGTGTTCTGTTTGTTAAAACTCTTCAATCCAGCCACAGAGCTGGTCTGATATTCCGTGGGCTCTTACTTTATTTATCAGGCGACAGTGCGGAACTGTATCGAACGCCTTCCGGAAGTCGAGAAAAATAGCATCTACCTGGGAGCCTGTATCTAATATTTTCTGGGTCTCATGAACAAATAAAGTGAGTTGGGTCTCACACGATGGATGTTTCCGGAATCCATGTTGATTCCTACAGAGTAGATTCTGGGTTTCCAAAAACTACATGATACTCGAGCAAAAAACCTGTTCTAAAATTCTACAACAGATCAACGTCAGAGGTATAGGTCTATAGTTTTGCGCATCTGCTCGACGACCCTTCTTGAAGACTGGGACTACCTGTGCTCTTTTCCAATCATTTGGAGCCTTCCGTTCCCCTAGAGACTTGCGGTACACGGCTGTTAGAAGGGAGCGCAAGTTCTTTCGCGTACTGTGTAGAATCGAATTGGTACCCCGTCAGGTCCAGTGGACTTTCCTCTGTTGAGTGATTCCAGTTGCTTTTCTACTCCTTGGACACTTATTTCGATGTCAGCCATTTTCTAGTTTGTGCTAGGATTTAGAGAAGGAACTGCAGTGCGGTCTTCTTCTATGAAACATCTTTGGAAAAAGGTGTTTAGTATTTCAGCTTTACGCGTGTCATCCTCTGTTTCAATGCCATTCACCACCCCGGAGTGTCTGGATATGCTGTTTCGAACCACTTACTGATTTAACGTGAGACCAGAACTTTCTAGGATATTCTGTCAAGTCGGTACATAGAATTTTACTTTCGAATTCACTGAACGCTTCACGCATAGCCCTCCTTACTCTAACTTTGACATCGTTTAGCTTCTGTTTGTCTGAGAGGTTTTGGCTGCGTTTATAGTTGGAGTGAAGCTGTCTTTGCTTTCGCAGTAGTTTCCTAACTTTGTTGTTGAACCACGGTGGGTTTATCCCGTCCCTCACAGTTTTACTCTACACGTACCTGTCTAAAACGCATTTTACGATTGCCTTGAACTTTTTCCATAAATACTCAACATTGTCAGAGTCAGAACAGAAATTTTCGTTTTGATCTGTTAGGTAGACTGAAATCTGCCTTCTATTACCCTTGCTAAACACGTAAGCCTTCCTCCCTCTTTTTATATTCCTATTAACTTCCATATTCAGGGATGTTGCAACAGCCTTATGATCACTAATCCCTGTTCTGCACATACAGAGTCGAAAAGTTCGGGTCTGTTTGTTATCAGTAGGTCCAAAATGTTATCTCCACGAGTCGGTTCTCTGTTTAATTGCCTGAGGTAATTTTCGGATAGCGCACTCAGTATAATGTCACTCGACGCTCTGTCCCTACGACACATCCTAAACATCTGAGTGTCCCAGTCTGTATCTGGTAAATTGTAATCTCTACCTAAGACTATAACATGCTGAGAAAATTGATGTGAAATGTATTCCAAATTTTCTCTCAGTTGTTCTGCCACTAATGCTGCTGGGTCGGGAGGTCGGTAAAAGGAGCCAATTATTAACCTAGCTCGGCTGTTGCGTGTAACCTCCACCCATAATAATTCACAGGAACTATCCACTTCTACTTCACTACAGGATAAACTTCTACTAACAGCGACTAACTCTCCACCACCGGTTGCATGCAATCTATCCTTTCTACCTGTCTGTACCTTTGTAAAAATTTCGGCAGAATTCCTCTCTGGTTTCAGCCAGCTTTCTGTACCTATAACGATTTCAGCTTCGGTACTTTCTATCAGCGCTTGAAGTTCCGGTACTTTACCAACGCAGCTTCGACAGTTTACCATTACAATACCGATTGCTGCTTGGTCCCCGCATGTCCTGCTTTGCCCCGAACTCATTGAAGCTGCCGCCCTTTCTGTACTTGCCCAATGCCATCTAACCTAAAAAACCGCCCAGCCCACGCCACACAATCCCTGCTACCCTTGTAGCCGCTTGTTGCGTGTAGTGGACTCCTGACCTATCCAGCGGAACCCGAAACCCCACCACCCTATGGCTCAAGTCGAGGAATCTGCAGCCCACACGGTCGCAGAACAATCTCAGCCTCTGATTCAGACCCTTTACTCAGCTCTTTACCAAAGGTCCGCAGTAAGTCCTGTCGACGATGCTGCAGATGGTGAGCGGTGAGCTAAGCTTTCATCCGGCTAGCGAGACTGGCAGTCTTCACCAAATCAGATAGCCAGGGAGGGTTTCCTCCGATCCATAGCGACACACATCATTGGTGCCGACATGAGCGACCACCTGCAAATGGGTGCAACCTGTACCCTTCATGGCATCCAGAAGGACCCTTTCCACATCTGGAATGACTCACCCCGGTATGCACACGGATTGCACATTGGTTTTCTTCCCCTCTCTTGCTGCCATATCCCTAAGGGGCCCCATTACGCGCCTGACGTTGGAGCTCCCAACTACCAGTAAGACCACCCTCTGCGACTGCTCGGATCTTGCAGACTGAGGGGCAACCCCTGGAACAGGACAAGCAGCCACGTCAGGCCGAAGATCAGTATCGGCCTGAGACAGCCCCGGACTTGCGCCCTACTGAGCTCAGCTTGATTCCTGACGTGAAGGTAGCGTTCTCGCTTTCCGCGTCTGGGTTCCGGGGTTCGATTCACGGCGGGGTCAGGGATTTTGTCTGCCTCGTGATGGCTGGGTGTTGTGTGATGTCCTTAGGTTAGTTAGGTTTAAGTAGTTCTAAGTTCTAGGGGACTGATGACCATAGATGTTAAGACCCATAGTGCTCAGAGCCATTTGAACCATTCGTCGAACTTTGGGGTATTCGGTTCGGAGCTGTTATGGAGATACGTCAGACAATAGACCGCTCCATTCGAACTACCTAATCAACTGGCGTAGTTAGGGTTATCTTGCTCTTTCGACATCACTGGCGATGGCTTATATACATGAGCTGTTCAAAACATATCCGACCTTTTTTAATTGTTGAAATCAACAATGGTGTCAGGGCGCGCATGCGTTCATGTTTTCAGGCATATTTAGCACACATACCTGATTTTCTCCACTACTTCGGAACACTTGCAAGTCGTACACGTTGGATTTAGTATTCTGAGCAAAATGACGTCTTTACATCACATTTGGCTCCAAGCTTGGCGATTCTCAAGTTGAAACCATCGTGTGTTTGTGGACAAAGTAATGGGTACTGCAGGGCTAAAGGAGTGGTAGCCGCTAATCAATGAAGACAGAAGCCAGTTAAGGTACGCCCGCAATATCCGCAAATCAGGTCATTACTGATCCCGCAATATTGCTAGTGAAGCAGAATGGACGAATCACTATCAGAGAAGTTACAGTCTAATCTAAAAGCCGTAAAGTCAACTAACTAACTAGGTGTTACAATAACTAACGTCCGCCCGCGGTAGCTGAGTGGTCAGCACGACAGACTGTCAATCCTAAAAGACCGGGTTAGATTCCCGGCTGGGTCGCAGATTTTCTCCGCTCAGGGACTGGGTGTTGTGTTGTACTAATCATCATTTCATCCCCATCGACGCGCAAGTCTCCGAAGTGGCGTCAAATCGAAAGACTTGCACCAGGCGATCGGTCTACCCGATGGGAGGCCCTCGTCACACGCCATTATTATTATACAATAACGAACAACTTAAATTGGAAAGAACACATAGAAAATGTTGCGGTTAAGGCTAACTAAAGACTGCATTTTATTTGCACGACACATAGAAAACGTAACAGACCTACAAAGGAGACTGCCTACACTACGCTTGTCCGTCCTCTTTTATAATACTGCTGGAAGATGTGGGATCCTTACAAGATAGGACTGACGGAGTAGATCGAAAAAGTCCAAAGAAAGGCAGCACGTTTTCTATTATCGCGAAATATGAGAGAGTGTGTCACACAAATGATACAGGATTTGGGCTGGACGTCATTAAAAGGAAAGCGTTTTTCGTTGCGACGGAATCTTCTCACGAAATCCCAATCACCAACTTTTTCCTAAGAATGCGAAAATATTTTGTTGACAACGACCTACGTAGGGAGAAACGATAACGATAAAATAAGGAAAGTCAGAGCTCGTATGGAAAGACACAAGTGATCATTCTTTCCGTGTGCTGTGCGAGATTGGAATAATAGAGACTTGTGAAGGTGGTTCGATGAACAACCTGCCAGGCACTTAAATGTGATTTGCAGAGTATCCATGTAGATGCAAGTATAGGTGGTCACATTTTTACTATCCCCTGTATGTGCATATCGCTTCACACGAACTTTTTTACCTCAATGTCGATATCTGCATCATTTTCGAAATATGTGAGCTTACTTATATTATCTGTAATGTTAATATACAACAGGAACAATAAGGCTCCCAACACACTTCCCTCTGGCACAAGTGGTTACTTTTACACGTATAGATGAACTCTCCATTCAGGATGAGATGATGTGTCCTCCCTACAAAAATATTTAATTGGCCGTACTTTATACGGTGCTGGTAAACGGTCAACTACAATTGCTGTTTACTGTGCGGTAACCTCTAGCGTATCAGAAGCAGTTTAGGAACATTTTTTCAAATGAGTATACGTACTTGTATTTCGGCAGGTGCACAGTTTTGCCATTTCAATTTTTGCATGTTTCGCAGATACCTTTTCGAAAATTTCGAGCAAAACAAATCGAAATCTTTATTACATCATGAAACAATGAAGAAGCAAATGAGGGTTTGTTCTCAAGCCCGAAGCAACATCTGGTACAAGAATCAAGGATTTTAATAAAGTAGCTGTCGATAGGTTTTTTTCGTTGCTAACAAATGTGACAATCACAAACTAATGACTTCTCAAATAACTAATTGTGATGAAACAGGCGTGTCGGTTAATCCTAAAAACCAATCGAACATCTCAGCTTGCAAAGGGAACCGTCCAGTGTGATCGTTAACATCTGCAGAAACGGGCGAAACTGCAACCATTTTCATTAGTACGTCAGCAAGCGGAGCTGACATTCCTCCTACGATTATTTTTCCACGAAAGAAGAAGCAGAAAGAATTTGAGTTAGGACTGGCAGCAGGAGGTTGCGCTAAGGTCCACAGCACCGCATGGATGGCCACAGAGTCATTCTTTGTATGGTTTTCACAATATGTGGTATTTTCTAAGGCATCAAAGCACGTCCCAGTTCTTCTTATATCAGATGGCCACTAAGCTCATACCACGAACACTGACGTTATGGACTACGCGAAGGAGAGTGGCGTTTCTTCACCACCACATTGCTCTCACAGACTTCAGCCGCTTGATGTTTGTTTTATAAATCCTCGTTATAGTGATTAACTTCGAAAATGGCTGCGGAGCCACGCAGGAAAAGTCGTAACTACCTTTCAAATTTCAACGCTTTTCGGTTCAGCTTTCGTCTAAAGCGCAACAATGAAAACCGCTATTAAAGGTTTCGAAGCTACTGCAATATGGCCCACGGACCCATCCATATTCACGACGCACACTTCCTCCCGGCAGACACAACTGACAGCGGACGTGATAGGCCGTCAGATAAAGAGGTTATTACATCTGAACAATTGGAATTGCCTTCACCTAGCACACCAGCTGAAAAAGACGACTCAAACTGGCTGGATAATCAAGGGGACGAGGTTTCAGCGAATTGTTACAATGAACTGCCGCCTAAGAATAACAAAGTTATTGGGGCTAATTGTTCTAATCTTGGGTGCTCTTGGATGACAACTGACAACACAACCTCCTCAATTCATATTTCACCTGAGATTCTGATTTTCTTGTCAAAAGTTAACGAAAGCAAGAAAAGAGCGAGACTGAAAAGGGGGAACAACGTTGTTTAAACTGATTCGCCGTACAAAAAAAAAAGAGTTAAAAGACATTAATGGGAGAAACAGAAGAAGAACTTTGACAAAGAAGAAAGAGCAAAAAGAAAACTTTTTGCGAAAGAGAATAAAATTAAGAACTCAAAAACGAGAGAAAGAGCCTGAAGATAAATGGAAAAAAGGAGAAATAATACTATACTAACGAGAGTGATTATGAGGAAAGTTCTGACTGTCAATGTGTATACTGTGGTGGGTTATATTCAAAATCAGTTGAAGGTTGGGTCGCTTGTTCCACGTGCAAAAAATGGACACACGATTCTTGTGCAGGAATAGATAGCGAAGATGATGAGTGTCTCCCCGTGTGTGAATTTTGTAAACAGCCTCAAGAAAAGGATACGATACATGAAAACTGTAGTTTGACATTAATACTCACTTTAAACTAAAAAAAATACCGAGCAAGCCAATATTTTCTGCATTTCCGATAATTTTATACGTTTTTGTAATCACTTGTATTTACCACCCCATTCTGCCGCGTGCAAATGATATAAATTTCTGTTTTTGAGTGAGAAAATATTGTTTTATGTTATGGCAATGTTCTTGTATTTTTGTGATTAATACATCATAATGTGTTCATATAAAGATTTGTAACTCTCTTATTAATCAATTTTGTACATTTAATCAAAGTTTTCAACTGTGTACCCCATTATACCTTGGATACCGCAACGTGTCGGATAAGAAAGATAAAAATACAATCACTACTCGTTTCTTCAACGACAATTTAAGCTGTGTTCTGTGGTTCCACCCAGAGTTCATCACGATATATTCCGAAAAAAATCATAGTTAACGAACATTATAAATTGATCTAGAAACGAAGGCAATCACAGTTAACATTTAATAAGGCCGCTGGTATCCTTCGAAATGCAAACTAATCACCGTCATGCAGAACGTCGTGGGTCACAGCGGATGGGTGGAATCGAAATATGTCTTTTACCCACGATCGCTTCTTTTTGTCAATTTGTGCCATTAATTTCTCTGCTCCCTAATCTGATTTCGTATCTCCCCATCAGCTATTCGATCAAAACTTTTTTAGCATTCTTCTACATCACCACATTTCGGAAGTTTCGAATCGTCTCCTCTTTGGGGAACCAGGCATGTTAACTACTGATTCGCAATATATTTATTCCGAAAGGCAAAAGGATCCCCGAAAACAATGAAAATAATTTTGTTTATTGGTGATTGTACCAGTTTGATTTACACTTAGTGCGAATATGAAAGTATTTTAGTCCAAATCCTTATTTGAAGGTCCTAAATGTCGGTTTAAATGGCAGCTTGCTATGTAAGACATGCCCACTTGTTTCCCTGTGCCAGCTCTTCTTTGAGATGATAAGCCTAGGGACATTTTACCTGTAGCTTTGAGCTTTCACATATTGAATACATTTTTTCTTCTCTCGTAGTCAGGTGTTTGCTACAGTAATAACGTTTCTGAACAAAACAAATGCCAAGATCTACGCACAAAGTTTTCGAGAGAAGTTCTAGAAGACTTGCAAAAAATTAAAAAAGTAAATATCATGAAACAAATTTTATGTTTATGTACAGCATGCGTACTATTGGAAAGTGAAAGAAACTATGAATTTAAATGAGTGCATGTACGACGTTAAGTGCAATACAACTTAAAATTTTCCGTAACTTTTCTAACTAACTGTACCTTTCCTCTCAAACCATTTATCCAAGAACCATGGAAATCTAACGGTCAGTTTTCTTACTCGAGGGCATGAAGAGTCGAGGGATATGAAAGGGAAGCAGTGGTTGGGAAGAGAGTGAGACAGGGTTGTAGCCTATCCCCGATGTTATTCAATCTGTTTGCTGAGCAAGCAGTAAAGGAAACAAAAGAAAACTTCGGAGTAGGAATTAAAAACCATGGAGAAGTTGTATTATAAAGAACGCTATCGTCTTTTTATTTTTAAATTTGCCCGCAAAACCTGTCTTTCAAAATTTTTCTAAAAATTTCACTATTAATATATTATTCATGAAAAATTTTCAGCTTGTTGGAAAATAGTGAAAATGCATGTAAAAAATGTTTTGTGTTTTAAAGTTAATATAACACAACTTAGGATAAGGATCATATAAATAGATCAGTTTAACATGGTGGAGATAGAAGATACGTTCTCCCCGTGAAAATTATGTTAAAAACAAATGAATATTTCCAAATCAACTTCTCATTTCATGAAGTCATTACTAGAAACGTGAATAATCTCCACAAAAATTGGTAAGTTAATTACTTTGGTGGAAGAAAGTCTCCATCATTAAAGAGAACGATGTTTGGCAATAACTTGCCGGCAGCCATAAAAAGCTTTACTACTGACAGATTTCAGTTTACGAGGGGCCTAAAGGATTTCTTGCTAACGATCTCTTCAGACACCATTAATGAATTGAATTTTTTAGTAGAACTAGCGCGCGCGATTGAGAGTGGGTAATTGTATGTGTGTGTGTGTGTGTGTGAGAGAGAGAGAGAGAGAGAGAGAGAGAGAGAGAGAGAGAGAGAGAGAGAGGTCAAATAATACGAGTACAATCAGAAGTGTGACTAAATTTTCATTCCTCGTTCATGATCAGTCCACTGGCGATCTGTGGAAAGTAAATTAGCATATCATTTTCCCATTGAGTATCTCCCCATTATGGATTAATTTCAATGGAAAGTACATGTAATATAATCTTACCCTCTTGTCTGTCCCACTTCTGTTGGAGGTTACACACCAGACAAATACCTTAATGTTGTTGTTGTTGTTGTCTTCAGTCCAGAGACTGGTTTGATGCAGCTCTCCATGCTACTGTATCGTGTGGAAGCTTCATCTCCCAGTACCCACTGCAACCTACATCCTTGTGAATCTGCTTAGTGTATTCATCTCCTGGTCTCCGTCCTCGATTTGTATCCTCCACGCTGCCCTCCAATATTAAACTGGTGATCCCTTGATGCCTAAGAACGTGTCCTACCAACCGACCCCTTCTTCTAGTCAAGTTGTGCCACAAAGTTCTCTTCTCCCATATCCTATTCAATACCTCCACATTAGTTATGTGATCTACCCATCTAATCTTCAGCATTCTTCTGTAGCACCACATTTCGAAAGCTTCTATTCTCTTCTTGTCCAAACTATTTATTGTTCATTATTCACTTCAATACGCGGCTACACTCCATACAAATACTCTGAGAAAAGACTTCCTGATACCTAAAGCTATACTCGATGTTAACAAATTTTTCTTCTTTAGAAACACTTTCCTTACCATTGACAGTCTACATTTTATATTCTCTTTACTTCGACCGTCATCAGTTATTTTGCTCCCTAAATAGCAAAACTCCTTTACTACTTTAAATGTCTCATTTCCAAATATAATTCCCTCAGCATCACCCACCTTAATTCGACTACATTCCATTATCCTCGTTTTGCTTTTATTGATGCTGATCTTATATCATCCTTTCAGGACACTCCATTCTGTTCAGCTACTCTTCTAGAATCTTTGCTGTCTCTGACAGAATTACGTCATCGGCAAACCTCAAGGTTTTAGTTTCTTATCCATGGATTTTAATTTCTACTCAGAATTTTTCATTTATTTCCTTTACTGCTTGCTCAATAAACAGATTGAATAACATTGGGGATAGTCTACAACCCTGTCTCATTCCCGCCGACCGCGGTGGTCTCGCGGTTCTAGGCGTGCAGTCCGGAACTGTGAGACTGCTACGGTCGCAGGTTCGAATCCTGCCTCGGGCATGGATGCGTGTGATGTCCTTAGGTTAGTTAGGTTTAAGTAGTTCTAAGTTCTAGGGGACTGATGGCCACAGCAGTTGAGTCCCATAGTGCTCAGAGCCATTTTTTTGTCTCATTCCCTTCCCAACCACTGCTTCCCTTTCATATCCTTCGACTCTTATAACTGCCATCTGCTTTCTGTACAAATTGTAAATTGCCTTTCGCTCCCTGTATTTTACCCCTGCCACCTTCTGAATTTGAAAGAGAGTATTCCAGTCAACATTGTCAAAAGATTTCTCTAAGTCTACAAATGCTAGAAACGTAGGTTTTCCTTTCCTTAATCTACTTTATAAGGTAAGTCGTAGGGTCAGTATTGCCTCACATGTTACAGTATTTCTACGGAATCCAAACTGAAATTCCCTGAGGTCGGCTTCTACCATTTTTTTTCCATTCGTCTCTAAAGAAATGGCATTAGTATTTTGCAGCTGTGACTTATTAAACTGATAGTTCGGTAATTTTCACATCTGTCAACACCTGCTTTCTCTGAAATAGGAATTATTTCATTCTTCTTGAAGTCTGACGGTATTTCGGCTGTCTCATGCATCTTGCTCGTCAGACGGTAACGTTCTGTCAGAGCTGGGTCTCCCAAGGCTGTCAGTAGTTCTAATGGAATGTTGCCTACTCCCGGAACCTTGTTTCGACTAAGGTCTTTCAGTGCTCTTTCAAACTCTTCACGCAGTACGTCATCTCCCATTTCATCTTCATCTACATCCTCTTCCATTTCCATTATATTGTCCTCAAGTACATTGCCCTTGTACAGATCCTCTATATCCACCTTCCACCATTCTGCATTCCCTTCTTTGCTGATAACAGGGTTTCCATTTGAGTTCTTGATATGCATACAAGTGAATCTCTTTTCTCTAAACGTCTCTTTAATTTTCCTGTAGGCAGTAACTATCTTGCCCCTAGTGGTATGCGCCTCTACATCCTTACGTTTGTCCTCTAGATATCCCTGCTTAGCCATTTTGCACTTCCTGTCGATCTCATTTTTGAGACGTTTGCATTTCTTTTTGCCGGCTTAATTTACTGCATTTTTGTATTTTCTCCTTTCGCAAATTAAAATCAATATATCTTCTGTTACCCTCTTTTTTTTGCGCATGTCAAGTTCCGTAGGCCCAAATTGAGGAGCAAATCTTCAAGGTCATGGAACGTGTCAGTATCTACATCTACATCCGTACTCCGCAAGCCACCTGACGGTGTGTGGCGGAGGGTACCCTGAGTACCTCTATCGGTTCTCCCTTCTATTCCAGTCTCGTATTGTACGTGGTAAGAAGGATTGTCGGTATGCTTCTGTGTGGGCTCTAATCTCTCTGATTTTATCCTCATGGTCTCTTCGCGAGATATACGTCGGAGGGAGCAATACACTGCTTGACTCTTCGGTGAAGGAAATTTCTCGAAACTTCAACAAAAGCCCGTACCGAGCTACGAAGCTTCTCTCCTGCAGAGTCTTCCACTGGAGTTTATCTATCATCTCCGTAACGCTTTCGCGATTACTAAATGATCCTGCAACGAAGCGCGCTGCTCTCCGTTGGATCTTCTCTATCTCTTCAATCAACCCTGTCTGGTGCGGATCCCACACTGCTGAGCAGTATTCAAGCAGTGGGCGAACAAGCGTACTGTAACCTACTTCCTTTGTTGTCGGATTGCCTTTCCTTAGGATTCTTCCAATGAATCTCAGTCTGGCATCTGCTTTACCGATGATCAACTTTATATGATCATTCCATTTTAAATCACTCCTAATGCGTACTCCCAGATAATTTATGGAATTAACTGCTTCCAGTTGCTGACCTGCTATTTTGTAGCTAAATGATAAGGGACCTATCTCTCTATGTATTCGCATCACTTTACACTTGTCTACATTGAGATTCAATTGCCATTCCGTTCACCATGCGTCAATTCGCTGCAGATCCTCCTGCATATCAGTACAATTTTCCATAGTTGCAACCTCTCGATACACCACAGCATCATCTGCAAAAAGCCTCAGAGACTTTCCGATGTCATCCACCAGGTCATTTATGAATATTGTGAATAGCAACGGTCCTATGACACTCCCCTGCGGCACACCTGAAATCACTCTTACTTCGGAAGACTTTTCTCCATTGAGAATGACATGCTGCGTTCTGTTATCTAGGAACTTCTCAATCCAATCACACAATTGATCTGATAGTCCGTATGCTCTTACTTTGTTCATTAAACGACTGTGGGGAACTGTGTCAAACGCCTTGCGGAAGTCAAGAAACACGGCATCTACTTGTGAACCCGTGTCTAAGGCCCTCTGAGTCTCGTGGGCGAATAGCGCGAGCTGGGTTTCACACGACAGTCTTTTTCGAAACCCATGCTGATTCCTACAGAGTAGATTTCTAGTCTCCAAAAAAGACATTATACTCGAACATAGTACGTGTTCCAAAATTCTACAACTGATCGACGTTAGAGATGCACATCCGTTCGACGTCCCTTCTTGAAAACGGGGATGACCTGTGCCCTTTTCCAATCCTTTGGAACGCTTCGCTCTTTTAGAGACCTACGGTACACCGCTGCAAGAAGGGGGGCAAGTTCCTTCGTGTACTCTGTGTAAAATCGAACTGGTATGCCATCAGGACCAGAGGCCTTTCCTCTTTTGAGCGATTTTAATTGTTCTCTATCCCTCTGTTTTCTATTTCGATATCTACCATTTTGTCAACTGTGCGACTTCAAGAGAAGGAAGCACAGTGCAGTCTTCCTCTGTGAAACAGCTTTGGAAGAAGACATTTAGTATTTCGGCCTTTAGTCTGTCATCCTCTGTTTCAGTACCATTTTGGTCACAGAGTGTCTGGACATTTTGTTTTGATCCACCTACCGCTTTAACATAGGACCAAAATTTCTTACGATTTTCTGCCAAGTCAGTACATAGAACTTTACTTTCGAATTCATTGAAAGCCTCTCGCATAGCCCTCCTCACACTACATTTCGCTTCGCGTAATTTTTGTTTGTCTGCAAGGCTTTGGCTATGTTTATGTTTGCTGTGAAGTTCCTTTTGCTTCCGCAGCAGTTTTCTAACTCGGTTGTTGAAACACGGTGGCTCTTTTCCATTTCTTACGATCTTGCTTGGCACATACTCATCTAACGCATATTGTACGGTGGTTTGAACTTTGTCCACTGATCCTCAACACTATCTGTACTTGAGACAAAATTTTGTGTTGAGACGTCAGGTACTCTGTAATCTGCTTTTTGTCACTTTTGCTAAACACAAAAATCTTCCTACCTTTTTTAATGTTTCTATTTACGGCTGAAATCATCGATGCAGTAACCGCATTATGATCGCTGATTCCCTGTTTTGCATTAAATGATTCAAATAGTTCGGGTCTGTTTGTCACCAGAAGGTCTAATATGTTATTGCCACGAGGCGGTTTTTTGTTTAACTGCTCAAGATAGTTTTCGAATAAAGCACTTAAAAATATTTCACTCGATTCTTTGTCCCTGCCACCCGTTATGAACGTTTGAGTCTCCCAGTCATTATCGGGCAAATTAAAATCTCCACCCAGAACTATAACATGGTGGGGAAATCTACTCGAAATATTTTCGAAATTATTCTTCAGGTGCTGAGCCACAACAGCTGCTGCGCCCGGGGGCCTATAGAGACATCCAATTACCATGTCTGAGCCTGCTTTAACCGTGACCTTCACCCAAATCATTTCACAATTACAATCTCCGTCAATTTCCTTCGATACTATTGCACTTCTTATCGTTATAAACACGAATCCCCCTTCACTGTCTAGCCTTTCTCTGCGATATACATTCCAATCAGAGTTTAGGATTTCATTACTGTTTACATGTGGTTTCAGCCAACTTTCTGTCCCTAGTACTATATGGGCGTTGTGACCGTTTATTAATGAGAGCAGTTCTGGCACCTTTCTATAGACGCTCCTACAGTTTACTATTAGCACATTAATATTGTTATTCCCTGTTGCATTTTGCCTACTCCTGCCTTGCCGCGCCTCAGGAGTCGTCTTGTCGGGCCTAGGGAGGGAATTCTCTAACCTAAAAAAAAAAACCCATGTGCACTCCACACGTACTCCGCTACCCTCGTAGCCGCTTCCGGCGTGCAGTGCACGCCTGACCTATTCAGGGGGACCCTACATTTCTCCACCCGATAGCGGAGGTCGAGAAATTTGCACCCCAGCTCTCCGCAGAATCGTCTGAGCCTCTGGTTTAAGCCTTCCACTCGGCTCCAAACCAGAGGACCGCGATCGGTTCTGGGAACGATACTACAAATAGTTAGCTCTCATTCCACCCCGCGAGCGAGGCTTTCCGCGTTCACCAACTCGGCCAACCGCCTGTACGAACTGAGGATGACCTCTGAAGACAGACGGCAGGAGTCATTGGTGCAGACATCAGCAACAATTTGCAGTCGGGTGCACCCAGTGCTCTCTATCGCCGCCGGTAGGGCCTCCTCCACATCTCGGATGAGACCCCCCGGCAAGCAGACAGAGTGAACACTGGCCTTCTTCCCCAACCTTTCCGCTATATCCCTAAGGGGCTCCATCACCCGCCTAACGTTGGAGCTCCCAGTAACTAATAAACCCCTCCCCCCGTGTGCCTGCTCGGACCTTGCTGAAGGAGCAGCCACATGTCCATTCACAGGCAGAGCGGACGATGCCACACGGCCAGCCTCCACGCCGCTGAACCCGCCACTCCCCTTGGGGAGAGGGTGGCCCAACCGCGTCTGGTACCCGCGAAGGTGTCTCGACAGCAGGGACAGTGGGTGAAGCACCTAACACCTGGGATGCACCATGCGACGCAACAGGCTCCTCACTGCCGCTACACTCCGAGGCAGCAGCCTGAAGACGGCTGACCGCGGCCATCAACACGCTCAGCTGTTCGCGAAGAGTGGCCAGCTCCTCCTGCGTCCGTACACAGCAGTCACACATCCTATCCATCCTAAGGAATCAATTTACTGGAGAGACTTAATCAACATTTAACTAGACTGCTAATTCACTAAAGGCGGCTGATTACTGACTAAACTGTGATTGCTAACCACTTCTTGTAGAAAACAATGAAAATAGCACTACCTGTCTCTGGACTGTATTCAAAACAAACACAAGCACTACTGGCACTATGGCTGACTACAGGGACTCTCTCTGACTGTATCCAAAACAAACACGAAATCTATGTAACTCTATTACTAGCACTCGACAATTAAAGCTTCCTAAAAGCAAAAACACACGGAAGAAGAAGTGACAAGTAAGAAAAATACAGTTAATACTTAAATTAAGGTAGCTCGCTGCACAGCAGACGTGAAGCAGACGGCGGTTAGGGCGACACATGAACTTACAACATAAAAGTAATAACAGATAAAAATACATATTCATGAACCTGAGAGAAAATCAGTGGATAAGTTTAAGCAAACGCTATCAGCAGTACAATGAGAATCAGCTTAATTTTTCAATTAACTCCTCGACAGAATAGAAGGAGTGACCCATGAGGAAACACTCCAGTTTCGATTTGAAAGCGCGTGGATTACTGCTAAGAGTTTTGAATTCGAGTGGCAGCTTATTGAAAATTGATGCAGCAGTATACTGCACACATTTTTGCACATGAGTTAAGGAAGTCCGATCCAAATGGAGGTTTGATTTCTGCCGAGTATTAACCGAGTGAAACCTGCTTATTGTTGGAAATAAATTAATATTGGTAACAAGAAACGACAATAAGGAATATACATATTGAGAGGCCAATGTCAAAATACCCAGACTCCCTGAACAGAGGTCGACAAGAGGATCGTGAACTCACACCACTTTTTGCCCGAACCTCCCGTTTCTGAGCCAAAAATATCCTTCTAGAATGGGAAGAGTTACCCAAAAACATAATACCATACGACATAAGTGAATGGAAATAAGCAAAGTAGACTAATTTACTTGTCGAAGTATCACTCACTTTCGGTACCATTCGAATAGTGAAAATGGCAGTATTAAGTCTTTGAACAAGATCCTGAACGTGGGCTTTCCACAAAGCCTTACTATTTATTTGAACACCTAGGAATTTGAACCGTTCAGTTTCACTAATCATATGCCCATGCTGTGAGATTAAAACGTCAGGTTTTGTTGAATTGTGTGTTAGAAACTGTAAAAACTGAATCTTACTGTGATTTAACGTTAGTTTATTTTCTACAAGCCATGAACTGAGGTCATGTACTGCACTACTTGAAACAGAGTCAATGTTGCACACAACATCCTTTACGACCAAGCTAGTGTCATCAGCAAACAGAAATATTTTAGAGTTACCCATAATACTTGAGGGCATATCATTTATATAAATAAAGAACTGGAGCGGCCCCAACACTGATCCCTGAGGAACCCCCTCCCCCTTGACAGTACACCACTCAGATCCTCCATCACACTGTATTACTTTCCCTCCATTCCTGTAGATCGTTCCCTAATGCTCTTCCTGAAACACTCTACAACTTCTGATTCTGTCAGTTCTTTCAGGTCCCATCTCCTTAAATTCCCACCTTTTTCCAGTTTTAATCTACAGTTCATAATATATTGGGATCAGAGTCCACATTGGCCATGGAAATGTCTTACAATTTAAAATCTGGTTCCTAAAAATCTGTCTTACCATTATATAATCTATCTGAAATATTCCAGTATCTCCAGGTGTCTTCCACGTATACAACCTTCTTCCATGATTCTTGAACCAAGTGTTAGCTATGATTAAGTTATGCTCTGTGCAAAAACCTACCAGGCGGCTTCCTCTTTCATTTTTTACCCCCATTCCATATTCACCTACTACGTTTCCTTTTCTTCGATTTCCTACTGTCGAATTCCAGTCACCCATTAATATTAAATTTTCATCTCCCATCACTATCTGAATGATTTCTTTTATCTCATCACACATTCCATCAATTTCTTCATCGTCTGCGGACTTCTTTTACGACTTTGGTAGGCGTGGGATTCGTGGCTATCTTGGCCACAACAATGCGTTCACTATGCTGTTTGTAGTAGCTTACCCGCATTCTTATTTTTATTAATTATTAGACCCACTCATGCATTAGCTTCATATTAGCCTTCCTAATACTTAAATCTAAATTCGATGTTAACAATGACGCCGGTGGATGAACTGTCACGAAATTACTGACCGTCGAGAAAGTCACGAATATAACCGACAAGCTAATGGGCCCTTCACAGGAAAAGGTTTTTCGCCGGAAAACGCGGAAAACTGAAACCCAGCAAATGAGTAAAATAATCTATACTCATTGAAAAAAAAAATGGTGTATGCACACAACTTACACCACAATAGTCTGGGATTACTCTATTACGTAACACAGTTTTTGTGATTGTATCTTGCAGCTTTAGTTATTTTTAATTCAAAGAGGCTTTAAAAGGACAGAAAGAACGTGTTGGACTACGCTACAGATCGTTCTGTTAGCACAGTCTTTATTTTGTAATGACTTTCGTTGACTTCGGCAACTCTCAAGAAAAATCTCCAACCTAACCGAGACAATGCGCTACGATACAGCCGAGATCATGACAAGAGAATGGGCTACATCACACTCGAAGTAAATTTATATAGGTAAGGATCCCCATGACCTGTGTACGTCTATTATAAAAAATCTCCAAGCCACTCTCCTCAAATAGATCGCAATCTTCTCTTGACCTTCATCTGTTACTATTTCAGAATTAGAAACCAGATTCAAAGAAAATTTGGCTACCAGTCACAAAACTAGAAAAATAAAAATAATAAAAGTGAGAACATGAAACATGTTAGCAATAACCATAAGCAGGAGATTTTACAGAAAATAAAATTGAGAAAGGAAATTATTAATATTATCGACCGTTTAAGAAGTCTAGGCTACGAAAGGAATGAAACCACATATCGAATAACTGGTGGAAGAGTTAGTGTGTTTTAAGATTAAATCCAAACAAGAATTAGAGAAAAATATATCGAAGCAAGGCCTCTATTACGAAAAATTGCTAAATCTCGAGACAAATTGTGTCCTTCTGTATTAGATGAAATTTTTTGGCCCCTAGTACGGATGAAACAGTATCCTCAGTATCAACAGGAACTTCGGACATGTGTTTCATATTTCATCCAAGCCTGCAGTCTATAAATATTTAAACAAAATACTAAAACAAAATACCACTACAGGGGAATTACTTACGAAGTAGTTCTTGGTAAAGAAACACAGGACACAATTACGTATGTAGGCTTAATACAAACTACAACTGTATTTATAAATCGCTATAGTTGCCTTGGAGTAACGACGAGCGAATATCAATATAACCTGTACGCTTCAAAGCTGTTATCCATGAAAAAGCTAAACGACGTATCGTGAACAAAATACAATTTAACACCGAAACAATGATATTAGCTGACAATGGGCACAGACTTTAGTCAATGGGCACTGTTGAAAATTTGTGCCAAACCAGGATTAGCACCCGAGTCCGCTGGTTACTAGGGAGAGGCAATGATCACTGTGTCCGAATTACACAGTGGTCAACAGAATAGCACGAACAGCCCGAGCATGCCGTTCGCAAGATCCAAATTCTCAATTTCTCCATAGACTGCTACTGCACTGCTCCTTGAACATAATCCTCCTCCCCTTAATTATACAGTACATGGCCAAAAAAACAGACACCGAATATATGCAAACTTGGCCTTACGAACATTGCAGACGTCGTCTATGTAACACACGTGAAACTTCAAAGAATTTACCAATTCGTTGCATTGTTTACTATAGACCACAAATCAAGTAACGTAAAAAAAGCACTGCGTCTATTGAGATCATGATTCAGAGTTAAAAAAAACTAATAAGTCGCCTACATATTACAGTTGCTGCCGAAAGAGGGGAACCATTCTTTCCCATAAAAGGAAATATAGTTAAAATTACGCTTCTATTTCGGTTAGTTTCGGCGGTTACTAAAATTTGCAGTGAAAGTTACATAGTGGACTCTACCATCCCCCCACCAGAAACGTAGTTATCGTGGCTGTTTGGAGACTTTTGTACACAGCTAGAGAAAGAATGTTGAATGTGGCGCGGACGGAAACACTAGGCTACGCTACAGGGCAATCTGCTCGCACAACGTTTAGTCGGCATTCATAATCGTTGGCGTAAACAACTCTCAATCAAATTACCCACTTCCAACCTAACTTAGATCTCGGGCTACACTACCAATCGGCCTGTCATCACAACCAAAATTTCATTGAGGGGGGTGGGGGGATTTCCTGTATCTCTCTCTCTAGACAAAACTGTCAGTTATTGTAGACTTATTGTCAGTCTTAACTTCAAGATTTACTA
Source organism: Schistocerca gregaria (assembly GCF_023897955.1). Taxonomy (NCBI): domain Eukaryota; kingdom Metazoa; phylum Arthropoda; class Insecta; order Orthoptera; family Acrididae; genus Schistocerca; species Schistocerca gregaria. The sequence continues at coordinate 516,340 of NW_026061889.1, read as the reverse complement.
ATGATAAACACTTTTGAGACGGCTCATAATTTTAGAATAGTCCTCTTCGTCTTACTTGGCATAAATTGTTCGCTGGCGTCCCAGCAGCTAGCTCCCTCAGTGTCAGCTTCTGCCATCGCACCACGCCAATCTGCTGTTGTCCTAGCAGACCGAACGCACCGCACATCCACCTTCGGAACCACTCTCTGGCCAGTTAGCAACTGAGCCGAGCACTGTTTACATCGTGAAAGGAAAACTATGCAAAGATGTACACTCGAATGGTACGACTGAGTAGCACACACACAGTAATATCTGAGGAATGTCCTTCGACACGCGCAGAACGAAATTCTTCTCGCGAACGTGCAGCGTCTCTGAAAAAAAAATCTCGTGACTATATTCCGGCGTTACGGCCAGGTTCTCATACAAATGAGCAAAAAAGGGTACATTTGAAATTTTTTTTTGAGACAATGAAAATACATTCGAAGGATCTGTTTATGAATTACGAGTGATCATACTATGAGCTTAATTTTAGATTTTCAATAAAAAAATGGCGCCGGTAATTATGATTTGATCAAGGGCCTGCGAGACTGGAGTACGCAGAGTGCGTGCAGTGTTGCACCTCAGATGTTACCTGAATTCAAAAATGGGTAACATCAGTTGATACTATATTATTTCTCTGAAATTGAAAATGGATTACATCAGTCGATAATACATAAAATTTATGGGAGCGCATACCTAACCGCAATGAAACAACCTTAAATTTAACAATACAGTGCTAATTCGAACTTTGAGTTAAATTTTTGTGGGTTTGTTTCACTCCTTATGCCTACACAAAAATTAGTTAATATTAACAAATGTCATATTATAGCTATAAGCTCCTAAGAAAAGTGTACTTTTAGGGGTCAGAGGTAGAAGTTAAGAGATCGAACCACTTTTAATTTATGCTGCATGCCGTTCTGAGAAAATCGTTACTCGAAAGAAAGTGTTCAAAGTTTAGGGAAAACATTTAGTTATATTATTACTTCGATTTGCATGAACTGAGTGTTACATATATATTTTTAATGTCGCTGAAAACGAATCTGAAGTCAGATTTTCAATATTCAAAACAGCTAATCCAATGCGGAGGGCAAACGATTATGTTTTGACCAATTTTTACCAAAAATGTATTTTCGTTATTTACTTTTAGTCTGCAATTCAAGGAGTATTTATCAACCCTTCCTCGAGCTCTGATTGTTCCTAGACAGCAACTTCCTGTTCTTCTTGGCAGGAAAAGCCGATCTGTCTAAGCTGGATATGCAGCACTTGGCAGCCTGCACTTGATATTCGTCCGTATTTTCGGTGAGTATGTTTGCATGCATTCTGCAGTATGAATCATTTTGAGCACGTGCGACACGGGACGAGTTTTCATCTACATCTATATGGATACCCTGCAAAACACATTTAAGTGCCTGGCAAAGGGTTCATCGAATCACCTTCACAACTGATAATTAATTGAAACCCTCAACTGCCGACAGGTGTTGTTGATATACTTCGATGGGGACAGCTGAAAATGTGTGCCCCTACTGGGACTCGAACCCAGGATCTCCTGCTTACATTGCAGACGCTCAGTCCATCTGAGCCATCGAGGACACAAATGAACAGCACGACAGCAGGAATTTATCCCTCGCACGTTTCCCGTGAGACTCACATCCCCAACCGTCCACAATCCGCATACGTAATGTACTTAATAGGTACTTGTCCATCCACTCATTACTGGCTCACACTAAGGTGACGATTCCCGTAAGAGTTCGAGCAACCTATGCGCATTCGCACAGACGAAGGTCAATGGCTGGGTAACGTTTAACCATAGATATGAAGATAGTAACTGTTCTCGAAAGAACAGGCGCCACTGACGACCGTGCAGCTCTTCTAGAATACATGATAGACCGGCCGATGTGGCCCAGCGGTTCTAGGCGCTTCAGTCGGGAGCCACGCGACCGCTACGGTCGCAGCTTCAAATCCTGCCTCGAGCATGGATGTGTGTGATGTCCTTAGGTTAGTTAGGTTTAAGTCGTTCTAAGTTCTAGGAAACTGATGACCTCAGATGTTAAGTCCCAAAGTGCTCAGAGCCATTTGAACCATCAGTCCCTATGTTTACACACTACTTACAGTAACTTATGCTAAGGACAACACATACACAGCCATGCCCGAGGGAGGACTCGAACCTCCAACGGGGGGAGCCGCGCGAACCGTGACAAGGCGTTGGACACATGGCGGGTAGCCCGCGCGGCTCACGGCAGCCGTGACACTGCTTCAAACAATGGGCTGCAGAAACTTTTGTAAAGCACGGACTAAAAAAAAAAAACTTTCCGTTCCTAGAGTCTAGACAACTACACCTTTAAAAATGCAACTACAAAGAAATAGAATTTTCGAACGTTTTGAATGAGAACCTGTCCTTATGGAACACTGTTGATCAAATGTCACAGGGATTATGTACTCAGGTTTCACATGTGGATTAACACTTTCTAATCAATATCCGGAATGAGCAGGGCTTAAAACTTTGAAGCGTTAAATTTCAAGGGCCGTTCTCTTGTATGCAAATAGTTTCACAGTAGAAATTTCTCTAGTTTTATTTATTTATTTAATTATTTATTTTGCTGTAGGGAAAGAAGGATAGCATTGTGAGGAGGGGGAAGGGGGGGGGGGGGGGAATCTTGCATCTCCCACCTTCAAATTCTCACTACAGAATTTTTATTCATTACGAGATTCTCAGCCACTTGCAGAAGTGATTTCGCGTGATTTTGCAAAACTTTTCCTTTAGCCAATCGTAGCAACTATAGGATTCCGTTCCTGCTGCATGACATGTCTCGGAACTTAAACTGACCAACTCATTTGCATAAAGAGCTAGCTTATCATTCGCTTCTTTACTTGCGTAGACCTTTCATGGTCTGCAAAGAATTTTTTTTCTTTAATCGTTTTTTATGTCTTTTATAAACTGCAACACTTTCTAAACTTTCTAAACTTAACGCCATTGAAGCATGGTCTTTTACTGAAGGACCAAAAAGCACTACTGACAGCTGGAGTCCAAGGTTTTTGTTAATCAAGCCGTTTGTATTTTTGTGGTGATATCTCCGTAGAGTCTTTCATTCCCTAACGCATATTTCTTTATATCTAATTGAGAAGTGAAATACCGGTTTTCATAGATGCAAATTTAAAATATTTTAATATAACGCAATAAATATTTCATTAAAATTTTCATCCCCTTATGCTCGAAGTTCCAAAACCAGTGAAACACGTAGTTTTTAAAAATTGTAAAAGATTAGCCGAATACGAATTGTCAGATATATTTAGTAATGCTTTCATAATGAACCATTTTCTGAAACATCTCACATCCTTTAGGGGTTGGGTTTTCAACAACAATTAAACACGTATTCTTCTATTTAGAACCGAGGAGCCAAATTCAAATCTTCATCCATTTAATTCTAAAAATGCTTTCATAGTGAAATATTTCATAAAACTTTTCATCCCTTATTTCACTCTATTAGTGAGTTAAATTTCCAAAAGTAACGAAACACACTTTTTTTTACATCGAACCGAGATGTCAAATACCTATTTTCATAGATGTACCTTTAAATATGCTTCAGTAGTTCTTTAATAATGATTTACTTTCAAAAACCTTCACTAATTATTTTATCCCCCAATGGAAGAATTTCGGAAAATGCTAAATACCTGTTTCTTTTTTGTTTCTGACTGAGACACCAAATATCAATTTTCGTAGTTTTGTAGTTATAGCTTCAATAGGGACATAGGGAAATATTTTTAAAAAAACTTTCAACCCATTTTTCACCCCCTTAGGAGTGAAATTTCGAACAATCTCTTCTTAAACGATGCTTTCAGCAAGTCCGTATACTTTGCAGGTTGGGTGGAAGGCTATGGGTCAGTGAAACATGTGCCACTATTGCACCTTCTTGGAGGTTGTAGTTCCAAAAACAGTGAAACACGTATTTTTCAATAACACAATTTTTATAGATTTCGCTTTAAAAATTCTTTCACACTGAAATACTTTCATAAAACATTGCATCCTATATTCCACCCCCCTTAATGGTTGAATGTATCAAAAACAGGTTTTCATATATTTCATGAAACATTTCATCCTCTATGAAATGGGGTATGGTAGTGACACACCAAAATCACAATAGTAATCCGTTGTAGTTGCTACATATTTTATTACAATCAAAAACATTATAAAATCACAATCACAATAATAGAGGAGACTGCCTTACAAGGCCAGATCAGTTGGACAAATAATAAATAAATTTCGTTAATCTGAACGAGACCTGTAAAACGTGAAATTTGAATATGACTAGGTAAATATACTTAGGTAAAGCTTTACTTAAATAGCACAAATGTCCATAAAATTCATAGCAGAACTCTCACTACTTGCAATCAGGGGAGAAACAGATTAAGCGTAAGAATACAGATATTTAAAGTTCGGCTAGCCAACTTTCCTAAACAAAACTATATAAAAAATGACTAAAACAATTAAGGGGGTCCTTTAATTTTGACTAAACGGACCTTCAAATTTAGTTACTCAGTTGATTAATCAACAATATTCTTAGAATGATTACAACTAGAACATGACTATGTGACAATACCCTTAAAATAAGGTTGCTTCAAAATTTCGTATGAATGGGCGATAGACGCGAGCAGACCAAGGATTCAAATCAATACAAGAGATCCACGAGGCAGAGAATGACATAGAAATATACTCAACTTGGCAATGCAATTGAACTTTGGATGCTATAGTTCAGCACCGGAAAGATGGAATCACGCAAAAGTGACAACATAACCCAAGATGTAAAGGAGAGGACATGGCCTTAAATATCTATCTGCCCCCGTGGTGCTGTGCTCCCAGTATGCTAGCGTCGACCGCTGCCAATTATCTCTAACACAACACACATCAAGGGCAGACACTTTTCTGAGACATAAACTACACAACCCTATCTGGAGAACAGGTGAGCAATACAACTGGAATGAAACCAATGAGCCTCCGTGAGTTACTTGGCCAGTGCCAGCCATTAAACTTTGATTAATAAGATCGCTAAAAATCATACCGAAGTTAAGATGAGAAGACTTATCTCCAGGTACGGAATATTAGTGGCAGAGACAATGAATTGGTTACGCTCTCAGCCGTATGTTCGCGGCAGAGTCTGGGGAAAGCAAGGGCCACGTGGAGCCGGATCTTGGGGTGAATTTCCTTCTCTCCGAGACACTTGGCTTCTTCTGCGACTTAGCCGGCAAAAGGCCGAGGACCCCGGGTGGGGACCGATACGGCAGCAGTTGGCGGATGGCGAGGTCTTCGGGGGGTGGGGTGGGGGGGGGGGTCTTGTGTAAAAGGGAAGACAACCGTGGTGAAGGGAAGGTCTGTATTCCACAGGAACGAGTTAGCATGGCACTCAGATATTTCCACGATTCGGCGGTAGGGGTCAATTTGTGGTTCTACAAGACCTTGAACCGAGTTCGGGAACATATGTTTTGGCCCAACCTATATGGCGATGGCAGGCAATTTGTTGGCAACTGTGTCCAGTGTAAGCGCGGTAAGTCCGATGTGGGGCCGCACAGAGAACTACTACAGTCGCTTAGGGAGCAGTGTCCTCTGGGCCGCGACTCAAAGATCGAAACAACGATCGACGGAAACTGGCGCCAGAAACGCAGCAGCTCACTCTATTTCATCCCCTTAGGGGTTGAACTTCTAAAAACACCGAAACACATATTTTCTTATTTGTAACTTCGAAGTCAAATACCAATTTTCGTAGATGTATCCTTAAAAATACTTTCATAGTTCTTCCATAATTATTTATCTCAAAATAAAACGTTCACCCACTATTTCACCTCATAGAGGTTAAATTCCCAATAATACTGGAACACATATTTCTTTATTTCTGACCTAGAAACCAGATACAAATTACCTTAATAGCTACATGTTTCAAAAATCCTTTCATTTCCTGTGTCTTCCCCTTAGAGGTGGAATTTCGAAATATGCAGTATAAGCGGTATAAGATCAACACCCTTTCCAAATCTCAAGGTTTATTTTCCTTGGCGGTCTGGACTGTGTGAATTTCATAGTAATGGCCTCCACACACACACACACACACACACACACACACACACACACACACACACACACCACTACCAATGCCACCACCACCTCCTGGGGAAATTTCTGCAGACGCCCTTGTTCCACTGCAGTCATATTTTGCCGACGACCTACATTTAGCAGCGTGGGAGGGATAGTGTCGTGCAACAAACAGTATACTCAGTAGACAACGAACTGTTCGTTGTGAAATCAGCGACATATTAACCGAGACTGACACAGAAGGTGCTGAAGGTGAAGCACACTAGACTCGTGTCTACCACGGCTTCAAATAGTATCGATTTGCTATGAACGGAAGTTCCGAAAAGTGAGCAAGTAATTTTACAGTAAATTCAGTACCGATGGTGAGGATATACAACGAAAAATATTTCTATAAAATTTCAGAAATAATGAAACATTCCACTCAAGTCGCGTGACAGAAAACGCAATGGATATGCTTGCACTTAAGATGGAAGGCCCTACGTGCTTACGCAGGCTTACGACAGATCGCAAAATTCGGCAGTAGGCGTAAGCCAACCTCGTGTGCTGCCATCTGTTGTTGATGCCAGGCATCAAGGTCTCAGTAGTACGGCCATGCACTGGAGAGTAATTGCTTTGTAAGCACTCCGTCTTCAGGCCACGAGTGGCCTACTGGACGGGACCATCCGACCGCCGTGTCATCATCCGTGGAGGATGCGAAAAGGAGCGGCGGGGGTCAGCACACTGCTCTCCCGGTCGTTATGTTGGTATTCTTTGACCGGAGCCGTTACTATTCGGTCGAGTAGCTCCTCGATTGACATCATGAGGCTGAGTGCACCCCGAGAAATGGCAAGAGTGCATGGCGGCCTGGATGATCACCCATCCAAGTGCCTTCAACGCCCGACAACGCACATAACTTCGGTGATCTCACGTGAACCGATGCAACCTCCGCGGCAACGCCGTTGCCGCAGATATTTTAGAGTAGTTGCTTACGTTTCATAATTATCTAGTTTACGGGGAAAATGTAAAAAAAGGCGATTGTCACCGAAGCTACAACTAATCTGAATTTCTGGTTAGTTATCAAGTGGTCTTGTGTGCGAGCCTGAATTTTTCATCCTTTGCGGTGGGAATGATTCAAACCCGTCATGTTCTTCTTATGAGGTGTTCTATTTATTTTACACACAATGATCGTTTGTAGTTGTGTTGAGTTACCACCTTGATAAATTTTTGGATGGCGCACGTATCATAACTGAGATCTGCGCTTGCGCTTAATGGCTGAAGGTCAATTAGCGTAATGAGTAGTAGCGAATGTTACAGTAACATGTTTGTAAATTATTTCAGATAAATTACGTTAGTCGTGTAATACTATCCGTATACCAGTACAGTATGTGGGCCAATTACGTTAGTCATGGAATACTATCCGTATAAGACTATGTCACCTTGATGTCCCGGAATTTGCTTCAATTTTGGAATCCACGAAAGAACTGGAAATTTTCCTTTACACAGCTTTCCATATAATTTCTATTACAGTGATTCAGTCTTGTCTGTCACTCGACTTTTCTGACTGTGAAATAAATTCTATCGCTCAGGTGCTTATTACCTCTTCGTGTTTCCATTTGCCGATATTGCGCATAAACACATATCTCAAAGTTGCTATGGACATTGATGAAACGACACACTTTTCTATGGCGACATTGCAGTTTAGAGATAGAAAAACCGATCAGTTAAAACGATATGGGTATTTTAGTTCTGAATAACCGATGTCTTTCGGTATTTGTTTGCTCTCGGTTATAACAAGTATTTTTTTTATTTATTCCTGATAACCACGTAAAACAGATATATCAATTAGCCACAGCTGTCGTAGTAAAATTTTTAGTTTTCAAATAAACCTTTTTTAAAAAAGACGAGTAATTTTTATTCGTAAGATTTCCATAGCACTGAAATACGGCGTTATTACAGAAAAAAATGGGAAAAGTTATGTATGCCACTTTAATAACACTGCTGATAGAAACGAGCAACAAATGGATTGGTCCAACATTGCCGAGACAATACTGTGCCTGTTATACAAGCAGTGCGCGAGAATGGACGCAGTTTCTCGCTGTTGTCGAACGTCAGTTGTAACACAAAATGGCACCATCTGGAAGCCTGGAAGTATTTTACGATATGCAGTACGAGTGAAGCACAATGGTCGATTTGGTCACTTGCGACATCATACAAGGAAAAAAGTTAAAATTTTACAAATCATTCATAGTTCGGGATAAAAATAGAAAGTGCCTGATATGCTGCCTGTGTCTACGTAGTATGCCGTTATCTGCTTTTAGCCCTTAAAAACGGAGAAATTAAAACGAAAAAGAGAGTTCTCCTGCCGCAGTTTTCACTCTATATCGCTGGACTATACGTAATGCCCGCATAGTGCTGTGATAACCGATTACAATATAATTTTTGAGCAGAGCTTCTAAAAACTAAAATCAGTAGGATAATACTGGCAGTTTTCTGTAGTATAGGAGCACTCGCCAGAAGCGAAGATCGGACATATTTGACTATTTAATTTAAAGAAATTAGAATTATATTAATACAGTCAGTGCTCGCGGGCGTTAATAAATATCAACGTGGACAAGTGAAAATGTGTGCCGCGACCGGGACTCGAACCCGGGATCTCTTGCTAAAATGACAGACGCTCTATCCATCTGAGGCACCGAGGACACAGTGTATGGTTCGACTGCAGGGACTATCTCGCGCACGCATCTTGAGAGACTCACATTCTCACCTTGAATGTCCATACACTACAGTCGTAGAGTCCCCCTCCAACACACTCATTCCTAGTGGAAGACATGTCCATATCCATATAAGTATATGGTTCTGGCAATACCAGCCATGACCTTCTTCTGTGAAGATGTACACGTATTCCCGGAACTGTTACGGGACTTGGTACGAATGTGTTCCACGAGTAATGAGTGTGTTGGTGTGGGACACTACGAATGTAGTGTGTGGACATGCAAGGTGAGAATGTGAGTCTCGCGGGAGGCGTGCGCGAGATAGTACCTGCAGTCACACTATCGTCTGTGCCCTCGGTGGCTCAGATGGGCAGAGCGCCTGCCATGTAAGCAGGAGATCCCGGGTTCGAGTCCCAGACTTGCACACATTGTCACCTGTCCCCGTTGATATATATCGACACCCGTGAGCAGCTGACGGTATTAATATAATTCTAATTTCGTTCTGAACGGCTGCAGGTCATCATATAGGTATTTAATTTGACATTTTGATTCCATTTATCAAGAAACTGAGAAAGTAAAATTTTTTTAATCTTTGTTTGATTTCTACGTTTACTAGAGGAAATAATGTAAATAAAAGACTGAAAATCGGTTATTACAAAAACTGGTATTGTGACAGGTTTTAACAATTAGTCTGGGAAACTGATAACAGCCGAAAACCAGTTGTTTCAGCGGTAACCAACATTCCCACTGGTGTTCTGAGTGGTAAGATTGACAGACAAGGACATGAAGAACAGTTTCTCAGTAAGGTTACTGCAGCTCTGATGTTCTCAAAATGAACGGGCCAGCCATTGGCGTCCGCGAGGAGGAGGGGAGGGGGAGGGGAGACGGAGGGGAGGGGGAGGGGAGGGGGAGGGGAGGGGGAGGGGAGGAGGTGGGGAGTGGAGGATAGGCAAAAGGGCACTTTCACCCATCGCCCCCAACCCTCCCTGGAATCTGGAGTAAAGAGTTTTTATTCGTTACAGTATACTCATACTGTTCCAGATAAGAATTCTCCACAATACTGCTAAACCTTAGCTTTGACCAGTTGTAGCGCTTATAGAGTTAGGGTCTTGTAGCTTGATGCACCTCGTAACTGACCAGCTGATTTGTAGATAGAGTGCCAGTTTCAGAATCATGCACTCCAGCCCCGACGCGCCTTTCCCCCTCCCCACCACTGGAAATATTTATGCAGACTCCAGTCTGCCACTGTGCATATATTTTGATAACATCCTGGTTTTAATAGCATCGAAGGAACAGCATTGTGCAGTAAAGGGTAGACCTAGCACAGAACACACCATTCACAATGAAACGCATCACTTAGTAGATGGTGAAGTACTCTGAAGCTAGCCAGATAGAAACAGAACCTCCTGGCACTGTATCTAACACAAATTCTAATCTTACACTAATCTCTTGTATGTACCTATCACACCCTCAAAGAGCCAACGATTTACTATTATCAGAAGTTCCGAAAAATGAGGAAGAAATTGACCCACACATTTTCCGTTGTTTATTATTTCGATTACCCCATAAACGGAATGGACTTGTAGCCACAGGTTACACAAGCGATAGATGGTTTAAAATACATAAAAAGAGATGACAATAAGAAACGATTTTTGAAAACACAATGATGCACGGCTTTTACGATTTTTACAGGAAAAAATGGATGACAAAATAAAGGTTTTTCAAAAATACGCTGGTAGGCAATATTGGGGATTTTTTATCTTTATAGATGACTAGCGGAAAAGCTTGGTGTTGACCAGGCATTTATTTACAGCTGTGCGTCCACGTCCGTACTATGCAGCGTCTGGCCTTGTCCTGAGTTTTTATGACGTATCTCCTGAAACATGTGTCGTACAATGATATAATTTTGTAGGTACATTGAGCGTCATATGCGGATACTGTCTGCAAAATTTATTGCGAATATAGTAGCAAAGAAGTAACAAACTTAAATGTCATGAATGCTGTGATGCCCACACACTAGGGTGTAACTAATGTACACAGGATGCTTGGCACGATCATTATGGCTACCATCACCTGTGGTCGTAATTGGACCAGCTGTGTCGACGTAGTGAAAATATAAATGTGCATAACATGGTAAACGTCCATTCTTTCCAGCCATCTGACCTGAACTACGATCAAAAATATCATGTAAAAGTGGTAGGGGCAATGGCCTTGCCGCAGTGGATACACCGGTTCCCGTCAGATCACTGAAGTTTAGCACTTCCGGGCTTGGTCGGCACTTGGATGGGTGACCATCGGGGCCGCTATGCGCTGTTGGCATTTTTCGGGTTGCACTCAGCCTTCCGATGCCAATTGAGGAACTACTCGTCCGAATAGTAGCGGCTCCAGTCAAAGGAAACTACCGCAACGAGTGGGAGAGCCAGCTCCTCCGCCACCCTCAGTGAGAATGACGTGGCGGTCGGATGGTCCTGATTGGCCACTTGTGACCTGAACACGGAGTGCTTTTTTAAAGTAGTACTCCCTACATAAAACTGACAGTCTAGGCTCAGGGACTGTCTACGGTAAATGCTGCATTGGACCTACGAATACTATTAAAATAACGGTTTGAGTTCTCTTCAATTGTCCAATCATCTGAAGTGAGTCCTTATTGCAGTACGCTGAAAAATAGATTTTACGTTAATGGCGGATAAATTTTGTGTTAATGGCGGCAAATTAACTTTACCCTAATGACACACAAGGTCAATACCGTACTATCACGTAAAGTATTCTCAGATCGAAATGTTTTGCATTACAAAATCTCCAATGTAGATTCATAATACCGCAATTATAATTCTCAAAATAATTTGGATCTACGTTGAATGGATATTTAAATGCATCTTTCAAAACAATAACAGAATTCTCATTAGATCATCATTATCAGTGGCTAGAGTATTCCTATTATTTCGTCTACCAAAAACCGTGTCTCACTATGGCTTCTTCAGTACGCTGTTTTGTTTTCCACTGTTGACAATAGAAACGATCTGGCAGATGTGACATTGTAGATGTCCAGTATGCGTGTCTTAATGCAAATAAACCGTCTGGAACATTTACCCTTGAACGTCCCTAGAATGGGATTTCATGGAACGTTATTACTTTCCTGTGTCCATTTCCATCACACCAGCTGATCGCCACGACTGGGGAAGTGGAGGAGGGGGTGGGCTGAAAGTTGGCAGCAGTGGCAGAAAAACCGAAGAAAACCTCACGTTTTCGTCATTTGTTTTCATAATGAAGTAGTGCCAATTCGTCACATCGCACGCTTTTCTCTCGGAAACGGTATAATTCATCGTCTGGATATCAATGTCGCCTGCTGAGGTATGCAGTCGCACCACTCTGTATGAAAAAGGTTCTAAGCTGATGCAGTCGACAAGTAACATCGAAATATATCGTCACCAAGAAATACATCGACACCTCGAAATAAATCCACACCTCGAAATAAATCGCCACCTCGAAATAAATCGCTACCTCGAAATAAATCGACACCGCGAAATAAATCGAAACCTCGAAATAAATCGACACCTCCGAGAAACCGCTACATCGAAATGAGTCGATATACCGAAATATATCGACATCTGGACACATTACGACTTACAATTAGATCGAAATCTTGAAGCTAGTCGACATATCGAGATAAATCGAGGTATAGGAATATATCGATTTCCTGAAATATATTGGTACCTAGTAATATAAAGATGTCTCTAAAAATAGCGATATCTAGAAATTTATGAATTACTTGAGATATAGAGGTATCTTGAAATATATCGATATCTCGAAAAGAATCGATATCTGAAGTACACCAATACTTGGAAATATATCTATACCTCGAAATATATAGAGAACCTGAATTGTGTCGGTGTATCAAAATAAATCGATATCTCATATAAACGGATACTCGAAATCAATCGATACCTCGAAATAAATAGACTCCTCAATATAGATAGATATCTCGAAATAAATCGACATCATGATATAATGTGCGCATCTACGTAAGTCGATATATCGAACTGAATCGATAATGGGAAATGTATGGACGTCTGGAAATAAATCTGTACCCCTAAGAAAACGATTCTCGAAATAAATAGATATAACGAAATATATCGCTATCTTGATAAATACCGTTATCTAGTGGTCGGATATATGTTTCAAGATGACATGACATATCAGTATAGTGTACATACATGAAAATACTTTGGATTTTCAATATATCGATAGATTTCTAGACCTTGGGAAAAAATTCTCTAATCCGACCTCGGGGAAAAACGACGACTTCGGGGCAAAAACGCAGACCTCGGGAAAAAACGCCGACCTCGGGGCAAAAACGCCGACCTCGGGGAAAAACGACGACATCGTGGAAAAACGCCGACATCGGAGAAAAACGCCGCTGTTGGGAAAATACGCCGACCTCAGGGAAAAACGCCGACCTCGGGGTAAAACACCGACCTTGGCGAAAAACACCGTCATCGTGGAAAAACGCCGACGTCGGGGAAAAACACCGCCGTTGGGAAAAAACGCCGACCTCGGGGAAAAACGCCGACCTCGGGGAAAAACGCCGACCTTGGGAAAAACGACGACCTCAGGAAAAACGCCGACCTTCGGAAAACTGCCGACCTGAGGAAAAATCCAGTTCCATTAATTTACACAGACACTAATGTCAGTCACCATTAGGTTCTCAAAATGCAACAAAATTCCTGGTATTTATCACCTCACACAAAATGTGGTCATGACAGAAAAGTCTCGTTCTTTAGAAAGTTTAGAATGAGATGTTCTAAATATTACAGATAATCCATTTACAATAATCTACAAGCACTGCACAATGAGAAGAGACTGACAACCAGAGCACTTTGAAATAGTGCACAGCCAGGAAGACAGAGGTTGCATTGCTGTTTATAATCTTCTGGTGCTTGAGATTCAGAATCCAGGATTGCCTCGAATGAGAACAGCAGGAATGAATGTCCTGCACCAGTATAGAACTTACTCTGGAACTCCACAGAAAATCACAAGGCACAATTATATCACATCATTTTCAGCAAACTACAGAAGCCTCTAATAGACATAACAACGTCGTCACCTCCTTCACCAGTGAAAGATCTTAGTAGCTATTGAGTCAAGAGTTGGTGGCCAATTAATAATTTGTTGTTCAAAGCTAACTTCAGTGTATATGGGAATACTCAGTGGACATCTTTAACCATCATATTTTACTGTCTAAGATATGTCAACATCCCAGGCTATAAGTATAAGCAGAGCTTGGTCTGTCCCATTCCGAGTTTGTTTTGAATGGGTATCAAGGGAATCAGATCTACTGGGCATTTAGAGCAACCTGCTTTTAACAATATGATCAGGCAATAGACACAGACACAGAATTTGAAATTTCTCTGTGAAGCGGTTACCTTCATCGTCTGCAAACTTATGTTGTGTGCTGGGGTATGCGGAGGCACTAATAGCAACACAGTAAAACACAGAAGAAGCTTATAGGTTGATGTAATCAGCCAGTAAGAAGCAGTAAAATTCAAGTTTTAGTAATCGATTATTGACTTATTATCCGGCTTTGGTGCCTCAGACATGTCCGACGACCTTAAGATTTGGCATGAAACGAAGTCTGGAAGACACGTTACACGAGAGAATTGGAAAAGTGTTCATGTGTTGTAAAAACCTAAGAAATCGTCCCGTTTTCGTCAATTGCCGTCGAATCGACGTAACGACAGATCGTCACATTGGACGCTTTTCTCTATAAAACAGTTACATTTATCGTCTGGAAACTTATGTCGCGGGCTGCGGCATGCGGAGGCACTAATAGCAACACCATAGAACACAGAAGAAGCTTCTAAGTTATTGGTTCAAATGGCTCTGAGCACTATGGGACTTAACATCTGTTGTCATCAGTCCCCTAGAGCGTAGAACTTCTTAAACCTAACTAACCTAAGGACATCAAACACAACCATGCCCGAGGCAGGATTCGAACCTGCGAGCGTAGCAGTCCAGCGGTTCCGGACTGAACCCCTGAACTTCTAGACCACCGCGGCCGGCTCTAAGTTGATGTAATCGGCCAGTAAGAAGCAGTACAATTCAAGTTTTTGCTATCGATTATTGACTTATTAGCCGCCTTTGGCGCAAGGGACATGACTGCCGACGTTACGATTTCGCATGAAACGAGGTCTGGGAGAAACGTTACACGAGAATATGTGAAAACTGATCATATGTAGTAAAAACTTAAGAAATCCGCCCGTTTTCAGCATCTGCTATCGAATCGACGAAATGTCAGATCGCCACAATGGCCGCTTTTCTCTCTGAAACGATAGAATTTATCGTCTGCAAACTTACGTTGCGTGCTGCGGTATGCAGAAGCACTAATTGCAGCATAGCAGAACACAGAAGAAGCTTGTAAGTTGATGTAATTAACCAGTAAGAAACAGTACAATTAATGTTTAGTTATCGATTATTGACTTCTTAGCCGGCTTTGGTGCCTTGAACATCAGCTACGACCTTAAGATTTGGCATGAAGGGAGGTCTAGCAGCCACGTTGCACGGGAGAATGTGAAAAGTGTTCATATGTAGTAAAAACCCAAGAAATCCGCCCGTTTTCGTCATTTGCTATCGAATCGACTCAATGTCATATGGTCACGTTGACCGATCTTCTCTCTGAAACGGTTACATTTATCGTGTGCAACGCTATGTCACGTGCTGTGGAATGCGGAGAAACTAAAAGCAGCACAGTAGAACACAGAAGACGCTTCTAAGTTAATGTAATAGGCAGTAAGAAGCAGTAAAATAATAGTTTTAGCTATCGATTATTGACTTTTTAGTCGGCTTTGATGCCTTGGACATGAGGTAGGACCTTAAGAATTTCTACGAATGGAGGATTAGCAGCCACGTTGCACTGGAGAATGTGAAAAGTGTTCATATGTACTAAAAACCTAAGCAATCCGCCCGTTTTCGTCATTTGCTATCGAATCCACTTAATGTCAGATAGTCACATTGGCCGCTCTTCTCTATGAAACGGTTACATTGATCGTGTGCAAAGCTATGTCGCGTGCTGCGGAATGCGGAGACACTAAAAGCACCATAGTAGAACAGAGAAGAAGCTTCTAAGTTGATGTAATAGCCAGTAAGAACCAGTACAATTCAAGTTTAGTTATCGGTTTTTGACTTTTTAGCCGGCTTTGATGCCTTGTACATGAGCTAGGACCTTAAGATTTTGCATGAAGGGACGACTAGCAGCCACGTTGCACGGGAGAGTGTGACATGTGTTCTTATATTGTAAAAACCTAAGAAATCTGCCCGTTTTCGTCATTTGCTATCGAATCGATTTAATGTCAGATCGTCACATTGGCTGCTCTTCTCTCAAACGGTTACATTTATCGTGTGCAAAGCTATATCGCGTGATGCGGAATGCGGAGACGCTAAAAGCACCATAGTAGAACACAGAAGAAGATTCTAAGTTGATGTGATAGTCAGTAAGAAGCAGTACAACTCAAGTTTAGTTATCGATTTTTGACTTTTTAGTCGGCTTTGGTGCCTTGGACATGTGCTAGGCCATTAATATTTTTCATGAATCGAGGACTAAATGCACCATAGTAGAACACGGAACAAGATTCTGTAAGAATGTAAGAAACAGTACAATTTATGTTTTAGTTATCGATTTTTGACTTTTTAGCCAGCTTTGGTGCCTTGGACATGAGCTAGGACCTTAAGATTTTGCATGAAGGGAGGACTAGCAGCCACATTGCACGGGAATATGTGAAATGTGTTCAAATGTAGTAAAAACCTAAGAAATCCGCCTGTTTTCGTTACTTGCTATCGAATCGACAATGTCAGATGGTCACATTGGCCGCTCTTCTCTCTGAAACGGTTACATTTATCGTGTGCAAAGCTATATCGCGTGCTGCGGAATGAGGAGACGCCAAAATCACGAAAGTAGAACACAGAAGAAGATTCTAATATGATGTGATAGTCAGTAAGAAGCAGTACAACTCAAGTTTAGTTATCGATTTTTGACTTTTTAGCCGGCTTTGGTGCCTTGGACATGTGCTAGGCCATTAATATTTTTCATGAATCGAGGACTAGCAGCCACGTTGCACGTGAGAATGTGAAAAGTGTTCGTACGTAATAAAAACCTAAGAAATCCGCCCGTTTTCGTCATTTGCTATCGAATCCACTTAATGTCAGATAGTCACATTGGCCGCTCTTCTCTATGAAACGGTTACATTTAACGGGTGTACAGCTATGTCGCGTGCTGCGGAACGCGGAGACACTAAAAGTACCATAGTAGACCACAGAAGAAGCTTCTAAGTTGATGTAATAGCAAGTAAGAAGCAGTACAATTCTAGTTTTAGTTACCGATTTTTGACTTTTTAGCCAGCTTTGGTTCCTTGGACATGAGCTAGGACCTAAAAATTTGCAGGAAGGGAGGACTAGCAGCCACGTTGCACGGGAGAATGTGAAGAGTGTTCATACGTAGTAAAAACCTGAGAAATCCGCCCGTTTTCGTCATATGATTTTGTATCGACTTAATGTCAGATCGTCACATTGGCCGCCCCTCTCTCTGAAACGGTTACATTTATCGTGTGCAAAGTTATGTGGCGTGCTGCGATATGCGGAGACACAAAAAGCACCGTAGTAGAACAGAAAAGAAACTTCTAAGTTGATGTAATAGCCAGTAAGAGGAAGTACAACACAAATTTGGCTATCGATTTTTTACTTTTTAGCCGGCTTTGGTGCGTTGGACATGAGCTAGGACCTTACGATTTTGCATGAAGGGAGGACTAGCAGCCACGTTGCACGGGAGAATGTGAAAAGTGTTCGTATGTAGTAAAAACCAAGGAATCCGCCCGATTTTGTCATCTGCTATCAAATCGATTTAATGTCAGATGGTCACATTGGCCGTTCTTCTCTCTGGAACGGTTACATTTATCGTGTGCCAAGCTATGTCGCGTGCTGGGGAATGCGGAGAAACCAAAGGCACCATAGTAGAACACAGAAGAAGCTTCTACGTTCATGTAATAGGCAGTAAGAAGCAGTAAAATAATAGTTTTAGCTATCGATTATTGACTTTTTAGCCGGCTTTGGTGCCTTGGACACGAGCTTTGACCTTAAAATTCTTCATTGAGGGAGGACTAGCCGCCACTTTGCTCGGGAGAATCTGATATGCGTTCATATGTAGTAAAAACCTAAAAAATCCGCCTGTTTTCGTCATTTGCTATCGAATCGACTTAATGTCAGATCGTCACTTTGGCCGCTCTTCTCTCTGAAACGGTTACATTTAACGTGTGCAAAGTTATGTCCCGTGCTGCGGAATGCGGAGACACTAGAAGCATCATAGTAGACTACAGACGACGTTTCTAAGTTGATGTAATAGCCAATAAGAAGCAGTAAAATAATAGTTTTAGCTAGCGATTATTGACTTTTTAGCCGGCTTTTCTGCCTTGGACATGAGCTAGGACCTGAAGATTTTGAATGAAGGGAGGACTAGAAGAAACGTTGCACGGGAGAATGTGAACAGTGTTCTTATGTTTTAAAAACCTAAGAAATCCGCCCGTTTTCGTCATTTCGTATCGAATCGACTTAATATCCGATCGTAACATTGGCCGCTCTTCTCACTGAAACGGTTACATTTATCGTGTGCAAAGCTATGTCGCCTGCTGCGGATGCGGAGACACTAAAATCCCCATAAAAGAACACAGAAGAAGTTTTTTATTTGATGTAATAGAAAGTAAGAAGCAGTACAATTCAAGTTTAGTTATCGATTTTTTTCCTTTTGAGCCGGCTTTGGTGCCTTGTACATGAGTTAGGACCTTAAGATTTTGCATAAAGGGACGGCTAGCAGCCACGTTGCACGGGAGAATGTGAAAAGTGTTCATATGTAATAAAAACCTAAGAAATCCGCCTGTTTTCGTAATTTGCTATCGAATCGTTTTAATTTCAGATCGTCACATTGGCCGCTCTTCTCTCTGAAACGGTTACATTTATCGTGTGCAAAGCTATGTTGCGTGTTGCGATATGCGGGGACACTAAAAGCACCATAGTAGAACACAGAAGAATATTATAAGTTGATGTAATAGCCATTAAGAAGCATTACAACTCAAGTTTAGTTATCGATTTTTGACTTTTTAGCCGGCTTTGGTGCCTTCGAAATGAGCTAGGACCTTAAGATGTTGCATGCAGGGAGGACTAGCAGCCACGTTGCACGGGAGAATGTGAAAAGTGCTCATATGTAGTAAAAACCTAAGAAATCGGCCTGTTTTCCTCATTTGCTATCGAATCGACTCAATGTCAGATGGTCACGTCGATGGCTCTTCTCTCTGAAACGGTTACATTTATCGTGTGTAAAGCTATGTCGCGTGCGGCGGAATGCGGAGAAACTAAAAGCACCATAGTTGAACCCAGAAGAAGCTTCTAAGTTGATGTAACAGCCAGTAAGGAGCAGTAAAATAATAGTTTTAGCTATCGATTATTTACTTTTTAGCCGGCTTTGGTGCCTTGGACATGATCTAGGACCTCAAGTATTTCTATTAATGGAGGACTAGCACCCACGTTGCACGGGAGAATGTGAAAAGTGTTCATATGTAGTAAAAACCTAAGAAATCGGCCCGTTTTCGTCATTTGCTATCAATTCGACTTAATGTCAGATCGTCACATAGGCCGCTCTTCTCTCTGAAACAGTTACATTTATCGTGTGCAAAGCTTTGTTGCATGCTGCCACATTCGGAGACACTAAAGGCAACATCGTAGAACACAGAAGAAGCTTCTAAGTTGATGTAATATCCAGTAAGAAGCAGTAGAATTCAAGTTTAGTTATTGATTTTTGACTTTTTAGAAGGTTTTGGTGCCTTGGACATGAGCTAGGACATTAAGATTTTTCATGAATAGAGGACTAGCAGCCAACGTTGCACGGGAGAATGTGAAAAGTGTTCATATGTAGTTAAAACCTAGGACATCCGCCCATTTTCGTCAATTGCTATCGAATCGACTTAATGTCAGATCGTCACATTGGCCGCTCTTCTCTCTGAAACGGTTACATTTATCCTGTGCAAAGTATGTCGCGTGCTGCGATATGCGGAGACACTAAAAGCACCATAGTAGACCACAGAAGAAGCTTCTAAGTTGATGTAATAGCCAGTAAGAAGCAGTACAACTCAAGTTTAGCAATCGATTTTTGACTTTTTAGCCTGCTTTGATGCGTTGGACATGAGCTAGGACCTTAAGATTTAGCATGAAGGGAGGACTAGCAGCCACGTTGCACGGGAGAATGTGAAATGTGTTCATATGTAGTAAAAACCTAAGAAATCGGACTGTTCTCGTCATTTGCTATCGAATCGACTCAATATTAGATGGTCACGCCGACGGCTCTTCTCTCTGAAACGGTTACATTTATCGTGTGCAAAGCTACGTCGCGTCCTGCGGAATGCAGAGAAACTAAAAGCACGATAGTAGAACACAGAAGAAGCTTCTAAGTTGATGTAATAGCCAGTAAGGAGCAGTAAAATAATAGTTTAACTATCGATTATTGACTTTTTATCCGGCTTTGGTGCCTTGGACATGATCTAGGACCTTACGAAATTCTATGTAGGGAGGACTAGCAGCCACGATGCACGGGAGAATGTGTAAAGTGTCCATATGTAGTAAAAACCTAAGAAATCCGCCCGTTTTCGTCATTTGCTATCGATTCGACTTAAAGTCAGATCGTCACTTTAACCGCTCTTCTCTCTGAAACGATTACATTTATCGTGTGCAAAGCTATGTTACGTGTTGCGATATGCGAAGACACTAAAGGCACCATAGCATTTATCGTGTGCAAAGCTATGTTGCATGCTGCGATATGCGGAGACACTAAAGGCACCATAGTAGTACACAGAAGAAGTTTCTAAGTTGATGTAATAGCCAGTAAGAAGCAGTACAATTCAAGTTTAGTTATTGATTTTTGTCTTTTTAGCCGACTTTGGTACCTTGGACATGAGCTAGGACCTTAAGATTTTTCATGAATTGAGGACTAGCAGCCACGTTGCAGGGGAGAATGTGCAAATTGTTCGTATGTAGTAAAAACCTGTGAAATCCGCCAGTTTTCGTCATTTGCTATTGAATCGACTTCATTTCAGATCGTCACATTTGCCGCTCTTCTGTCTGAAACGATTACATTTATCGTGTGCAAAGCTATGTTTCGTGCTGCGGAATGCGGAGACGGAAAATGCACCGTAGTAGAACACAGAAGAAGCTTCTAAGTTGATGTAATAGCAAGTAAGAAACAGTACAATTTAAGTTTTAGTTATCGATTTTTGACTTTTTAGCCAGATTTGGTGCCTTGGATATGAGCTAGAACCTTAAGAATTTGTATGAAGGGAGGACTAGCAGCCACGTTGCACGGGAGAACGTGAAAAGTGTTCTTATATACTTAAAAACCTAAGATATCCGCCGGTTTTCGTCATTTGCTATCGATTCGATTTTATGTTTGATCGTCTCATTGGCCGCTCTTCTCTCTGAAACGGTTACATTTACCGTTTGCAAAGCTTTGTCGCGTGCTGCGGAATGCTGAGACACTAAAACCCCTATAGTAGAACACAGAAGAAGCTTCTAAGTTGATGTACTAGCAAGTAAGAAGCAGTACAATTCATGTTTTAGTTATAGTTTTTTTGACTTTTTAGCCGGCTTTGGTGCCTTCTACATGAGCTGGGACCTTAAGATGTTGCATGAAGGTATGACTATCAGCCACGTTGTACGGGAGAATGTGAAAAGTGCTCATATATAGTAAAAACCAAAGAAATCCGTCCGTCTTCGTCATTTGCTACCGAATTGACTTCATGTCAGTTGGTCACATTGGACGCTCTTATCTCTGAAACGGTTACATTTAACGTGTGCAAAGCTATGTCGTGTGCTGCGGAATGCGGAGACGCTAAAAGCACCATAGTAGAACACAGAAGAAGCTTCTAAGTTGATGTAATAGCAAGTAAGAAGCAGTATAATTCAAGTTTTAGTTATCGATTTTTGTATTTTTTGCCGGTTTCGATGCCTTGGACATGAGCTAGGACCTTAAGATGTTGCATGAAGGGAGGCCTATCAGCCACGTTGTACAGGAGAATGTGAAAAGTGTTCATATGTAGTTAAAACCTGAGAGATCCGCCCGTTTTCGACATTTGCTATCGAATCGACTTAATGTCACATTTTCCGCTCTTTTCTCTGAAACGGTTACATTTATCGTGTGCAACGCTATGTCGCGTGCTGCTAGATGCGGAGACACTAAAAGCACCATTGTAGAACACAGAAGAAGCTTATAAGTTGATATAATAGCCAGTAAGAAGCAGTACAACTCAAGTTTAGCTTTCGATTTTTGACTTTTTAGCCGGTTTTGGTGCGTTGGACATGAGGTAAGACCTTAAGATTTGCATGAAGGGAGGAGTAGCAGCCGCAGTGCACGGGAGAAATGGAAAGGGTTCATATGTAGTAACAACCTAATAAATCTGCCCGTTTTCGTCATTTGCTATCGAATCGACTTAATGTCAGATCGTCACATTAGCCGCTCTTCTCTCTCAAAAGGGTTACATTTGTCGTGTGCAAAGCTATGTCGCGTGCCGCGGAATGCGGAGACGCTAAAAGCACCATAGTAGAACACAGAAGAAGCTTCTAAGTTGATGTAATTGCAAGTAAGTAGCGTACAATTAAAGTTTTAATTATCGATTTTTGACTTTTTGCCAGCTATGGTGATTTGGACATGAGCTAGGACCTTAAGATATTGCATGAAGGGAGGACTATCAGCCACGTTGTGCGGGAGAATGTGAAAAGTGTTCATATGTAGTAGAAACCTAGGAGATCCGCCCGATTTCGTCATTTGCTATTGAATCGACTTAATGTCAGATGGTCACATTGGGCGCTCTTCCCTCTGAACGGTTACATTTATCGTGTGCAAAGCTATGTCGTGTGCTGCGGAATGCGGAGACGCTGAAAGCACCATAGTAGAACACAGATGAAGCCTCTAAGTTGATGTAATAGCAAGTAAGAAGCAGTACAATTCGAGTTTTAGTTACCGATTTTTGACTTTTTAGCCGGCTTTGGTGCGTTGGACATGATCTTAAACCTTAAGATGTTGCATGAGGGGAAGACTATCAGCCACGTTGTACGGGAGAATTTGAAAAGTGTTCATATGTAATAAAAACCTAAGAGATACGCCCGGTTTCGTCATTTGCTATGTAATCGACTTAATGTCAAATCGTCACATTGGCCGCTCTTTTCTCTGAAACGTTCATTTATCGTGAGCTAAGCTATGTCGCGTGCTGCGATATGCGGAGACACTAAACGCACCTTAGTAGAACACAGAAGAAGCATCTAAGTTGGTGGAATAGCCAGTAAGAAGAATTACAATTCAAGCTTTAGTTATCGATTTTTGACTTTTTACCCGGCTTTGGTGCCTTGGACATTAGCTAGGACCTTAAGATTTTGCATGAAGGGAGGTCTAGCCGCCACGTTGCACAGGGGAATGTGAAAGATGTTCATATGTAGTAAAAACCTGAGAAACTCGCCAGTTTTCGTCATTTGCTATCGAATCGTCACATTGGACGCTCTTCTCTCTGATACGGTTACATTTATCGTGTGCAAAGCTATGTCACGTGCTGCGGAATGCGGAGACACTAAAAGCCCCATAGTAGAACACAGAAGAAGCTTCTAAGTTGATGTAATAGCCAGTAAGAAGCAGTACAATTCAAGTTTAGTTATCGATTTTTGACTTTTTAGACGGCCTTGGTGCCTTGGCCATGAGCTAGGAAATTAAGATTTTACATGTATGGAGGACTAGCAGCCACGTTGCACGGGAGAATGTGAAGAGTGTTCATATGTAGTAAAAACCTGAGAAATCCGCCCGTTTGCGTCATTTGATTTTGAATCGACTTAATGTCATATCGTCACATTGGCTGCTCTTCTCACTGAAACGGTTACATTTATCGTGTGCAAGGCTATGTTGCGTGCTGCGGAATGCTGAGACACTAAAAGCCCTATAGTAGAACGCAGAAGAAGCTTCTAAATTGATGTACTAGCCAGTAAGAAGCAGTAGAATTCAAGTTTAGTTATCGGTTTTTGTCCTTTGAGCCGGCTTTGGTGCCTTGGACATGAGTTAGGACATTAAGATCTTTTATGAATGGAGGACTAGCAGCCACGTTGCACGGGAGAATGTAAAAAGTGTTCATATATAGTAAAAACGTGAGAAATCCGCCCGTTTTCGTCATTTGCTACCGAATCGACTTAATGCCAGATAGTCACATTGGCTGCTCTTCTCACTGAAACGGTTACATTTACCTTGTGCAAAGCTATGTCGCGTGCTGCGGTATGCTGGGACACTAAAAGCACCATAGTAGGACACAGAAGAAGCTTCTAAGTTGATGTAATAGCAAGTAAGAAGCAGTACAATTCATGTTTTAGTTATTGATTTTTGACTTTTTAGCCGGCTTTGGTGCCTTGGACATGAGCTAGGACCTTAAGATGTTGCATGAAGGGAGGATTATCAGCCACGTTGTATGGGAGAATGTGAAAAGTGCTCATTTATTGTAAAAACCAGAGAAATAAGCCCGTTTTCGTCATTTGCAACCGAATCGACGTAATGCCAGATCGTCAGTTTGGCCGCTCTTCTCTCTGAAACGGTTACATTTATCGTGTACAAAGCTATGTCGCGTGCTGCGGTATGCGGAGACACTAAAAGCACCATAGTAGAACACAGATGAAGCTTGTAAGTTGATGTAATAGCAAGTAAGAATCAGTACAATTCAAGTTTCACTTATCGATTATTGACTTTTTAGCAGGCTTTGGTGCCTTGGAAATGAGCTATTGCCTTACGATTTTGCATGAAGGGAGGACTAGCAGCCACGTTGCACGGGAGAATGTGAAAAGTGTTCATATGTATTAAAAACCTAAGAAATCCGCCCGTTTTCGTCATTTGCTATCGAATCGACTTAGATCGTCATATTGGCCCCTCTTCTCTATGAAACGGTTACATTTATCGTGTGCAAAGCTTTGCCGCGTGCTGAGGTATGCGGAGACACTAAAAGTACCACAGTAGAACACTGAAGAAGCTTCTAAGAAGATGTAATAGAAAGTAAGAAGCAGTACACTTTAAGTTAAGTCAACGATTATTGACTTTTTAGCCGGCTTTTGTGCCTTCGACATGAGCTAGAACCTTAAGATTTTGCATGAAAGTACATGTGTACGCCCAGCTGCGCGGGAGAATGTGATAAGTGTTCATATGTAGTAAGCACATGAGAAATCCGTCCGATTTCGTCATTTGCCATCGAGTCGACGTCATGCCAGATCATCACATTGGCCGCTTTTCTCTCTGAAACGGTTACATTCATCGTCTGCAAAGACAAGACGCTTGCCGCGGTATGTGGAAACACTAAAAGCACCATAGTAAATCACAGAAGAAACTTCTAAGAAGATGTAATCGCCAGTAAGAAGCAGTACTATTCAAGTTTTAGTTATCGGTTATTTACTTATTTGCCGACTTTAGTGCTTTGGACATGAAATAGCACTTTAAGATTTTGCATCAAAAACGTCTGTACGCCACGTTGCAGGTGAGAATGTGAAAACTGTTCATATGTAGTAAAAACTTGAGAGATCAGCTCGCATTCGTCATTTGCCATCAAATCGACATGATGCCAGATCTTCACATTGGCCGCTTTTCTCTCTGAAACGGTTACATTCATCTTCTGCAAAGAAATGTCGCTTTCCGCGGTATGCGGAGATACTAAAGGCACCATTGTATAACACAGAAGCAGATTCTAAGAAGAAATAATAGCCAGTAAGAAGCAATACTATTCAAGTTTTAGTTATCGGTTATTCACTTATTTGCCAGCTTTGGTGCATTGGACATGAGCTATAACCTTAAGATTTTGCATGAAAGTACGTCTGTACGCCACGTTGCACGGGAGAATGTGAAAGGTTTACATAATAGTAAGAACATGAGAAATACGCCCGTTTTCGTCATTTGCGTTCGCATCGACTTAATGCCATATCGTCACATTGGCCGCTTTTCGCTCTGAAACGGTTACATTTATCTTCTGCAAAATTATGACGTGTTTTTCGGTATGCGGAAAAAACTGAAAACATCATATTAGAACACAGATAAAGCTTCTAAGAAGATGTAATCGCAAGTAAGAAGCAGTAATATTCAAGTTTTAGTTATTGGTTATTCACTTGTTTGCCGCCTTTGGTACAATGGACATCAGTTCAAATGGCTCTGAGCACAATGGGACTCAACTGCTGAGGTCATTAGTCCCCTACAACTTAGAACTACTTAAACCTAACTCACCTAAGGAGATCACACACATCCATGCCCCAGGCAAGATTCGAACCTGCGACTTTAGCAGTCGCACGGTTGGACATGAGCTAGGACCTTAAGATTTTACAGGAAAGTACGTCTGTACGCCACGTTGCACAAGAGAATGTGGAAAGTGTTCATAAGTAGTAAAAACCTCAGAAATTCGATCGCTATCGTCGTTTGCTATCGAATCGAAAGTATTACCAGATCTTCACATAGGCCGCTTTTCTCTCTGAAACAGTTACATTTATAGTCTGGAAATTTATGTCGCGTATTGCAATATATCGAAGAAACTGAAAACATCATATCAGAACACAAAAAAAGCTTCTAAGAAGATGTAATCGAATGTAGCAAGCAGTACTATTCAAGTTTTAGTTATCGGTTATTCACTTATTTGCCGGCTTTGGTGAATTGGACATGAACTAGAGCCTTAAGATTTTGCATGAGAGTACGTCTGTACGCCACGTTGCACGGGAGAATGTAAAAAATGTTCATATGTAGTAACAACATGAGAAATCCGCCATTTTTCGTCATTTTCCATCGAATCGACTTAATGCCAGATCGTCACATTGGCCGCTTTTCTCTTTGAAACTGTTACATTCATCGTGTGCAAAGTTATGTCGCTTGCCGCGGTTTGCACAGACACTAAAAGCACTACAGTAGAACACAGAAGAAGCTTCTAAGAAGATGTAATTGGCCAGTAACAAGCAGTACTAGTCAAGTTCTAGTTATCGGTTATTCACTTATTTTCCGGCTTTGGTGCATTGGACATCAGCTATGACCTTAGGATTTTGCAAGAAAGTACGTCTGTACGACACGTAGCACGGGAGAATGTGGAAAGTGTTCATAAGTAGTGAAAACCTGAGAAATACGATCGCTTTCGTCATTTGCTATCGAATCGAATGTATTGCCAGATCTTCACATTGGCCGCTTTTCTCTCTGAAACAGTTACATTTATCGTCTGGAAATTTAAGTCGCGTGCTGCAATATGCGGAAAAAACTGAAAACATCATACTAGAACACAGAAAAAGCTTCTCAGAAGATGTAATCGCCAGTAAGAAGCAGTACTATTCAAGATTTAGTTATCGGTAATTCACTTATTTGACCGCTTTGGTTCATTGGACATGACCGACGACCTAAAGATTTTGCATGAAACGACATCTGGAAACCACATTGCACGGGGGAATGTGGAAGCTGTTCATACGTAGTAAAAACTAGAGAAAACCGCAAGCTTTCGTCATTTGCCATTGAATCGACATGATGCCAGATCGCAACATTGGCCGCTTTTCTCTCTGAAACGGTTACATTCATCGTCTGCAAAGAAATGTCGCTTTCCGCGGTATGTGGAGATACTAAAAGCACCATTGTATAAAACAGAAGCAGATTCTAAGAAGAAATAATCGCCAGTAAGAAGCAGAACTATTCCAGTTTTAGTTATCGGTTATTTACTTATTTGCCATCTTTGGTGCATTGGACGTGAGCTATAACCTTAAGATTTCGCATGAAAGTACGTCTGTACGCCACGTTGCACGGGAGGGTGTGAAAGGTGTACATAATAGTAACAACATGAGAAATCCGCCCGTTTTCGTCATTTGCGTTCGAATCGACTTAATGCCAGATCGTCACATTGGCCGCTTTTCTCTCTGAAACGGTTACTTTTATCGTATGCAAAGTTATGTCGCTTGCCGCGGTATGCGCAGACACTAAAAGCACTACAGTAGAACACAGAAGAAGCTTCTAAGAGGATGTAATTGGCCAGTAACAAGCAGTACTAGCCAAGTTCTAGTTATCGGTTATTTTCCGGCTTTTCCGGCTTTGGTGCATTGGACATGAGCTAGAACCTTAATATTTTGCATGAAAGTACGTCTCTACGCCACGTTGCACGGGAGAATGTAAAAAGTGTTCATATGTAGTAACAACATGAGAAATTTGCCCGTTTTCGACATTATCCGTCGAATCGACTTTATGCGAGATCATCCCATTGGCCGCTTTTTTCTCTGAAAATGTTACATTCATCGTCTGCAAAATTATGTCGTGTGTTGCGGTATGTGAAAAAAACTGAAAACTTTATATTAGAACACAGAAAAAGCTTCTAAGAAGATTTAATCGCTAATAAGAAGCAGTACTATTCAAGATTTAGTTATCGGTAATTCACTTAATTGCCGGCTTTGTTACCTTGGACATGACCGACGACCTAAAGATTTCGCATGAAATAACGTCTGGAAATCACATTGCGAGGGGGAATGTGAAAACTGTTCATATGTAGTAAAAACTTAAGAGATCCGCTCGCTTTCGTCATTTACCATCGAGTCGACTTGATGCCAGATCGTCACATTGGCCGCTTTTCTCTCTGAAACGGTTACATTCATCGTCTGCAAAGATATGTCGCTTTCCGTTGTATATGGAGACACTAAAAGCACCATAGTATAATACAGAAGCAGATTCAAGGAAGACGTAATCACAAGTAAGAACCAGTACTATTCAAGTTTTAGTTATCGGTTATTCACTTATTTGCCAGCTTTGGTGCATTGGACGTGAGCCAGAACCTTAAAATTTTGCATGAAAGTACGTCTGTACGCCACGTTTCACAGGAGAATGTGAAAAGTGTCCATATGTAGTAACAACATGAGAAATCCGACCGTTTTCGACATTTGCCATCGAATCGACTTATTGCCAGATCGTCAAATTGGCCACTTTTCTCTCTGAAACCTTTACATTTATCGTCTGTAAACTTATGTCGCGTGTTGCGGTATGCGGAGAAAACTGAAAACATTATATTAGAACACAGAAAAAGCTTCTAAGAAGATGTAATCGCCAGTAAGAAGCAGTACTATTCAAGTTTTAGTTATCGGTGATTCACTTATTTACCGGCTTTGGTGCATTGGACATGAGCTAGGACCTTAAGATTTTGCATGAAAATACGTCTGTAGGCCACGTTGTACGGGAGGATGTAAAAAGTGTACATAATAGTAACAACATAAGGAAAACGCCCGCTTTCGTCGTTTGCTATCAAATCGAATGTATTGACATATCTCCACATTGGCCGATTTTCTCTCTGAAACAGTTACATTTATCGTCTGGAAATTTATGTCGCGTTCTGCATTATGCGGAAAAAAATGAAAGCATCATACTAGAACACAGAAAAAGCTTCTAAGAAGATGTAATCGCCAGTAAGAAGCAGTACTATTCAAGTTTTAGTTATCGGTGGTTCACTTATTTACCGGCTTTGGTGCATTGGACATGAGCTAGGACTTTAAGACTTTGCATGACAGTACGTCTGAAGGCCACGTTGTACGGGACAATGTAAAAGGTGTACATAATAGTAACAACATGAGAAATCCGCCCTTTTCGTCATTTGCATTCGAATCGACTTAACGCCAGATCGTCACATTGGCCGCTTTTCTCTCTGAAACGGTTACATTCATCATCTGCAAAGATATGTCGCTTGCCGCGGTATGTGGAGACACTAAAAGCAACATAGGATAACACACAAGCACATTCTAAGAAGATGTAATCGCTAATAAGAAGCAGTACTATTCAAGTTTTAGTTATCGGTTATTCACTTATTTGTCGCCTTCGGTACATTGGACATGACCGACGACCTAAAGATTTTGCATGAAACGACGTCTGGAAACCACATTGCACGGGGGAATGTGGAAACTGTTCATATGTAGTAAAAACTAGAGAAAACCGCCCGCTTTCGTCATTTGCTACCGAATCTATTTTATTGCAACACCTTCACATTGGCTGCTTTTCTCTCTGAAACAGTTAGATTTATCGTCTGGAAATGTATGTCGCGTATTTCAATATGCGGCAGAAACTGAAAACATGATATTAGAACACAAATAAAGCTTCTAAGAAGATATAATCGAAAGTAGCAAACAGAAATATACTCTTTGACCTATTTGCCGGCTTTGGTGCATTGGGCTTGAGCTAGGACCTTAAGATTTTGCATAATATTACGTCCGTACGCCACGTTGCACGCGAGAATCTGGAAAGTGTTCATATGTAGTAGAAACCTCAGAAATCCGCCCGCTTTCGTCATTTGCTATCGAATCGAATTAATTGCCATATCGTCACATTGGCCGCTTTTCTCTTTGAAAATGTTACATTCATCGTCTGCAAAGTTATGTCGATTGCCGCGGTATGCGGGGACACTAAAAGCACCATAGTAGAACACAGAGGATGCTTCTAAGAAAATGTAATCGGCCAGTAACAAGCAGTCTTATTTAAGTTTTAGTTATCGGTTATTCAC
Organism: Schistocerca gregaria; assembly: GCF_023897955.1. Classification (NCBI taxonomy): domain Eukaryota; kingdom Metazoa; phylum Arthropoda; class Insecta; order Orthoptera; family Acrididae; genus Schistocerca; species Schistocerca gregaria. The sequence continues at coordinate 485,981 of NW_026061889.1, read as the reverse complement.
ATAGTTGCCGGCTTTGGTACATTGGACATGACCGACGACCTAAAGATTTTGCATGAAACGATGTCTGGAAACCACGTTGCACGGGAGAATGTAAAAAGTGTTCATATGTAGTAACCACATGAAAAATCCGCCCGTTTTCTACATTTGCCATCGAATCGAATTAATGCCAGAGCGTCATATTGGCTACTTTTCTCTCTGAAAAGGTTACATTTACTGTCTGCAAAAGTAAGTCGCGTGTTACGGTATGCAGAAAAAAATGAAAACATCATATTACAACACAGAAATAGCTTCTAAGAAGATGTAATCGCCAATAAGAAGCAGTACTATTCAAGATTTAGCTATCGGTAATTCACTTATTTGCCGGATTTGGTTCATTAGACGTGACCGGCGACCTAAAGATTTAGCGTGATACGACGTCTGCAAACCACATTGCACGGGGGAAGGTGGAAACTGTTCATATGTAGTAAAACCTTCAGAGATCCGCTCGCTTTCGCCATTTGCCATCGTATCGACTTGATGCCAGAACGTCACATTGGTCGCTTCTCTATCTGAAACGGTTACATTTATCGTCTGCAAAATAATGTTGCGTGTTATGGTATCCGAAAAAAACTGCAAACATATTAGAACACAATAAAAGCTTCTAAGAAGATGTAATCGGCAGTAACAAGCTGTATTATTCAAGTTTTTGTTATCGGTTATTCACTCATTTGCCGGCTTTGGCGCATTGGACATGAGCTGGTACCTTAAGATTTTGCACGAAAGTACGTCTGTACACCACGTTGCACGGAAGAATGAGAAAGGTTTCATATGTAGTTACCACATGCGATATCCGCCCGTTTTCGACACTTGCTATCGAATCGACTTAATGCCAGATCGTCATATTGCTCGCTTTTCTCTCTGAAAACGTTATATTTATCGTCTGCAAAATTATGTCGCGTGTTGCGGTATGCGGGAAAAACTGAAAACATCATATTAGAACACAGAAATAGCTTCTAAGAAGATGTAATAGCCAGTAAGAAGCAGTAAGGTACAATTCAAGTTTTAGTTATCGGTTATTCCCTTATTTGCCGGCTTTGGTGCATTGGACAAGAGCTAGGACCTTACGATTTTGCATGAAAGTACGTCTGTACGCCAGAATACAGCATTTTCAGTTGTCAAAAGGCTTCTAAAACCGAACTGTTCATTTGACAGCAAATTGTGTGATATAAAATGATCAATTAACCTTACATGCACAGCCTTTTCGGTAACTTTTGGAAACACTGATGGCATAGAAGTAGGTCTAAAATTATCTACATTATCCCTTTCTCCCTTTTCATAAAGCGGCTTTACTGCTGAGTACTTTAATCGCTCAGGAAACTGACCAATTCTAAAGGAAAAATTGCAAATATGGCTAAATACAGGGCTAACATGTGTAGCACAGTGCTTTAATATTCTGCTAGGCACTCCATCATATGCATGAGAGTCCTTAGTCTTCAGTGATATAGTTATTGACTCAATCTCTCTCTTGCTTGTATCACAGAGGAGTATTTCAGACGTCAATCTCAGAAAGGTATTTGCTAAGAAATTTGTATGATTTCCTGTTGAAACTAAATTTTTATTTAGCTTGATTGTGACTACTTCTAACGTTTTGATATAATTCGCGCTATGTTCTACATGAAATCATTATCCCACTAGTCAGCCAACTGTGCTGTCTATTACTGCTAGTACCCCATTCAGAATGTTCTAATGGAAAACAACTCTCAAAGAGCATGAGAAATGTGCCATGGAAAGCATTGTATTTATCATCTGTATTATTGGCACTATAAACATCTTGCCACTCTTGTTCCTTGACAAGTTTTAAAAAACACTCTATTGCTGTTGGATTGACTTTCCTACGTTCTTTGTAACTAAATATGACATTGGGTTGGGTACAAAAACCTTTTAGTGTTAAAATTTGTGCATTATGATCTGAAAGGCCATTCACTCTTTTAATAACAGGATGCCCATCTAGTATTGAAGAACGAATAAAAATATTGTCTATGACTGTGATATTATTCGCCTGCACCCTAGTTTGAAAAAAAAAAAAACACGGTTGGCATCAGATCATATGAATTTAGGAGATCTACCAACATCATTTTTCTTGGGACCGAGCGAGGTGGCGCAGTGGTTAAGGCACTGGACTCACATTCGGGAAGACGACGGTTCAGTCCCGCGTTCAGTCACCTTGATTCAGGTTTTCCGTGATTTCCCTAAATCACTCCCGGCAAATTCTGGGTTAGTTCCTCTCAAAGGGCATGGCCGACTTCCTTCCCCATCCTTCCATAATCCGATGAGACCAATGACATCGCTGTCTGGTCTCCTTCCCCAAACAACCCAACCCCCCTTTTTCTTGCACAATCATATACAAAATTAATATTGAAGTCCCCACATATAACTACTTTCTGGTACTTCCTACAAAGTGAGTCAAGAACCCTCTCTAGCTTAAGCAAAAGTGCTCTGAAGTTGGAGTTAGAGGCCCTATAAACACCAGCAATTAGAAGCTGAGTTTCACTAAATTCTACAAATGCTGCACAACATTCAAATATCTGTTCAGTGCAGTGTTGTGATAAGTCTATGGACTCGAATAACATACTGTTTTTTATGTACGGAGACACCTCCCCATCCCGCAAGGAACTCCTTGAGAAACAGCCAGCTAATATGTAGCCTGGTAAAGGAAGCCTATAAATTATCAATTTATTGAAGTGGTGCTCTGATATACAAATAATTTCAGCGTAAACATCTGTTAGCAGTTCACTAACTCTATCTCTAATAACTCTTATATTCTGATGAAATATGCCAATTCCTTCTCTACTTGGAAACATTACATCCTCTGGAGGAGAGCCCTTAGAGGCACGCCGGCCGCGGTGGTCTTGCGGTTCTAGGCGCTCAGTTCGGAACCGCGCGACTGCTATGGTCGCAGGTTCGAATCCTGCCTCGGGCATGGATGTGTGTGATGTCCTTAGGTTAGTTAGGTTTAATTAGTTCTACGTTCTAGGCGACTGATGACCCCAGATGTTAATTTGCATAGTGCTCAGAGCCATTAGAACCATTTTTGAACCTTAGAGGCACTTCCTTTAAGCAGGTATACCAATCAGCTGACTTCAGTATTAAAAAGGTGCAGCTCTAACACCAAATACTACAGGAATTTTTCCATGAGTGACACCACTACCGCCACCACCACCCACTACACTGTCACCTATAAGCTTAGGTAGCCTCTCCTTCGCATACCTATTGAGGTGCAGGCCATGCCTAGTGAAACCCCATCTACTGATAGACCCAACTGGCACCACTGGGATGTGATCCATGCCTTCTCCCATTAGTGCACTCCCAGTCCCACAATTACGCGCCTAACAGCCGCATTAAGGTGTGGCCGATCATGATGCTGAAACATTTGCACGAAAAACACATTAGTGCCACCAGTTTGAGTAGCTATCTTAACCAAGTCACCACTGACATCATACCCCCTGTCCCTATTGCGACTGCTCCCAGCACCACCCACTATCACTACCTGATCCTCCTTTGTAAAATTCTTACGTAACTCCCCTATGCTTTCAGCCACCTGAGCCAACCCTGCACTAGGCTTCACAATGCTTGTGACCTGGTACTCACTCCACAAAACTTCCTGCAAATGCTGGCCCAAACCTCTACCCGGTAACTACCTAGCAGCAGAATCTAGGCCTCCTAATTGCTGAGGACGGCTGCAAGTTTCCTCCATATACAGTTACACGAGGATCCTCTCCGCTCAACTTTGACAGTTTGTCGTATCTATTGCATGTATGCAAAGTAAAACTGTCTGACTACCTCCTTTTCCTATCTATCTTCTTGTAAACTGCCAGTTCCCATTCCCCAGCACCCTTCACCTTCCTCAACTTATCTAGTTCCTCCTTTGCGCATTGTAATTGTACCTGAAGGGCACAGATCTTACGCTCCTGCTCCTCTATTAACTTGTTTCTACTACAGATTCTACATTCCCAGGACAGGATCACCCTCAAATGACCACTGGCTTCCCCACTGCATTCCCCCCAATGAAAATACTTTGAACAAATCCCACAGCGTAATTCACTATTCACAAACCTACGACATAGCCATCACTTCTCACTCATGATAAAATTTTACAGTTACTAAAAAAAACTATACGTCTACGTTACCAAAATTCAGTTACAAAAGCAGCACTATTTAAGAACTAACAACTATGGTCTCGAAATTCTCTGCCTACTAAGAAAGCAGCTACTTGTATTAATACTACTACAACACAGCCGATACCAATACCAGCAAAACTTCACAAAATTGTTGGCTACAACCAAAAAATTAAAACTAAACGAAGTTGAAAACTAAAGCACGAAATTTATTGAACGACTTCAACACACTGAAAACTCTATAAAACACAGCGAGCGAACGATTACAAGAGTTTATTAAGTCATTATTTCGCCAAAAATGGCAAGCAACACCACTGCAATCTATTCACTTTAATAACTGTATTACAGAGCACAAACAAGTTCGTCAGTACTTAGCTTATAACCGCTACAGATGCAGTGCACGCCGCAAAACGTAAACACACTGATGAGGCGCGAGGCTTAGACGAACCATGAAAGCACACTCGCAAATAATAGACCACTCGAGTCAATACCACAGGAAGAAAGACTGAGATAAATGAATATCCACAAATAAGTCGCTTTTACAGCAAAAATAATAACACAAAGAAACTTTAAAGTACGTAAATGAAGTCTAAAATTTATAAAACATTAACAAGCTATTTCAGCAGCAGTGCAGCTCACGTGACGTCACACCCATGATGATCTGCCCCCCCCCCCCTCCCCTGGGAAGGTGCCTATCTACGCCACCTACGAAATATGCCTATCTATCCCTCTCAGAAGATATCTACCGAGCTACCCCTCCATGGAAGATCTCTGTCAACCTGCACCTACCCCCCCCCCCCTCAGATGATGTCTGTGTACCTACCCACACCCTTGGAACATGTCTGTCTACCTAAACCCCCCCCCCCCCTCAGAATATGTGTGACTACCAACCCCTCCCCTCGGAATATGAATGTCTACCTACCCCACCCCTCGGGAGATGTCTGTGTACCTACCCCTCTCAGAAGATATCTACCTACACCTCCCACATTGGAAGATTTCATTCTACCTCTCCCCCATCGAAAGCTGTCTGTCTCTCATCGCCCCACCACCTAATATGTAATTCTACCTACTTGCCTCCTTAGAAAATGTCAGTCTACGTAACTCCCCACAGGAGATGTCTGTCTACCTGCCCCCTCGGCAGATGTCTGCCTACCTCACCCCCTAAGGAAGATGTTTGTCCACCTACCTCACCCTGTGAAGATGTCTATCTACACCCCCAGAAAAACTCTCTCCCCATCTCGTAAGACGTCTATCACCCTGAAAGATGTCTCTCAACCCCCCGCCCCCCTCGCTAAGCAGATGTCTATGTACCTGCCTACCCTCTCGGAATTTGTCTGTCTACCAATCCCATCCCATCCCCTACTCAGCCCCTCACTCGGAAGTTGTTTACCCCTGTCTCGGAAGATGTATAGAGACCCCCGAACTTCGGAAGGTGTCTTCCAGCCCATCAGGCGATGTCTGTCTACCTACCCCCCCCCCCCCCCCCCTCAGAAGGTGTCTGTCAGCATACCAACCGCCCTGGAATTAGTCTGTCTACCTACCAACTGCCTCGGAATATATCTACTCCCCACCTCGGAAAATGTCTTCCAAACACAGTCTCAGAAAAGCCCAGTCTACCAACTGCCAAATCTCAACCCCCGGAAGATTTCTATCCAACCCCCCCACTCGGAATATGTCTATCTACCTCCACTCTTGGTAGCTGTGTACACCCCCCTCTCAGAGAATCTCTAACCCCACTCTCATAGGATGGCTGTCTACCTACCCTCACCACCCCTTGGAGGAAGTCTACTCCACCTGGAATATGTCTGTTTACCCACGTTGGATGATGCCTGTCTATCTACTCAGCCCCCCTGGGAAGATGTCTGTTAAACTACCATCCCTTGGAATTTGTTTATCTATCATTACCTGCACAAAATATGTCCATCAACCTACAATCTCCCTCTGAAGATGTCTACCTACAGCTCCTGCTTGGAAGATGTCTGTCTACCTACAACCCCCTTAGAAGACGTCTGTCTACCTATCTCCACATCAGAAAATGTCTGTCTCTCATCTCCCCACCCTTGGAATATGTCTGTCTACCTACACTCCCCATCGGAAATGTCTGTCTACCTAAGCTCCCTCAAACCATGTCCGATTAGCTATCCACCCCGGAAGATGTCTCTCTACCTACCCAACCATCAGAAGATGTCTGTCTACCTACCCCTCCCCCTCGGAAAATGTCTGTCTCTTATCCCCCTACCCTATGTCTGTCTACTTACCTGCCCTCCCTTGGAAAGATCTCTGTATACCTAAACCCAGCCCTCAGAAGATGTATGACTACCTATCCCTCCCATTGGAAGATGTATGGTTTTCAACCATCTCTTCAGAATATTTCTGCCTACCTACCCTCTATCACAAAGGATGTCTGTCAGCCTACAATTCCTTACAGGTGTCTGTCTACATACCTACCCACACTCGGAAGAAGTTTGTCTACCTGCCACACCTTAGGAAATGTCGGTCTACAAACCCCCTTAGATGATGTCTGTCTACCTATACACCTCTGATGACGACTGTCTACCTAACCCCCCTGTAGTTGCCTGTCTACCAACCCCTTGGAAGATGTACGTCCTCCTACAACTCTTCAGAATATGTCTACCTACCTACCCCCCTCTCGTAAGAAATCCGTCTACATATCTCCCCCCCCCCCCCCCCACATGATCTGTCTACCTACCCCCTTCCCCTGTCATAAGATGAATGTCTACCTAAACCCCTCAGAAGATGTATGCCTATCTACCCCCCTTCAAATGATTCGATTTTATCCCTCCTGTGGGAGATATCTGTCTCCCTACCCCTACCTCTATCTTTCTGCCTACCCCCCTCTCGGAAGTTGTTAAACTACCACTCCTCTGGGAAGATATCTACTCCCACATCAGAGAATGTCCACACCCCTCTTGGAGGATGTCTGTATACCAAAACGCATACTTTGGAAGATGTCTCCCCCCTTTGAAAGATGTCTGTCTACCATGAACACCTCTCGGAAGATGTCTGTGTACTGAACTCACCCTCAGAATATATTTCCTCCTTACCTACCCCCCTTGGAATATGTCTGTCTATCTACCCATTTCCCATAAGAAGATGACTGTCTACCTTATTCCCCTCAGAAGGTGTATGTCTACATGCCACCCCTCGGAACATGTCTGCCTACCTAAAACCCTCGGAAGAGGTCCATCTACATCCCATCTTGGAAGATATTTATTTACACCCCTCTTGGAAGATATCTACCCCTGTCTTGGAGGATGACTACCTCCCTCTCGGATGATGTCTACCCTCTCTCTGAAGATGTCTGTCTACATACCCTCCTCTCGAAAGATATTTCTCCTCCCTCAGATGATGTAAGTCTATCAACCCTCAAATGGAAAATGTCTGTCCTCCTAATCCCCTTTGGAAGATGTCTGTATACCTACCCACCTGTCTGTCTACGTACCCCCACTCCCATGATGTCTGTCTACCTCCCCCTTAGGTATATGTCTGTATACCTACTCCCGTTCAGAAGATGTCTGTATACCAAACACCCCTCCAAAGATGACTATCTACCTACCCTGCCTCAGAAGGTGACAGTCTACCTAACCCCTCGTCGGAAGATGTCTGTCTACAAAACTTCACTGGGGAGATGTCTGCCTACCTAACCCTGTCCATGATAATTGTCTGTTTACCAACACCTCTGCTTCAGAAGATGTCTGCCTACCTACAAATCCCACAACAGAAGAGGTCTGTCTACCTACTTACAGCCCTTGGAAGATGTCTCTATGTTCCTCCAGTCATAAAGTTTGTCTACCAACCCATACTTCTGAATATGTCTGTCTACCTACCCCAGAAGATGATTGTCTAATTACCCCCTCATCTGAAGATGTCTGTCTACCTAGACCCCACTTGGAAAATGTATGTCTATGTACACCCCTCGGAAAATGTCTGTCTCCCTACACCCCCTCAGAAGATGTGTGTCTACCTACGTGAACTTTTGTATGTTGTCTATTTATGACGCCCCATTGGAATATGTCTGTCTATATACCCACCAACCATCGGAAGATGTATGTCCACCTACACATCCCCCTCGGAAGATGTCTGTCTACCTACACTCATCAGAAGATGTTGTCTACTTACCACCATCAGAAAATGTCTCTCTACCTATCCCCTCTTGGCAAATGTCATTCTACACCACCCCTCTGAAGAGGTCAGTTTACCCACAAACCCCCAGAAGAAGTCTGTTTAACTACCCCCTCTCGAAAAATGTCTATAGTCACCCTACCTCGGACAATGTCTCTCTGCCTATGCCCCATAATGGAAAATGTCAGTCTACCCACCCATCAGAAGAAGGCTGTCTACTACCATCCCCTCACAGAATATGTCTGCCTACCAACCCCCTATTGGAAGATGTCTGGCTACCTACCCCACCCCACCTCTGAAGACGTCTGTCTACCAACCCTCCACTTGGAAGATGTCTGTCCTCCTACAACCCCTCAGAAGATGTCAGTCTACGTAACCCCTCTCAGACGTTATCTGCCTAAATACCCCACCTCGGATGGTTTCTGTCTACCTACACCCACAACCCGTCATAATATGAATGTTTACCTAAACCCCTCAGAATCTGTATATTTATGTACCACACCTTGAATGATTTGTCTCTATCTTATCCCTATCTCGGAAGATGTCTGTCTCCCAACCCACCACCTCTGAGGATGTCTGTATACCTACCCCCCTTCTCGAAAGTTGTCAGTCTACATTCACCACACATTAGAACATGTCTATCTATGTACCTCCTCTCGGAAGATATCTATCTATTGCTGCCATGGAAGAAAAGTATCTCCCCCCTCTCAGAAGATGTCAATCTACCATTCCTCTCAGAAGATATCTATCTATTTCTGCCATGGAAGAAAAGTATCTCCCCCCTCTCAGAAGATGTCAATCTACCACTCCTCTCAGAAGATATACACTCCCCATCTGAGAATGTCTACATCCTCTATCATAGGATGTCTGTCTACCAAACTGCATCCTTTAGACGGTGCTTCCCACCCCTTGGAAGATGTCTGTCTTCCAACACCACCCCCCCCCCCCCACCTTGGAAGATGTCTTTCTACTGCACCCAGGCTCAGAAGATGTCTCCATACCTAACACTCCTCGGAAGATGTCTTTCTACCTACCCACCCCCATCAGAAGATGACTGTCGACTTTATCACTCTCACAGAATGTCTATGCCCCTCTCGGAGGATACTGTCTACCAAACTGCATCCTTTAGAAGATGTTTCCCACCCCTTGAAAGATATCTGACTTCCAACACCCCCCCCCCCCTTGGAAGATGCCTGTCTACCGAATCCAGCCTCAGAAGATATCTCCATACCTACCACCACTCGGAAGATGTCTGTCTACCCACCCACCCCCGATCAGAAGATGACTGTCGACGTTATCCCCCCTCAGAAGATGTCTGTCTACATACTCTCCCTCAGAATATGTCTGCCTAGCTAAGACCAGTGGAAGATGTACAACTGCCTCCCATCTCGGAAGACATCTACTCCCCCTCTCGGAGGATGACTATCTCCCTCTCGGAGGATGACTACCTCCTCTCTGAAGATGTCTGTCTATGTACCCTCCCCTCAAAAGATGTCCCTCCCCCCTCAGATGATTTATGTCTACCAACCCCCACATGGAAAATGTCTGTCCTTCTAACCCCCTTGGATGATGTCTGTGTACCTACCCAACTGGAAGATGGCTGTCTACCTACCACCACTCGGGACATGTCTGTCTACCTTCCCCTAGGTATATGTCTGTATACCTACACCCCTTCGGAAAATGTCTGTCTACCTACCCCATCACCTCAGAAGATGTAATTCTACTTACCACACATCGGAAAGTGTCAGTCTACCTATGCCCCACCCTCAGAAACTATCTGTCTACCTTGCCCCTTTGGAAGATGTCAGTTTACCAACCCCACTCAAAAGATGTCTGCTTACTTACTCTCCCATCCAAAGATGTCTGTCTGCCTACCCCCTCTCGGAAGATTTTGTCTACCCCCTCTCTGAGATGTCTCTCTACACCCCCTTGGAAGATGCCTATCTAAACCCCTGGGAAGATATCCCTCCCTATAAAAATGCCTACCTAAACCCTTCCACATCGGAAGATGCCAATCTAGCCCCGTTCAGCCGATGCCTACCCACACCCACCTCATAAGATTATCTATCCATTCCTTCCCCGGAAGAGGTGTATCTACCCCCTCAGAAGATGTGTATCTGCCCCCATCCTTGGAAAATGTCTATCTACCCCCCTCAGAAGCTGTCTCTTTACCCCCCTTGGAAGATATCTACCACCCCTTCAGAAGATTATCTACCCAGCCCAGGCGGAAAATATCTGTATCTCTCCACTCGGAAGGTGACTATCAACCAACACCTCGGAAGATGTCTATCTACCCCACCCTCAGATGACATCTACACCCACTGGAAGATACCTATCCCCACCTCAGAAGATGTCTATCCCCCAGGCGGATGTCTATAACTCGCCTCATGAAAGATGCCTGTCTACCAACCCCCTCCTCTCAGAATATGTCTGTCTACCTACCCCACCCCTGTTAAGATTTCCATCTAGCCCCTCCTCTCAGAGAACATTTATCCTAGACTCAGATGATTTCTACAGCCTCCCTTTATTTGGAATGTGTCTACCGCCCATTCTGAATGTGTTTGTCTACCTCCAAATTCTATTAAGATGTCTGTAAGTCTGTCTACCTACAAACTCGGGACAAGTCTATCTATCCCCGCTATGGAAGAAATCTATCTAACCCCCTCTCGGAATATGTCTATCTACCCTCCTCGCAAAAGATATCTACACCCCATCTTCAAGGAGCTCTATCCCCCCCTTCATGAAAGATGCCTGTTTTTCTACCCGAACTCATCAGAAGATGTAAGTGTACATACCATCACTCCCCACAGAAGATGTCTGTCTACTTACTGACATTTCTTGGAAGATGTCTGTCTACCAACCTCCCCCCCCCCAACCTTTGAAGATATCTGACTACTCACCTCCCCCCATGGAAGAATACTATCTCCCCCCCTCCCAGAACAGGTCAATCTACTCTCACTCTCGAAAATATCTCTCCCCCCCCCCCCGGAAAATGTCTACCTCCCTCTCAAAGGATATCTGTTTACCTATCTGGCCCCAATCGAAAAATGTCTCCCTCCTGGGAAAATGTCAGTCTACCAAGCCTCCTCCTGGAAGACGTCTGACTAATAAACAACCCCTCAGAAGATGTCTGTCTAACTACCCCTCCTTGGAATTGCTTGTCTACCATTATCACCACAGAAGATGTCTCCCCCCCCCCCCCCCTTGGAAGATGTCTGTCTACCTACCACCCTTCAGAAGATGTCTGACCATGTACCCTGCTTCGGAATATGTCTGTCTACCTACCCCTCGCGGAAGATGTGTGTCTTCCTACCTCCCCACAGAAGATGTAGGTAAACAGATATCTTTCAAGAGGGAGTAGGTAGACAGACATCTTGCAAGGAAGTGGTATGTAGACAGAAATTACCAAGGGGTGGGGAATAATTAGACAGACTTCTTCCGAGGGGGGGTAGGTATACATACATTTCCTGAGTGTTCGTAGGTAGACAATCTTCTGAGGGGGTCGGCAGAGAGGCACCTTTCGAGGGGGTTGGTAGACAGACATCTCCCATTGGTGGGTTGGTAGACAGCCATCTTCTGAGGGGCGTACTTAGACAGACATCATCTAGAGGGGTAAGTAGACCAACATCTTCCAAGGGGGGTAGGTAGACAGACATCCTCGGAGGATGGGGGCAGGGGGTAGGTAGATAGACATCATCTGTGGAGGTGTGGATAAACAGACATCTTGTGAGAGGTAAGTAGACAGACATTTACCGAGTTGTGTTGTAGGTAGTCAGATATCACCCAAAGGGGGGGGAGGGTTAGGTAGACAGAGACTTTCCTGGTGGGTGGTTTGAGAATCTCCTGATGGGGGTTGGTAAACAGACTTCTTCTTAAGGGGGTAGGTACACAGACGTCTACTGTTGGTGCGGGACAAATAGACATAATTCTTCTGAGGCTGGGGATGATAGACATCTTCCGAAGGAGGGCACGTAGACAGACATTTACCAAGTTGGGCAGACTGACAGACATCTTCCGGGGAGTAGAAAGACATAGATGTTCCAAGGGTGGAAGGTAGACAGACATCTTCTCTGAAGGTGTAGGTTGGCAGACATCATCATAGTTTGGCTATGTAGACACACATCTTCCAAGGGGAGGGAGTATATAGGAAGATACCTTCTGAGGGGGATGATAGACATCTTATGGGAGTAGGTAAACAGACATGGTTGATAGACATATATATTCGGAGGGGGTAGTTAGACAGACATCTTCTGAGTGGTGGAAAATAGACCACTTCCAAGGGGGAGGTAGGCATCTTCCTAAGTGAGCGGGCAGGTTGCCTGACATCTTCCGTGGGGTAGGTAGCCAATCATCTTCCAAAGATGGGTTGTGTAGGCAGATATATTCAATGGGGGGTAGGTAGACAGACATCTTCTGAGATGGTGGTAGACAGACATTTCTGAGTTGGGGTAGAAAGGCATTGTCCAAGGTGGGTAGATAGGAATCTTCCGTGCGTGGATGGGGTAGGTAGACAGACATTTTCTGAAAGGGGTGTAAGTAGACTGGCATCTTCCGTACGGGGGTAGGTAGACAATCATCTTCTGAGGGGGGTGTGTACACAGACCTCTTCCGGGGGGTGGGTAGACAGACATCATCTGAGGGGGGGTTGATAGACATCTTCTGCCAGTATTAGAAAGGCATCTTTGTGGGTGGAGCGGGCAGTTAGACAGACATCTTCCAAAGGGAGGCAGGTAGAGGGACATCTAGCACACGGGAGTAGGTAGACAATCATCTTCTGAGGGGGGGATGGGTACACCGACGTTTTTGAGGGGGCGAGGTAGACAGTCATCTTTGGAGGTTGGGTATGTAGACAGACACCTTAGATAGGGTGTATAGGTAGACAGACTTCTAGTTAGGGGTTAGATAGAAATTCCTCCGAGGGGGGGGTAGATAGACAGACTTCTCCTTAGGGGGGATGGTTGGTAGTAAGACATCTTCTGAGGGGATTTAGGTAGACATATTCTGAGGCCTGATAGGTAATCTTCCTATAGCAGAAGGGCAGGTAGACATCTTCTGATTGTGGTTGGGAAAACTGCCATCTGTGGGGGTATGTTGACAGACATCTTCTGATGGGGTGGTAGATGGACATCTTATGAGGGAGGTTAATAGACTTCATCTGAGGGGGCGGGGTTAGACTGACATCTTCTGAGGGTGGGATTGGTAGACAGACATCCTCTGATGGGTGTGTTGGTAACAGACTTCTTCTAAGGGAGGCAGTAGATAGACAGAAATCTTCTGGGGGGTGGTTATGTAGACAGACATCTTCTGAGGATGGTAGGTAGACATACGTCTTCCGTGGATGGAGGGGGGGGGTGTACGTAGATAGACGTCATCTGAGGTGGTGTAGGTAGACAGAAATCTTTTGAGGGGGTAGGTAGACAGACATATTCTGAGGGGTTTTGTAGGTAAACAGATATCTATCAAGAGGGAGTAGGTTGACAGACATCTTGCAAGGAAGTGGTATGTAGACAGAAATTACCAAGGGGTGGGGAATAATTAGACAGACTTCTTCCGAGGGGGGGTAGGTATACATACATTTTCTGAGTGTTCGTAGGTAGACAATCTTCTGAGGGGGTCGGCAGAAAGGCACCTTTCGAGGGGGTTGGTAGACAGACATCTCCCATTGGTGGGTTGGTAGACAGCCATCTTCTGAGGGGCGTACTTAGGCAGACATCATCTAGAGGGGTAAGTAGACCAACATCTTCCAAGGGGGGTAGGTAGACAGACATCTTCTGAGGGGGTAGGTAGACAGACATCCTCGGAGGATGGGGGCAGGGGGTAGGTAGATAGACATCATCTGTGGAGGTGTGGATAAACAGACATCTTGTGAGGGGTAGGTAGACAGACATTTACCGAGTTGTGTTGTAGGTAGACAGATATCTCCCAAAGGGGGGGGGGGGGTAGGTAGACAGAGACTTTCCTGGTGGGTGGTTTGAGAATCTCCTGATGGGGGTTGGTAAACAGACTTCTTCTTAAGGGGGTAGGTACACAGACATCTACTGTTGGTGCGGGACAAATAGACATAATTCTTCTGAGGCTGGGGATGATAGACATCTTCCGAAGGAGGGCACGTAGACAGACATTTTCCAAGTTGGGCAGACTGACAGACATCTTCCGGGGAGTAGAAAGACATAGATGTTCCAAGGGTGGTAGGTAGACAGACATCGTCTGTGAAGGTGTAGGTTGGCAGACATCATCTTAGTTTGGCTATGTAGACACACATCTTCCAAGGGGAGGGAGTATATAGGAAGATACCTTCTGAGGGGGATGATAGACATCTTATGGGAGTAGGTAAACAGACATGGTTGATAGACATATATATTCGGAGGGGGTAGTTAGACAGACATCTTCTGAGTGGTGGAAAATAGACCACTTCCAAGGGGGAGGTAGGCATCTTCCTAAGTGAGTGGGCAGGTTGCCTGACATCTTCCGTGGGGTAGGTAGCCAATCATCTTCCAAAGATGGGTTGTGTAGGCAGATATATTCAATGGGGGGTAGGTAGACAGACATCTTCTGAGATGGTGGTAGATAGACATTTCTGAGTTGGGGTAGAAAGGCATTGTCCAAGGTGGGTAGATAGGAATCTTCCGTGCGTGGATGGGGTAGGTAGACAGACATTTTCTGAAAGGGGTGTAAGTAGACTGGCATCTTCCGTACGGGGGTAGGTAGACAATCATCTTCTGAGGGGGGTGGGTACACAGACCTCTTCCGGGGGGTGGGTAGACAGACATCATCTGAGGGGGGGGTTGATAGACATCTTCTGCCAGTATTAGAAAGGCATCTTTGTGGGTGGAGCGGGCAGTTAGACAGACATCTTCCAAAGGGAGGCAGGTAGAGGGACATCTAGCACACGGGAGTAGGTAGACAATCATCTTCTGAGGGGGGGATGGGTACACCGACGTTTTTGAGGGGGCGAGGTAGACAGTCATCTTTGGAGGTTGGGTATGTAGACAGACACCTTAGATAGGGGGTATAGGTAGACAGACTTCTAGTTAGGGGTTAGATAGAAATTCCTCTGAGTGGGGGGGGGGGGTAGATAGACAGACTTCTCCTTAGGGGGGATGGTTGGTAGTAAGACATCTTCTGAGGGGATTTAGGTAGACATATTCTGATGCCTGATAGGTAATCTTCCTATAGCAGAAGGGCCGGTAGACATCTTCTGATTGTGGTTGGGAAAACTGCCATCTGTGGGGGTATGTTGACAGACATCTTCTGATGGGGTGGTAGATGGACATCTTATGAGGGAGGTTAATAGACTTCATCTGAGGGGGGCGGGGTTAGACTGACATCTTCTGAGGGTGGGATTGGTATACAGACATCCTCTGATGGGTGTGTTGGTAACAGACTTCTTCTAAGGGAGGCAGTAGATAGACAGAAATCTTCTGGGGGGTGGTTATGTAGACAGACATCTTCTGAGGATGGTAGGTAGACATACGTCTTCTGTGGATGGGGGGGGGGGGGGGTGTACGTAGATAGACATCATCTGAGGAGGTGTAGGTAGACAGAAATCTTCTGAGGGGGTAGGTAGACAGACATTTTCTGAGGGGTTTTGTAGGTAGAGAGGTATCTTCCAAGAGGGGGTAGGTAGACAGAGACCTTCCTGGGGGTTAGTTGGACAGACTTCTCCTGATGTAAAGTTGGTAAACATACTTCTTCTGAGGGGGGCTGGAAATACAGACATCTTCCGAGGGGGTAGGAAGACAAAGGCCTCCAAGGGGGGGGGGGGAGATGAACAGACATCCACCAAAGGGGTTAGATGGATGGTCATCTTCTGTTTTAGTGGGAGAGGGCAGATAGGCTTCCATCTTCTGGGTGGTCAGTAGACAATCATCTTCTGAGTTGTGGTTCAGTAGACAATCATGTTCCGAGGGGGCTAGGTAGACAAACATCTTCCGAGGTGGGATGATAGACATCTTCCAAAGGGGTGGAAAGTAGACAGGCATTTTACAAAGTGGGGTGCAGGTGGACTGACATCTCTCATGCAGTAGGTGGAAAATCATATTCCGTGGTCGGGTTCGATATACAGACATATTCCGAGGGAGGTGGTAGGTAGACAGCCATCTTCCGAGTGGGGATAGGTAGACATACTTTTCCCGAGAGGGGGTTGGGTAGACAGGCATTTACCGAGGGGGGGGGGTAGGTAGACAGACATCTTCTGAATGGGGGTAGGTAGACAGACATCTCCCGAGGAGAGGTGGTAGACATACAACATTCGAGGGGCGGTAGGTAGACAGACATTTTCTGTTGGAGGGGTAGATTGACAGGCATCTTCTGAAGTGAGGGGTGCAGGTAGACTGAAATCTTCTGGGGGTAGGTAGACAATCATCTTCTGAGAGGGGGGGGGGGGGTGTTGGGTAGACAGACATCCCCCAGGTTTTGGTAGACATAAATATTCCAAGGTGGGCAGGTAGACAGACATTTTCTGAGGGAGGGCCAGGTTGACAGACATCTTCAAATGGGGGGTTGGTAGACACACAACTTATGAGTGGGGGTGTAGGTAGAGAGACATGTCCGGAGGTGGGGTAGGTAGACATACATGTTCTGAGGGGAGTGGTGGCTAGTCATACATATTCCGAGTGTGTGTTTATGTGGGCAGACATCTTCCATGAGGGGCTAGGTAGACAAACATCTTCCCAGGGGGGGGGGGGGTAAGTAGACAGACATATTCCATGTGGGGTATGTAGACAGACATATTCTGACGGGGTGAGGCAGGCATATACCGCGGTTCGGTAGATAGACAGACATCTTCGAGGGGGTGTTAGGTAGACATACACCTTCCGAGGGTAGTGACAGGAAGTCATACATCTTCCAAAGCGGTTTTTTCGGTTGTCAAATGTCTTCCAAGAGGGGGGTCTGCACACATACATCCTCCAGGGATGGGAGGAGGGTTTGACAGAGATCTTCGGAGGTGGGGTAGTCAGTTACACATCTTTTGAAGTGGGTGTAGGTAGGCAGACACCTTCTAAATGGCGGTACCTGGGCAGATAGGCAGCCATCTTCCGGGGGGGGGGGGGGAGGTAGGTAGACAGACATTTTCTGATTGTGAGAATGGTGGTGGTGGTGGTGGTGGTGGTTAGTGTTTAACGTCCCGTCGACAACGAGGTCATTAGAGATGGAGCGCAATCTCGGGTTAGGGAAGAATTGGGAAGGAAATCGGCCATGCCCTTTCAAAGGAACCACCCCGGCATTTGCCTGAAACGATTTAGGGTAATCACGGAAAACCTAAATCAGGATGGCCGGAGATGGGATTGAACCGTCGTCCTCCCGAATGCGAGTCCAGTGTGCTAACCACTGTGCCACCTCTCTCGATGTGTGAGAATGGTAGACAGACAGAATCCTAGGGTGGGAGATCAGAGACAGTCATATTCTGAGGGTGGAGTATGTAGACAGCCATCTTCTGAGGGGGTAGATAAGAGTCTTCTGAAGATGATGGAGAGATAGTCATCTTCCAAGTGCAGGTAGATAGGAATCTTCTGAGTTGGGGTAGCTTCCGATCTAGGTGGTAGATAGGCATCTTCACAGGGGGGGATGTTAAATTGGCATCTTATGGGGTGGGGGGGGGCGAGTAGACAAACATCACCCGATAGGTGGTATGTATAGAGACATCTTCCATGGAGTAGTAGGTAGGCAGACATCTTCTGAAGGGTGGGGTAGGGACACAGACATCATCAGAGCAGTAGTAGGTAGACAGACATTTTCCGAAGGGGGTGTATGTAGAGAAATATTTTCTTAGATGGAGGATAGCTGGGCAGACATCTTCCAAGGGGTGGGGAGGGGGTAGGTAGACAGGCCTCTTCCAAAGGTGTGTAGGTAGACAGACATCTTCCAAGAAGGGGTATGTAGGCAAACATCTTCTGAAGGGTGGGTTAGGGAGACAGACATCATCCACATGCGGAGTAGGTAGAGAGTGATCTTCTGAGGGGGGTGGGGGATGCAGATAGAAAGACATATTTTGAGAGGGTGGTAGGTAGGCAGACATGTTCCAAACGAGGGGGGGGGGGGGGGTTAGGTAGACAGGTATCTTCCGAGGGTGTGTAGGTAGACAGTCATCTTCTGAGGGGGGGAGGGGGTGGGAAAACTGACGTTTTCCGGTTGGGGGGATAAGTAGAGAGTCATCTTCTGAGAGGGAAGTGGGTAGACACACATTTTCGGAAGGCGTGAGTAGGTAGACAGACATATTACGAGGGGGGGCGGGTGTACGTAGACAGTCATCTTACGAGGGGGGGGGGGGGTAAAAAGACAGACATGTTCCAAGGTCCTCTATCAACTGCAAGACACCAGAACCGGCCTACAGTTGAATTTTCGATACCTAAAACTTGAGTAGTACTACTTCTTACCTGCCGCTTGCATCAAATTAGAAGCCCCTATTTTGTTGTTTGTGGTGCGACCGCATACCGCAGCACATGACGTAAGTTTCCAGATGTATATGTAAACAGTTCCGTGAGCAAAGCTGCCACTGCGACGATCTGGCATTACGATTAGGCGCGTGAGTGCGTGTGAAATCGCTCTCTAAGTTTTCATACATTTATAGGTTTCAGATACATATTTTAACGGTTTTTGTGATCATATTTACTATACAAGATACTTATTAGTGGTTTCTTTATTCACCTCCGCGTTTCTTGTGTTGTGACCTGATATTTGTGAGTGTTTCGTATCGAGGAACTTAACCTCTTACCTGTGTTTACATTCCGCGCTGACCAGTTGCAGCTGTAGCGGCGCATCCAAAGCTAAGTACTAATTAGTTGTTTGTGTATAGTGGTTTATTTTGGAACTTTAGTAGTCTTCAATCGGTGTTCTTGTTGTTTACTGGTGCAATAATTTCAGAAGAAATTGTCGCGAACTGTTTTCAGTTTCGTTACTGTGCCATTAGACGTTTGATAATCTTTCTGTTTTAGCTTTTATTATATTTGCTGTTGATAAATACTGTTAATAATAGTAGTTACTTAACTTGTACAGCAAGATTATGATTATTGTAGTCAGTTTTTTAACAGATTCTTATTGTACTAACTGACTTTAAAGAAATGGGAAAGGTTTTCTTAGGTTTTTACTACATATTAACATGTTTCACATTTCCCCGTGCAACGTGGCGTTCAGACCTCGTTTGATGCAAAAGCTTAAGGTCCTCGATCATGTCCAAGGCACCAAAGCCGGCTAATAAGTCAGTAATCGATAACTAAAACTTGAATTGTACTGCTTCTTACTGGCCGGATACATCTTCTTAACACCTTCTTCTGTCTTCTACTGTGGTGCTTTTAGTGTCTCCGCAAACCGCAGAAGGCGACATAAGTTTGCAGACGATAAATGTAACCGTCTCAGAGAGTAAAACGGCCGATGTGACGATCTGGCAATAAGTCGATTCGACAGCAAATGAAGAAAACGGTCGGATTTCTCAGGTTTTTACTACAAATGAACACTTTTAACATCCTCCCGTGCAACGTGGCGTCCAGACCGCGTTTCATGCAAAGTCTTAAGGCCCTAGCTCATGTCCAAGGTACCGAAGCAGGCTAATATGTAAATAAATGATAACTAAAATTTGAATTGTACTGCTTCTTACTGGTTCTTTCTCGCCGATTACACCAACAGAGAAGCTTCATCTGTGTTCTAATGTGATGCTTTGAATGTCTCCGCATAACGCAGCACGCGACATAAGCTTGTATTCGATATATGTAACAGTTTCAGAGAGAAAAGCGGCCAATGTGACGATCTGGCAATAAGTCGATTAAATAGAAAATGACGAAAACGGTCGGATTTCTCAGGTTTTTACTACAAATGAACACTTTTCACATTCTCCCGCGTAACGTGGCAGACAGACCTCGTTTCATGAACAATCTCAAGGTCATAGAGCATGTCCAAATAACCAAAGCCGGCTACTAAGTCAATAATCTATAAGTAAAATGTGAATTGTACTGCTTCGTACTGGCCGATTACATCTTCTGAGTCTTCTTCTGTGTTCTTCTATGGTTCTTTTAGTGTCTAAGCATAGCGAAGGACACGATATAGTTTTACAGATGATAAATGTAACCATTGCAGAGAGAAAAGCGGCCAACGTGACTATCTGGCGTTAAGTCGATTCGATAGCAAATGACGAAAACGGGCGGATTTCTCAGTTTATTACTAAATATAAACACGTTTCTTATTCTCCTGTGCAACGTGGCTGACAGACCTCGGTTCAGGTCCTAGCTCATGTTTGAGGAACCAGAACCGGCTAATAAGTCAAAATTCGATAGCTAAAACTAGAATTGTAGTGCTTCTTACTGGCCGATTACACCAACTTAGAAGCTTCCCCTGTATTTACTATGGTGCTTTTAGTTCTTTCGCATTGCCGCAACACATGACATAGCTTTGCAGACGATAAATGTAACCGTCGCAGTGAGAAAAGCGGCCAATGTGACGATCTGGCATTAAGTCGATTCCACTTTTCACATTCTCCCATGCAACGTGGCTGACAGACCTCCCTTCATGCAAAATCTTAAGGTCCTAGCTCATGTCCAAGGCACCAAAGCCGTCTAAACAGTCAATAAACGATAACTAAAACTTGAATTGCACTGCTTCGTACTGGCTATAACATCAACTTAGATGCTTCGTCTGTGTTCTACTATGGTGCTTTTAGTGTCTCCGCATACCGCAGCACGCGACATAGCTTTACACACGATAAACGTACCCGTTTCGAAGAGAAGAGCGGCCAACATGACGATCTGGCATTCAGTCGATTCGATAGCAAATGACGAAAACGGGCGGATTTCTCAGGTATTCACTAAATAAGAACACTTTTCACATTCCTCCGCGCAACGCGGCTGCTAGACCTCAGTTTATGGAAAATCTTAAGGTCCTAGCTCATGTCCAAGCCACCAAAGCCGTCTAAAATTCAATAATCGATAACCAAAACATGAATTAATCAGATTCGTACTGGCTATCACATCAACTTAAAAGCTTCATCAGTGTTCTATTATGGTGCTATTGGAGTCTCCGCATACTGCAGCACGTGACGTAGCTTTGCACACTATAAATGTAACCGTTTCAGAGAGAAGAGCGTCCAATCTGACGATGTGGCATTAAGTCGATTCGATAGCAAATGACGAAAACGGGTTTCGCAGGTTTTCACTACATATGAACACTTTTCACATTCCCCCGAGCAACGCGGCTGCTAGTGCTCCCTTCATGCAAGATCTTAAGGTCCCAGCTCATGCCCAACGCACGAAAGCCGTCTATAAAGTCAATAATCGATAACTAAAACGTGAATTGTACTGATTCGTACTGGCTATCACATCAACTTAGAAGCTTCTTCTGTGTTCTATTATGGTGCTTTTAGTGTCTCGGCATTCCGCAGCGCGCGACATAGTTTAGCACACGATAAAAGTAATCGTTTCACAGCGAAGAGCGGCCAATATGACGATCTGGCTTTAAGTCGATTCGATAGCAAATGACGAAAACGGGCAGATTTCTCATGTTTTCACTGCATATGAACACATTTCACATTCCCCCCTGCAACGCGGCTGCTAGACCTCCATTCATGCCAAATCTTAAGGTCCTAGCTCATGTCCAACGCACAAAAGCCGTCTAAAAAGTCAATAATCGATAACTAAAACTTTAATTGTACATTCTAACTGGCTATCAAATCAACTTAGAAGCTACTTCTGTATTCTGTTATGGTGCCTTTAGTGTCTCAGCATACCGCAGCACGCGACATAGCATTGCACACGATAAATGTAACCGTTTCAGAAAGAAGAGCGCCCAATATGACGATCTGGGATTCAGTCGATTCGATAGCAAATGACGAAAACGGGAGGATTTCTCTGGTCTTCACTACATATGAACACTTCTCACATTCCTCCGTGCAACGCGCCTGCTAGACCTCCCTTCATGGAAAATCTTAAGGTCCTAGCTCATGTCCAAGGCAATAAAGCCGTCTAAAAAGTCAATAATTGTAAACTAAAACTTGAATTGTACTGCTTCGTACTGGCTATCACATCAACTTAGAAGCTTCTTCTGTGTTCTGTTATGTTGCTTTTAGTGTCTCCGCATACCGCAGCACGCGACATAGCTTAGCACGCGATAAATGTAACCGTTGCAGAGAGAAGAGCGGCCAATTTGACGACCTGGTATTAAGTCGATTAAATAGCAAATGACGAAAACGGGCGGATTTCTCAGGTTTTCAATACATGTCAACACATTTCACATACTCCCGGGCAACGCGGTGGCTAGACCTCCCTTCATGCAAAATCTTAAGGTCCTAGCTCATGTCCAAGGCAATAAAGCCGTCTAAAAATCAGTAATCCACAACTAAAACTTGAATTGTACTGCTTCGTACTGGCTATCACACCAACTTAGAAGCTTCTTCTGAGTTCTATTATGGTGCTTTTAGTGTCTCCGCATACCACATCACCCGACATAGCTTTGCACACGATAAATGTAACCAATTCAGAGAGATAAGCGGCCAATATGACGATCTGGCGTTAAGTCGATTCGATAGCAAATGACGAAAAGGGACGGATTTCTCAGATTTTCATTACATATGAACACATTTACATTAGCCCCGAGCAACGCGGCTGCTTGACCTCCCTTCATGCAAAATCGTAAGGTCCTAGCTCATGTCCAAGGCACCAAAGCCGTCTAAAAAGTCAATAATCGATAACCAAAACATGAATTAATCTGCTTCGTACTGGCTATCACATCAACTTAAAAGCTTCATCTGTGTTCTATTATGGTGCTTTTAGTGTCTCCGCAAACCGCTCCACGCGACATATCATTGCACACGATAAATGTAACCGTTTCAGAGAGTAGAGCGCCCAATATGACGATCTGGCATTCAGTCGATTCGATAGCAAATGACGAAAACGGGCGGATTTCTCAGGTTTTCAATACATATGAACTCATTTCACATTCTCCCGGGCAACGCGGTGGCTAGACCTCCCTTCATGCAAAACCTTAAGGTCCTAGCTCATGTCCAAGGCACCAAAGCCCTCTAAAAAGTCAATAATCGATAACTAAAACTTGAGTTGCACTGCTTCGTACTGGCTATAACATCAACTTAGATGCTTCTTCTGTGTTCTACTATGGTGCTTTTAGTGTCTCCGCATACCGCAGCACGCGACATAGCTTTGCACACGATAAATGTAACCGTGTCAGAGAGAAGAGCGGCCAAAATGATGATCTGGAATTATGACGATTCGATAGCAAATGACAAAAACGGGCGGATTTCTCAGGTTTTCACTACATATGAACACATTTCACATTCCCCCGTGCAACGCGGCTGCTAGACCTCCCTTCATGCCAAATCTTAAGGTCCTAGCTCATGTCCAAGGCACAAAAGCCGTCTAAAATTCAATAATCGATAACCAAAACATGAATTAATGTGCTTCGTACTGGCTATCACATCATTTTAAAAGCTTCATCAGTGTTCTATTATGGTGCTATTGGTGTCTCCACATACCGCAGCACGCGACGTAACTTTGCACACTATATATGTAACCGTTTCAGAGAGAAGAGCGTCCAATCTGACGATCTGGCATTAAGTCGATTCGATAGCAAATGACGAAAACGGGCGGGTTTCTCAGGTTTTCACTACATATGAACACTTTTCACATTCCCCCGAGCAACGCGGCTGCTAGAGCTCCCTTCATGCAAGATCTTAAGGTCCCAGCTCATGCCCAACGCACGAAAGCCGTCTATAAAGTCAATAATCGATAACTAAAACGTGAATTGTGCTGATTCGTACTGGCTATCGAATCAACTTAGTAGCTTCCTCTGTGTTCTATTACGGTGCATTTAGTGTCTCGGCATTCCGCAGCGCGCGACATAGCTTCATCAGCACACGATAAGTGTAATCGTTTCAGAGCGAAGAGCGGCCAATATGACGATCTGGCTTTAAGTCGATTCGATAGCAAATGGCGAAAACGGGCGGGTTTCTCATGTTTTCACTGCATATGAACACATTTCACATTCCCCCCTGCAACGCGGCTGCTAGACCTCCCTTCATGCCAAATCTTAAGGTCCTAGCTCATGTCCAACGCACAAAAGCCGTCTAAAAATCAGTAATCGACAACTAAAACTTGAATTGTACTACTTCGTACTGGCTATCACACCAACTTAGAAGCTTCTTCTGAGTTCTATTATGGTGCTTTTAGTGTCTCCGCATACCACAGCACGCGACATAGCTTTGCAGACGATAAATGTAACCGTTTCAGAGAGGAGAGCGGCGAATGTGACGATCTTGCTTTAAGTCGATTCTATAACAAATGACGAAAACGGACGGATTTCTCTGGTTTATACTACATATGAACACTTTTCACATTCTCCCGTGCAACGCGGCTGCTGGTCCTCCTTTCATGTATAATCTTACGGTCCTAGCTCATGTCCAAGGCACCAAAGAACGGTAAAAAGACAATAATCGATAACTAAAACTTGAATTGTACAACATCTTACGGGCTATTACATCAACTTAGAAGCTTGTTCTGTGTTCTACTATGGTGCTTTTAGTGTCTCCGCATACCGCAGCACGCGACACAGCTTTGCAGTCGATAAATGTAACGGTTTCAGAGAGAAGAGAGGCCAATGTGACGATCTGGCTTTAAATCGATTCGATAACAAATGACGAAAACGGATGGATTTCACAGTTTTTTACTCTATATGAACACTTTTCACATTCTCCCTTGCAATGCGCCTGATAGTCCTCCTTTCATGCGAAATCTTAAGGTTTTAGCTCATGTACAAGGCACCAAATATGGGTAAAAAGTCAATAAGCGGTAACTAAAAATGAATTGTACTACTTCTTATAGGCTATTACACCAACTTAGAAGCTTCATGTGTGTTCTACTATGGCGCTTTTAGTGTTTCCGCATACCGCAGCACTTGCCATAGCTTTGCAGATGATAAATATAACCGTTTCAGAGAGAAGAGCGGCCAGTGTGACGATATGGCTTTAAGTCGATTCGATAACAAATGACGAAATCGGACGTTTTTCTCAGGTTTTTACTACATATGAACACTTTTAACATTCTCCCGTGCAACGCGGCTGCTAGTCCTCCTTTATGTAAATTCTTAATGTCCTAGCTCATGTCCAAGGCACCAAAGAATGGTAAAAAGTCAATAATCGATAACTAAAACATGAATTGTACAACATCTTACGGGCTATTACATCAACTTAGAAGCTTCTTCTGTGTTCTACTATGGTGCTTTTAGTGTCTCCGCATACCGCAGCACGCGACATAGCTTTGCAGACGATAAATGTAACGGTTTCAGAGAGAAGAGAGGCCAATGTGACGATCTGGCTTTAAATCGATTCGATAACAAAAGACGAAAACGGATGGATTTCACAGTTTTTTACTACATATGAACACTTTTCACATTCGCCCGTGGAACGCGGCTGCTGGTCCTCCTTTCACGCAAAATCTTAAGGTCGTAGCTCATGCCAAAGGCATGAAAGCCGGCTAAAAAGTCAATAATCGATAACTAAAACTTGAATTGTTCTACTTCTTACTGGCTATTACATAAACTTAGAAGCTTCATCTGTGTTCTACTATGGAGCTTTTAGTGTCTCCGCAAACCGCAGCACGCGATATAGCTTTGCAGTCGATAATGTAACCGTTTCAGAGAGAAGTTCGGCCAATGTGACGATGTGACCTGAAGACGATTCGATAACAAATGACGAAAACGGACGGATTTCTCAGGTTTTTACTACATATGAACACTTTCCACATTCTCCCGAGCAACGCGGCTGATACTCCTCCCTTCATGGAAAATCTTAAGGTCCTAGCTCATGTTCAAGGCACAAAAGCCGGCTAAATAGTCAATAATCCATTACTAAAACTTGAATTGTACTGCTTCTTACTGGCTATTACATCAACTTAGAAGCTTCATCTGTGTTCTACAATGGTGCTTTTAGTGTCTCCGCATACCGCAGCAAGCAACATAGCTTTATAGATTTCAGGTGTGCCGCAGGGGAGTGTCATAGGACCGTTGCTATTCACAATATACATAAATGACCTGGTGGATGACATCGGAAGTTCACTGAGGCTTTTTGCAGATGATGCTGTGGTGTATCGAGAGGTTGCAACAATGGAAAATTGTACTGAAATGCAGGAGGATCTGCAGCGAATTGACGCATGGTGCACGGAATGGCAATTGAATCTCAATGTAGCGAAGTGTAATGTGATACGAATACATAGAAAGATAGGTCCCTTATCATTTAGCTACAAAATAGCAGGTCAGCAACTGGAAGCAGTTAATTCCATAAATTATCTGGGAGTACGCATTAGGAGTGATTTAAAATGGAATGATCATATAAAGTTGATCGTCGGTAAAGCAGATGCCAGACTGAGATTCATTGGAAGAATCCTAAGGAAATGCAATCCGACAACAAAGGAAGTAGGTTACAGTACGCTTGTTCGCCCAATGCTTGAATACTGCTCAGCAGTGTGGGATCCGCACCAGGTAGGGTTGATAGATGAGATAGAGAAGATCCAACGGAGAGCAGCGCGCTTCGTTACAGGATCATTTAGTAATTGCGAAAGTGTTACGGAGATGATAGATAAACTCCAGTGGAAGACTCTGCAGGAGAGACAGAGACGCTCAGTAGCTCGGTACGAGCTTTTGTTGAAGTTTCGAGAACATACCTTCACCGAAGAGTCAAGCAGTATATTGCTCCCTCCTACGTATATCTCGCGAAGAGACCATGAGGATAAAATCAGAGAGATTAGAGCCCACACAGAAGCATACCGACAGTCCTTCTTTCCACGTACAATACGAGACTGGAATAGAAGGGAGAACCGATAGAGGTACTCAGGGTACCCTCCGCCACACACCGTCAGGTGGCTTGCGGAGTACGGATGTAGAGTAGATGTAGATAAATGTAACCGTTTAAGAGAGAAGAGCGGCCAATGTGACGATTTGGCTTTAAGTCGATTCGATAACAAATGAAGAAAATTGACGGATTTCTAAGGTTTTTACTACATTTGAACACTTTTCACATTCTCCCATGCAACGCGGCTGCTAGTCCTCCTTTCATGGAAAGTCTTAAGGTCCTACCTCATGTCCAAGGCACCAAAGGAGTGTAAAAAGTCAATAATCGATAACTAAAACTTGAATTGTATTACTTCTTACGGGCTGTTACATCAACTTGGAAGTTTCATCTGTGTTCTACTATGGTGCTTTTAGTGTCTCTGCGTACCGCAGCACGCGACATAGCTTTGCAGACGATAAGTGTAACCGTTTCATAGAGAAGAACGGGTAATTGACGATCTGGCTTTACGTCGATTCGATAACAAATGACGAAAACGTACGGATTTCTCAGGTTTTTACTACATACGATCACTTTTCACATTCTCACGTGCAACGCGGTTGTTAGTCCTCCTTTCATGCAAAATCTTAAGGTCCTAGCTCATGTGCAAGGCACCAAAAAAGGGTGAAAAGTCAATAATCGATAACTATAACTCTAATTGTACTACATCTTACGGGCTATTACATCAACTTGGAAGCTTCATCTGTGTTCTACTATGGTGCTTTTAGTGTCTCTGCATACCGCAGCACGCGACATAGCTTTGCAGACGATAAATGTATCCGTTTCATAGAGATGAGCGGCCAATGTGACGATCTGGTTTTAAGTCGATTCGATAACAAATGACGAAAACAGACGTATTTCTAAGGTTTTTTCTACATATGAACACTTTTCACATTCTCCCATGCAACGCGGCTGCTAGTCCCGCATTCATGCAAAATCTTAAAGTCCTAGCTCAAGTTCAAGGCACAAAAGCCGGCTAAATAGTCAATAATCCATAACTAAAACTTGAATTTTATTACTTGTTACTGGCAATTACGTCAACTTAGAAGCTTCATCTATGTTCTACAATCGTGCTTTTAGTGTCTCCGCATACCGCAGCAGGCGACATAGCTTTGCCGATGATAAATGTTACCGTTTCAGAGAGAAGAGCGGCCAATGTGACGATCTAGCATTAAGTCCATTCGACAACAAATAACGAAAACGGAGTGATTTCTCAGGATTTTACTACATATGAACACTTTTCACATTCCCCCGAGCAACGCGGCTGTTAGACATCCCTTCATGCAAAATCGTAAGGTCCTAGCAGATGTCCCATGCACCAAAGAAGGGTAAAAACTCAATAATCGATAACTAAAACTTGGATTGTACTACTTCTTACTGCCTATTACATCAACTTAGAAGCTTCATCTGTGTTCTACTATGGCGCTTTTAGTTTCACTTATATTGTAGCACGCGACATAGCTTTGCAGACGACAAATGTAATCGTTTCAGAGATAATAGCGGCCAATATGACTATCTGGCTTTAAGTCGATTCGATAACAAATGACGAAAACGGACGGATTTCTCAGGATTATACTACATATGAACACTTTTCACATTCTCCCGTGCAACGCGGCTGCTAGTCCTACTTTCATGCAAAATGTTAAGGTACTAGCTCATGTGAAAGACACCAAAGAAGGGTGAAAAGTCAATAATGGATAACTAAAACTTGAATTGTAAAACTTAATACTGACTATTACATCAACTTAGAAGCTTCATCTGTGTTGTACTATGGAGCTTTTAGTGTCTCCGCATTCCGCAGCACGCGACATAGCTTTGCAGATGATAAATGTAACCGTTTCACAGAGAAGAGCGGCCAATGTGACGATCTGGCTTTAAGTCGATTCGATAACAAATGACGAAAACGGACGGATTTCTCAGGATTTTACTACATATGAACACTTTCACATTCTCCATTCAACGCGGCTGCTAGTCCTTCTTTCATGCAAAATCTTAAGGTCCTATCTCATGTCCAAGGCACCGAAGAAGGGTTAAAAGTCAATAATCGATAACTAAAACTTGAATTGTACTACTTCTTACTCGCTATTACATCAACTTAGAAGCTTCATCTGTGTTCTACTATGGAGCTTTTAGTGTCTCCGCGTACCGCAGCACGCGACATAGCTTTGCCGATGACAAATGTAACCGTTTCAGAGAGAAGAGCGACCAATGTGACGATCTGGCACTAAGTCGATTCGACAACAAATGACGAAAACAGACGGATTTCTAAGGTTTTTTCTACATATGAACATTTTTCACATTCTCCCATCCAACGCGGCTTCTAGTCCTGCATTCATGCAAAATCTTAAAGTCCTAGCTCATGTTCAAGGCACAAAAGCCGGCTAAATAGTCAATAATCCATAACTAAAACTCTAATTGTACTACTTCTTACTGGCTATTACATCGACTTAGGAGCTTCAACTGTGTTCTGCTATGGTGCTTTTAGTGTCTCCGCAGACCGCAGCACGCGACATAGCTTTGCAGACGATAAGTACAACCGTTTCAGAGAGAAGAGCGGCCAATGTGACGATGTGGCTTTAAGTCGATTCGATAACAAAAGACGAACATGGACGGATAGCTCAGGTTTTTACTACATATGAACACTTTTCACATTCTCCCGTGCAACGCGGCCACTAGTCCACCTTTCATGCAAAATCTTAAGTTCCTAGCTCATGTCGAAGGCAACAAAGAAGGGTAAAAAGTCAATAATAGATACCTAAAACTTGAATTGAACTACTTCTTACTGGCTATTACATCAACATAGAAGCTTCATCTGTGTTCTACTATGGTGCTTCAAGTGTCTCCGCATACCGCAGCACGCGACATAGCTTTGCAGACGATAAGTACAACCGTTTCAGAGAGAAGAGCGGCCAATGTGACGATCTGGCTTGAAGTCGATTCGATAACAAATGACGAAAACGGGCGGATTTCTCAGGTTTTTACTACATATGAACACTTTTAACATTCTCCCGTTCAACGCGGCTGCTAGTCCTCCTTTCATGTAAAATGTTAAGTTCCTAGCTCAAGTCGAAGGCACCAAAGAAATGTAAAAAGTCAACAATCGATATCTAAAACTTGAATTGTACTACTTCTTACTGGCTATTACATCGACTTAGGAGCTTCATCTGTGTTCTTCTATGGTGCTTTTAGTGTCTCCGCATACCGCAGCACGCGACATAGCTTTGCAGACGATAAGTACAACCGTTTCAGAGAGATGAGCGGCCAATGTGACGATCTGGCTTTAAGTCGATTAGATAACAAAAGTCGAACATGGACGGATATATCAGGTTTTTACTACATATGAACACTTTTCACATTCTCCCGTGCAACGCGGCTGCTAGTCCTCCTTTCATGCAAAATGTTAAGTTCCTAGCTCATGTCCAAGGCACCAAAGAAGGGAAAAAAGTCAATAATCTATAACTAAAACTTGAATTGTACAACTTCTTACTGGCTATTCCATCAATTTTGAAGCTTCATCTGTGTTCTACTATGGTGCTTTTAGTGTCTCCGCATACCGCAGCACGCGACATAGCTTTGCAGACGATAAGTACAACCGTTTCAGAGAGAAGAACGGCCAATGTGACGATCTGGCTTTAAGTCGATTCGATAACGAATGACGAACACGGACGGATTTCTTAGGTTTTTACTACAAATGAACATTTTTAACACTCTCCCGTGCAACGCGGCTGCTAGTCCTCCTTTCATGTAAAATGTTAAGTTCCTAGCTCATTTCCAAGACACCAAAGCCAGCTAAAAAGTCAATAATCGATAACTAAAACTTGAATTGTACTACTTCTTACTGGCTATTACATCAATTTTGAAGCTTCATCTGTGTTCTACTATGGTTCTTTTAGTGTCTCCGCATACCGCAGCACGCGACATAGCTTTGCAGACGATAAGTACAACCGTTTCAGAGAGAAGAGCGGCCAATGTGACGATCTGGCTCTAAGTCGATTCGATAACGAATGACGAACACGGACGGATTTCTTAGTTTCTTACTACAAATGAACATTTTTAACATTCTACCGTGCAACGCGGCTTCTAGTCCTACTTTCATGCAAAATGTTAAGGTACTAGCTCATGTGAAAGACACCAAAGAAGGGTGAAAAGTCAATAATGGATAACTAAAACTTGAATTGTAAAACTTAATACTGACTATTACATCAACTTAGAAGCTTCATCTGTGTTGTACAATGGAGCTTTTAGTGTCTCCGCATTCCGCAGCACGCGACATAGCTTTGCAGATGATAAATGTAACCGTTTCACAGAGAAGAGCGGCCAATGTGACGATCTGGCTTTAAGTCGATTCGATAACAAATGACGAAAACGGACGGATTTCTCAGGATTTTACTACATATGAACACTTTCACATTCTCCATTCAACGCGGCTGCTAGTCCTTCTTTCATGCAAAATCTTAAGGTCCTATCTCATGTCCAAGGCACCGAAGAAGGGTTAAAAGTCAATAATCGATAACTAAAACTTGAATTGTACTACTTCTTACTCGCTATTACATCAACTTAGAAGCTTCATCTGTGTTCTACTATGGAGCTTTTAGTGTCTCCGCGTACCGCAGCACGCGACATAGCTTTGCCGATGACAAATGTAACCGTTTCAGAGAGAAGAGCGACCAATGTGACGATCTGGCACTAAGTCGATTCGACAACAAATGACGAAAACAGACGGATTTCTAAGGTTTTTTCTACATATGAACATTTTTCACATTCTCCCATCCAACGCGGCTTCTAGTCCTGCATTCATGCAAAATCTTAAAGTCCTAGCTCATGTTCAAGGCACAAAAGCCGGCTAAATAGTCAATAATCCATAACTAAAACTCTAATTGTACTACTTCTTACTGGCTATTACATCGACTTAGGAGCTTCAACTGTGTTCTGCTATGGTGCTTTTAGTGTCTCCGCAGACCGCAGCACGCGACATAGCTTTGCAGACGATAAGTACAACCGTTTCAGAGAGAAGAGCGGCCAATGTGACGATGTGGCTTTAAGTCGATTCGATAACAAAAGACGAACATGGACGGATAGCTCAGGTTTTTACTACATATGAACACTTTTCACATTCTCCCGTGCAACGCGGCCACTAGTCCACCTTTCATGCAAAATCTTAAGTTCCTAGCTCATGTCGAAGGCAACAAAGAAGGGTAAAAAGTCAATAATAGATACCTAAAACTTGAATTGAACTACTTCTTACTGGCTATTACATCAACATAGAAGCTTCATCTGTGTTCTACTATGGTGCTTCAAGTGTCTCCGCATACCGCAGCACGCGACATAGCTTTGCAGACGATAAGTACAACCGTTTCAGAGAGAAGAGCGGCCAATGTGACGATCTGGCTTGAAGTCGATTCGATAACAAATGACGAAAACGGGCGGATTTCTCAGGTTTTTACTACATATGAACACTTTTAACATTCTCCCGTTCAACGCGGCTGCTAGTCCTCCTTTCATGTAAAATGTTAAGTTCCTAGCTCAAGTCGAAGGCACCAAAGAAATGTAAAAAGTCAACAATCGATATCTAAAACTTGAATTGTACTACTTCTTACTGGCTATTACATCGACTTAGGAGCTTCATCTGTGTTCTTCTATGGTGCTTTTAGTGTCTCCGCATACCGCAGCACGCGACATAGCTTTGCAGACGATAAGTACAACCGTTTCAGAGAGATGAGCGGCCAATGTGACGATCTGGCTTTAAGTCGATTAGATAACAAAAGTCGAACATGGACGGATATATCAGGTTTTTACTACATATGAACACTTTTCACATTCTCCCGTGCAACGCGGCTGCTAGTCCTCCTTTCATGCAAAATGTTAAGTTCCTAGCTCATGTCCAAGGCACCAAAGAAGGGAAAAAAGTCAATAATCTATAACTAAAACTTGAATTGTACAACTTCTTACTGGCTATTCCATCAATTTTGAAGCTTCATCTGTGTTCTACTATGGTGCTTTTAGTGTCTCCGCATACCGCAGCACGCGACATAGCTTTGCAGACGATAAGTACAACCGTTTCAGAGAGAAGAACGGCCAATGTGACGATCTGGCTTTAAGTCGATTCGATAACGAATGACGAACACGGACGGATTTCTTAGGTTTTTACTACAAATGAACATTTTTAACACTCTCCCGTGCAACGCGGCTGCTAGTCCTCCTTTCATGTAAAATGTTAAGTTCCTAGCTCATTTCCAAGACACCAAAGCCAGCTAAAAAGTCAATAATCGATAACTAAAACTTGAATTGTACTACTTCTTACTGGCTATTACATCAATTTTGAAGCTTCATCTGTGTTCTACTATGGTTCTTTTAGTGTCTCCGCATACCGCAGCACGCGACATAGCTTTGCACACGATAAGTACAACCGTTTCAGAGAGAAGAGCGGCCAATGTGACGATCTGGCTCTAAGTCGATTCGATAACGAATGACGAACACGGACGGATTTCTTAGTTTCTTACTACAAATGAACATTTTTAACATTCTCCCGTGCAACGCGGCTTCTAGTCCTGCATTCATGCAAAATCTTAAAGTCCTAGCTCATGTTCAAG
Source organism: Schistocerca gregaria (assembly GCF_023897955.1). NCBI lineage: Eukaryota > Metazoa > Arthropoda > Insecta > Orthoptera > Acrididae > Schistocerca > Schistocerca gregaria. Next base: position 452,280 of record NW_026061889.1, on the reverse strand, counting down.
GCACAAAAGCCGGCTAAATAGTCAATAATCCATAACTAAAACTTGAATTGTACTACATCTTACTGGCTATTACATCAACTTAGAAGCTTCATCTGTGTTCTACTACAGTGCTTTTAGTGTCTCCGCATACCGCAGCACGCGACATAGCTTTGCAGATGATAAATGTAACTGTTTCATAGAGAAGAGCGGCCAATGTGACGATCTGGCTTTAAGCCGATTCGATAACAAATGACGAAAACGGACGGATTTCTCAGGGTTTTACTACATATGAACACTTTCACATTCTCCCATGCAACGCGGCTGCTAGTCCTTCTTTCATGCAAAATCTTAAGGTCCTAGCTCATGATCAAGGCACCAAGGAAAGGTAAAAAGTTAATAATCGATAACTAAAACTTGAATTGTACTTCATCTTACTGGCTACTACATCAACTTAGAAGCTTCATCTGTGTTCTACTATGGTGCTTTTAGTGTCTCCGCATACCGTAGCACGCGACATATCTTTGCAGACGATAATGTGACCCTATCAGAGAGAATAGTGGCCAATGTGACGATGTGGCTTTAATCGATTCGATAACAAATGACGAAAACGGACGGATTTCTCAGGTTTTTACTCTATATGAACACATTCCACATTCTCCCGTGCAACACGGCTGCTAGTCCTCCTTTCATGCAAAGTCTTAAGGTCCTAGCTCATGACCAAGGCACCAAGGAAAGGAAGAAAGTCAATAATCGATAACTAAAACTTGAATTGTACTCCTTCTTACTGGCTATTACATCAACATAGAAGTTTCATCTGTGTTCTACAATGGTGCTTTTAAGTGTCTCTGCGTACCGCAGCACGCGACACAGCTTTGCAGACGATAAATGTAACCGTTTCATAGAGAAGAACGGGTAATTGACGATCTGGCTTTAAGTCGATTCGATAACAAATGACGAAAACGTACGGACTCCTCAGGTTTTTACTACATATGATCACTTTTCACATTCTCACGTGCAACGCGGCTTCTAGTCCTCATTTCATACAAAATCTTAAGGTCCTAGCTCATGTGCAAGCACCAAAAATGGATGAAAAGTCAATAATCGATAACTAAAACTTGAATTATACTACATCTTACGGGTTATTACATCAAATTGGAAGCTTCATCTCTGTTCTACTATGGTGCTTTTAGTGTCTCTGCATACCGCAGCACGCGACATAGCTTTGCAGACGATAAATGTAACCGTTTCATAGAGAAGAGCGGCCAATGTGACGATCTGGCTTTACGTCGATTCGATAACAAATGACGAAAACGTACGGATTTCTCAGGTTTATAGTACATATGAACACTTCTCACATTTTCCGTGCTACGCGGCTGATAGTATACCTATCATTCATATGTTAAGGTCCTAGCTCATGTGCAAGGCACTAAAGCGGCTAAAAAGTCAATAATCGATAACTAAAACTTGAATTGTACTACTTCTTACTGGCTACTACATCAACTTAGAAGATTCACCTGTGTTCTACTATGGAGCTTTTAGTGTCTCCGCATACCGCATCACGCGAAATAGCTTTGCAGACGGTAAAAGTAACCGCTTGAGAGAGAAGAGCGGCCAATGTGACGATCTGGCTATAAGTCGATTCGATAACAAATCACGAAAACGGACGGATTTCTCTGGTTTTTACTACATATGAACACTTTTCACATTCTCCCGTGCAACGCGGCTGCTAGTCCTCCTGTCATGGAAAATCTTAAGGTCCTAGCTCATGTCCAAGGCACAAAAGCCGGCTAAATAGTCAACAATCCATAACTAAAACTTGAATTGTAGTACTTCTTACTGGCTATTACATCAACTTAGAAGCTTCATCTGTGTTCTACTACTGTGCTTTTAGAGTTTCCGCATACTGCAACTCGCGACATAGCATTGCAGTTGATAATGTAACCGTTTCAGAGAGAAGAGCGGCCAATGTGCCGATGTGGCTTTAAGACGATTCGATAACAAATGAAGAAAACTGACGGATTTCTCAGGTTTTTGCTACATATGAACACTTTCCACATTCTCCCGTGCAACGTGGCTGCTAGACATCCCTTCATGCAAAATCATAAGGTCCTAGCTGATGTCCCATGCACGAAACAAGGGTAAAAATTCAATAATCGATAAGTAAAACTTGAATTGTACTACTTCTTACTAAGTATTACATCAACTTCGAAGCTTCATCTGTGTTCTACTATGGCGCTTTAACTGTCACTGCATACTGCAGCACGCGACATAGCTTTGCAGACGATAAATGTAATCGTTTCAGAGAGAAGAGCGGCCAATATGACGATCTGGCTTTAAAAGGATTCGATAACAAATGACGAAAACTGACGGATTTTTCTGGTTATTACTACATATGAACACTTTTCACATTCCCCCGTGCAACGTGGCAGTTTTACATCCCTTCATGCAAAATCGTAAGGTCCTAGCTGATGTCCCATGCACCAAAGAAGGGTAAAAAGTCAATAAACGATAACTAAAACTTGTATTGTACTACTTCTTACTAGCTATTACATCAACTTAGAAGCTTCATCTGTGATCTACTATGGTGCTTTTAGTGTCACCGCATACCGTAGCACGCGACATAGCATTGCCGATGATAAATGTGACCGTTTTAGAGTAAAGAGCGGCCAATGTGACGATCTGGCACTAAGTCGATTCGACAACAAATGACGAAAACGGACGGATTTCTCTGGTTTTTACTACATATGAACTCTTTTCACATTCTCCCGTGCAACGCAGCAGCTAGTCCTCCTTTCATGCAAAATCTTAAGGTCCTTCCTCATGTCCAAGGCACCAAAGAAGGGTAAAAAGTCAATAATCGATAAGTAAAACTTGAATTGTACTACTTCTTACTGGCTATTACATCAACGTAGAAGCTTCATCTGTGTTCTACTATGGTACTTTTAGTGTCTCCGCATACCGCAGCACGCGACATAGCTTTGCAGACGATAAATGTAACCGATTCAAAGAGAAGAGCGATCAATATGATGATCTGGCATTAGGTGGATTCGATGACAAATAACGAAAACGGACGGATTTCTCTGGTTTTTACTACATATGAAGACTTTTCACATTCTCCCGTGCAACGCGGCTGCTAATCCTCCTTTCATGCAAAATCTTAATGTCCTACCTAATGTCCAGGGTACCAAAGAAGTTTAAAAAGTCAATAATCGATAACTAAAACTTGAATTGTACTACTTCTTACTGGCTAATACATCAACTTAGAAGCTTCATCTGTGTTCTACTATGGTGCTTTTAGTGTCTCCGCATACCGCAGCACGCGACATAGCTTTGCAGACGATAAATGTAACTGTTTCAGACAGAAGAACGGCCAATGTGACAATCTGGCTTTAAGTCGATTCGAAAACAAATGACGAAAACGGGCGGATTTCTCAGGTTTTTACTACATATGAACTCTTTTCACATTCTCCCGTGCAAGAGGCTGCTAGTCCTCCTTTCATGCAAAAATTAAGTTCCTAGCTCATTTCCAAGGCACCAAAGAAGGGTAAAAAGTCAATAATCCATAACTAAAACATGAATTGTACTACTTCTTGCTGGATATTACATCAACTTAGAAGCTTCATCTGTGTTCTACTAAGGTGATTTCAGTGTTTCCGCATACCGCAGCACGCGACATAGCTTTGCATACGATAAGTACAACCGTTTCAGAGAGAAGAGCGGCCAATGTGACGATCTGGCTTTAAGTCGATTCGATAACAAATGACGAAAACGGACGGAATTCTAAGATTTTTGCTACATAGGAACACTTTTCACATTCTCCCGTGCAACTCGGCTGCTAGTCCTCCTTTCAAGCAGAATCTTAAGGTCCTAGCTCAGGTCCAAGGCACCAAAGCCAGCTAAAAGATCAATAATCGATACCTCCCCATTAACTTGAATTGTACTACTTCTTACTCGCTATTACATCAACTTAGAAACTTCATCCGTGTTCTACTATGGTGCTTTTAGTGTCTCCATATACCGCAGCAGGCGACATACCTTTCCAGACGATAAGTACAACCGTTTCAGAGAGAAGAGCGGCCAATGTGACGATCTGGCTTTAAGTCGATTCGAAAACAAATGACGAAAACGGACGGATTTCTCAGGTTTTTACTACATATGAACACTTTTCACATTCTCCCATTTAACGCGGCTGCTAGTCCTCCTTTCATGCAAAATCTTAAGTTCCTAGCTCATGTCCAAGGCACGAAAGCCAGCTAAAAAGTCAATAATCGATACCTAAAACTTGAATTGTATTACTTCTTAGTGGCTATTACACCAACTTAGAAGCTTCATCTGTGTTCTACTATGGTGCTTTTAGTGTCTCCGCATCCCGACGCACGTGACATAGCTTTGCAGACGATAAGTACAACCGTTTCAGAGAGAAGAGCGGCCAATGTGACGATCTGGCTTTAAGTCGATTCGATAACAAATGGCGAAAACGGACGGATTTCTAAGGATTTTACTACATATGAACACTTTTCACATTCTCCCGTACAACTCGGCTGCTAGTCCTCCTTTCATGCAGAATCTTAATGTCCTATCTCATGTCCAAGGCACCAAAGCCAGCTAAAAAGTCAATAATCGATACCTAAAACTTGAATTGTACTACTTCTTCCTGGCTATTACATCAACTTAGAAGCTTCATCTGTGTTCTACTATTGTGCTTTTAGTGTCTCCGCATACCGCAGCACGCGAAATAGCTTTGCAGACGATAAGTACAACCGTTTCAGAGAGAAGAGCGGCCAATGTGACGATCTGGCTTTAAGTCGATTCGATAACAAATGACGAACACGGATGGATTTCTCAGGTTTTTACTACATATGAACACTTTTCACATTCTCCCGTGCAACGCGGCTGCTAGTCTTCCTTTCATGCAAAAATTAAGTTCCTAGCTCATGTCCAAGGCACCAAACAAGGGTAAAAAGTCAATAATCGATACCTGAAACGTGAATTGTACTACTTCTCACTTGCTATTTCATCAACTTAGAAGCTTCATCTGTGTTCTACTATGGTGCTTTTAGCGTCTCCGCATACCGCAGCACGCGACATAGCTTTGCAGGCGATAAGTACAACCGTTTCAGTGAGATGAGCGGCCAATGTGAAGATCTGGCTTTAAGTCGATTCGATAACAAATGACGAAAACGGACGGATTTCTCAGGTTTTTACTACATATGAACACTTTTCACATTCTCCCCTGCAACTCGGCTGCTAGTCCTCCTTTCATGCAGAATCGTAAGGTCCTAGCTCATGTCCAAGGCACCAAAGCCAGCTAAAAAGTCAATAATCGATACCTAAAACTTGAATTGTACTACTTCTTACTGGCTATTACATCAATTTAGAAGCTTCATCTGTATTCTACGATGGTGCTTTTAGTGCCTCGCATACCGCAGCACGCGACATAGCTTTGCAGACGATAAGTACAACCGTTTCAGAGAGAAGAGCGGCCAATGTGTCGATCTGGCTTTAAGTCGATTCGATAACAAATGACGAAAACGGGCGGATTTCTCAGGTTTTTACTACATACGAACACTTTCCACATTCTACCGTGCAACTCGTCTGCTAGTCCTCATTTCACGCAAAATCTAAAGTTCCTAGCTCATGTCCAAGGCACGAAAGAAGGGTAAAAAGTCAATAATCCATAACCAAAACTTGAATTGTACTACTTCTTACTGGCTATTACATCAACTTAGAAGCTTCATTTGTGTTCTACTATGGTGCTTTTAGTGTCTCCGCATACCGCAGCACGCGACATAGCTTTGCAGACGATAAATGTAACCGTTTCAGACTGAAGTGCGGCGAATGTGACAATCTGGCTTGAAGTCGATTCGATAACAAATGACGAAAACGGGCGGATTTATCAGGTTTATACTACATTTGAACACTTTTCACAGTCTCCCGTGCAACGCGGCTGCGAGTCCTCCTTTCTTGCAAAATCTTAAGTTCCTAGCTCATGTTCAAGGAACCAAAGAAGGGTAAAAAGTCAATAATCCATAACTAAAACATGAATTTTACTACTTCTCACTGGTTATTACATCAACTTAGAAGCTTCATCTGTGTTCTACTATGGTGCTTTTAGTGTCTCCGCATACCGCAGCACGCGACATAGCTTTGCAGGCGATAAGTACAACCGTTTCAGTGAGATGAGCGGCCAATGTGAAGATCTGGCTTTAAGTCGATTCGATAACAAATGACGATCACGGACGGATTTCTCAGGTGTTTACTACATATGAACACTTTTCACATTCTCCCGAGCAACTCGGCTGCTAGTCCTCCTTTCATGCAAAACATTAAGTTCCTAGCTCATGTCCAAGGCATCAAAGACAGCTAAAAAGTCAATAATCGATAACTAAAACTTGAATTGTACTACTTCTTACTGGCTATTACATCAATTTAGAAGCTTCATCTGTGTTCTACGATGGTGCTTTTAGTGCCTCGCATACCGCAGCACGCGACATAGCTTTGCAGACGATAAGTACAACCGTTTCAGAGAGAAGAGCGGCCAATGTGACGATCTGGCTTTAAGTCGATTCGATAACAAATGACGAAAACGGGCGGATTTCTCAGGTTTTTACTACATACGAACCCTTTCCACATTCTACCGTGCAACTCGTCTGCTAGTCCTCATTTCACGCAAAATCTAAAGTTCCTAGCTCATGTCCATGGCACCAAAGCCAGGTAAAAAGTCAATAATCGATACCTAACACGTGAATTGTACTACTTCTCACTTGCTATTACATCAACTTAGAAGCTTCATCTGTGTTCTACTATGGTGCTTTTAGTGTCTCCGCATACCGCAGCACGCAACATAGCTTTGCAGACGATAAATGTAACCGTTTCAGACTTAAGTGCGGCCAATGTGACGATCTGGCTTCAAGTCGATTCGATAACAAATGACGAAAACGGACGGATTTCTCAGGTTTTTACTACATATGAACACTTTTCACATTCTCCCATGCAACTCGGCTGCTAGTCCTCCTCTCATGCAAAATCGTATGGTCCTAGTTCATCGCCAAGGCACCGAAGCCGGCTAAAAAGTCAATAATCGATACCTAAAACTTGAATTGTACTTCTTCTTACTTTCTATTACATCAACTTGGAAGCTTCATCTGTGTTCTACTATGGTGCTTTTAGTGTCTCCGCATACCGCAGCACGCGACATAGCTTTGCAGGCGATAAGTACAAACGTTTCAGAGAGAAGAGCATCGAATGTGACGATCTGGCTTTAAGTCGATTCGATAACAAATGACGAACACGGACGGATTTCTCAGGTTTTTACTACATATGAACACTTTTCACATTCTCCCGTGCAACGCGGCCGCTAATCCTCCTTTCATGCAAAATCTTAAGTTCCTAGCTCATGTCGAAGGCAACAAAGAAGGGTAAAAAGTCAATAATCCATAACTAAAACTTGAATTGTACTACTTCTTACTGGCGATTACATGAACTTAGAAGCTTCATCTGTGTTCTACTATGGTGCTTCTAGTGTCTCCGCATACCGCAGCACGCGACATAGCATTGCAGACGATAAGTACAACCGTTTCAGAGAGAAGAGCGGGCAATATGACGATCTGGCTTTAAGTCGATTCGATAACAAATGAGGAACACGGGCGGATTTCTCATGTTTTTACTATATATGAACACTTTTCACATTCTCCCGTGCAACGCGGCCGCTAATCCTCCTTTCATGCAAAATCTTAAGTTCCTAGCTCATGTCGAAGGCAACAAAGAAGGGTAAAAAGTCAATAACCCATAACTAAAACTTGAATTGTTCTACTTCTTACTGGCTATTACATCAACTTAGAAGCTTCATCTGTGTTCTACTATGGTGCTTCTAGTGTCTCCGCATACCGCAGGACGCGACATAGCATTGCAGACGATAAGTACAACCGTTTCAGAGAGAAGAGCGCCGAACGTGACGATCTGGCTTTAAGTCGATTTGATAACAAATGAGAAAACGGACGGATTTCTCAGGTTTTTACTACATATGAACACTTTTCACATTCTCCAGTGCAACGCGGCTGCTAGTCCTCCTTTCATGCAAAATCTTAAGTTCCTAGCTCATGTCCAAGGCACCAGAGAAGGGTAAAAAATCAGTAATCGATAGCTAAAACCTGAATTGTACTGTTTCTTACTGGCTATTACATCAACTTAGAAGCTTCTTCTGTGGTCTACTATGGAGCTTTTTGTGTCTCCTAATGCCACAGTACCCGACATATCTTTGCAGACGATAAATATAACAGTTTCAGAGCAAAGAACGGCCAATGTGACGATGTGGCTTTAAGTCGGTTCAATAACAAATGACGAAAACGGACGCATTTCTCAGGTTTTTACTACAAATGAACACTTTCCACAGTCTCCCGTGCAACGCGGCTGCTAGTCCTCCCTTCATGCAAAATCGTATGGTCCTAGTTCATCGCCAAGGCACCGAAGCCGGCTAAAAAGTCAATAATCGATACCTAAAACTTGAATTGTACTACTTCTTACTGGCTATTTCATCAACTTAGAAGCTTCATCTATGTTCTACTATGGTGCTTTTAGTGTCTCCGCATACCGCAGCACGCGACATAGCTTTGCAGACGATAAATGTAACCGTTTCAGACTGATGTGCGGCCAATGTGACGATCTGGCTTCAAGTCGATTCGATAACAAATGACGAAAACGAACGGATTTCTCAGGTTTTTACTACATATGAACACTTTTCACATTCTCCCGTGCAACGCGGCCGCTAATCCTCCTTTCATGCAAAATCTTAAGTTCCTAGCTCATGTCCAAGGCACCAAAGAAGGGTAAAAAGTCAATAATCCATAACTAAAACTTGAATTGTACTGCTTCTTACTGGCTATTACATCAACTTAGAAGCTTCATCTGTTCTACTATGGTGATTTTAGTGTCTCCACATACAGCAGCACGCGACATAGCTTTGCAGACGATGAGTACAACCCTTTCAGAGAGAAGAGCGGCCAATGTGACGATCTGGCTTTAAGTCGATTCGATAACAAATGACGAAAACTGACGGATTTCTCAGGTTTTTACTACATATGAACAGTTTACACATTCTACCGTGCAACGCGGCCGCTAGTCCTCCTTTCATGCAAAATCTTAAGTTCCTAGCTCATGTCGAAGGCAACAAAGAAGGGTAAAAAGTCAATAATCGATAAATAAAACTTGAATTGTACTACATCTTACTGGCTATTACATCAAGTTAGAGGCTTCATCTCTGTTCTACCATGGTGCTTCTAGTGTCTCCGCATATCGCAGCACGCGACATATCTTTGCAGACGATAAATGTCACCGTTTCAGACCGAAGAGCGGCCAATGTGACAGTCTGGCTTTAAGTCGATTCGATAACAAATGCCGAAAACTAGCGGATTTCTCCGGTTTTTACTACATCTGAACACTTTTCACATTCTCCGTGCAACGCGGCCACTAGTCCTCCTTTCATGCAAAATCTTAATAAAAAGTCGATAATCGATACCTAAAACGTGAATTGTACTACTTCTCACTTGCTATTACATCAATTTAGAAGCTTCATCTGTGTTCTACTATGGTGCTTTCAGTGTCTCCACATAACGCAGCACGTGACATAGCTTTGCAGACGATAAATGTAACCATTTCAGACTGAAGTGCGGCCATTGTGACAATCTGGCTTTAAGTCGTATTGATAACAAATGAAGAAAACGGGCGGATTTCACAGGTTTTTACTACATATGAACACTTTTCACATTCTCCCGTGAAACTCGGCTGCTAGTGCTCCTTTCATGCAGAATCGTAAGTTCCTAGCTCATGTCCAAGGCACCAAAGCCAGCTAAAAGATCAATAATCCATAACTAAAACTTGAATTGTACTACTTCTTACTGGCTATTACATCAGAATAGAAGTTTCATCTGTGTTCTACTATGGTGCTTTTAGTGTCTCCGCATACCGCAGCACGCGACATAGCTTTGCAGACGGTAAGTACAACCGTTTCAGAGAGAAGAGCGGCCAATGTGACGATCTGGCTTTAAGTCGATTCGATAACAAATGACGAAACGGGCGGATTACTCAGGTTTTTACTACATATGAACACTTTTCACATTCTCCAGTGCAACTCGGTTGCTAGTCCTCCTTTCATGCAAAATCGTAATGTCCTACCTCATGTCCAGGGCACCAAAGAAGGTTAAAAATTCAATAATCGATAACTAGAACATGAATTGTACTACGTCTAACTGGCTATTACATCAACTTAGAAGCTTGATCTGTGTTCTACTATGGTGCTTTTAGTGTCTCCGCATACCGCAGCACGTGACATAGCTTTGCAGACGATAAGTACAACCGTTTCAGAGAGAAGAGCGGCCAATGTGTCGATCTGGCTTTAAGTCGATTCGACAACAAATGACGAAAACGGACGGATTTCTCAGGTTTATACTACATATGAACACTTTTCACATTCTCCCGTGCAACTCGCCTGCTAGTGCTCCTTTCATGCAGAATCGTAAGTTCCTAGCTCATGTCCAAGGCACCAAAGCCAGCTAAAAGATCAATAATCCATAACTAAAACTTGAATTGTACTACTTCTTACTGGCTATTACATCAAAATAGAAGTTTCATCTGTGTTCTACTATGGTGCTTTTAGTGCCTCGCATACCGCAGCACGTGACATAGCTTTGCAGACGATAAGTACAACCGTTTCAGAGAGAAGAGCGGCCAATGTGACGATCTGGCTTTAAGTCGATTCGATAACAAATGACGGAAACGGGAAGATATCTCAGGTTTTTACTACATATGAACACTTTTCAAATTCTTCCGTGCAACTCGGCTGCTAGTCCTCATTTCACGCAGAATCTTAAAGTCCTAGCTCATGTCCAAGGCACCAAAGCCGGCTAAAGGATCAATAATCGATACCTCAAACTTGAATTCTACTACTTCTTACTGGCTATTACATCAACTTAGAAGCTTCATCTGTGTTCTACTATGGTGCTTTTAGTGTCTCCACATACCGTAGCACGCGACATAACTTTGCAGACCATAAGTACAAACGTTTTAGAGAGAAGGGCGGCCAATATGGCGATCTGGCTTTAAGTCGATTAGATAACAAATGACGAAAACGGGCGGATTTCTAAGGTGTTTACTACATATGAACACTTTTCACATTCTCCCGTGCAACTCGGCTGCTAGTGCTCCTTTCATGCAGAATCGTAAGTTCCTAGCTCATGTCCAAGGCACCAAAGCCAGCTTAAAGGTCAATAATCCATAACTAAAACTTGAATTGTACTACTTCTTACTGGCTATTACATCAAATTAGAAGTTTCATCTGTGTTCTACTATGGTGCTTTTAGTGTCTCCGCATACCGCAGCATTCGACATAGCTTTGCAGACGGTAAGTACAACCGTTTCAGAGAGAAGAGCGGCCAATGTGACGATCTGGCTTTAAGTCGATTCGATAACAAATGACGAAACGGACGGATTTCTCAGGTTTTTACTACATATGAACACTTTTCACATTCTCCCGTGCAACTCGGTTGCAAGTCCTCCTTTCATGCAAAATCTTAATGTCCTACCTCATGTCCAGGGCACCAAAGAATGTTAAAAAGTCAACAATCGATAACTAAAACATGAATTGTACTACTTCTAACTGTCTATTACATCAACTTAGAAGCTTCATCTGTGTTCTACTATGGTGCTTCTAGTGTCTCCGCATACCGCAGCACTCGACATACCTTTGCAGACGATAAATGTAACCGTTTCAGACAGAAGAGCGGCTTATGTGACAATCTGGCTTTAAGTCGATTCGATAACAAATGACGAAAACGGACGGATTTCTCAGGTTTTTACTACATATGAACACTTTTCACATTCTCCCGTGCAACTCGGCTGCTAGTGCTCCTTTCATGCAGAATCGTGAGTTCCTAGCTCATGTCCAATGCACCAAAGCCAGCTAAAAGGTCAATAATCCATAACTAAAACTTGAATTGTACTACTTCTTACTGGCTATTACATCAAATTAGAAGTTTCATCTGTGTTCTACTATGGTGCTTTTAGTGTCTCCGCATACCGCAGCACGCGACATAGCTTTGCAGACGGTAAGTACAACCGTTTCAGAGAGAAGAGCGGACAATGTGACGATCTGGCTTTAAGTCGATTCGATAACAAATGACGAAAACTGACGGATTTCTCAGGTTTTTACTACATATGAACACTTTACACATTCTACCATGCAACGCTGAGGCTAGTCCTCCTTTCATGCAAAATCTTAAGTTCCAAGCTCATGTCGAAGGCAACATAGAAGGGTAAAAAGTCAATAATCGATAAATAATACTTGAATTGTACTACTTTTTACTGGCTATTACATCAACTTAGAGGCTTCATCTGTGTTCTACTATGGTGCTTCTAGTGTCTCCGCATACCGCAGCACGCGACATAGCTTTGCAGACGATAAATGTAACCGTTTCCGACAGAACAGCGGCTAATGTGACAATCTGGCTTTAAGTCGATTCGATAGCAAATGACGAAAACGGACGGATTTCTCAGGTTTTTACTACATATGAACACTTTTCACATTCTCCCGTGCAACTCGGCTGCTAGTGCTCCTTTCATGCAGAATCGTAAGTTCCTAGCTCATGTCCAATGCACCAAAGCCAGCTAAAAGGTCAATAATAAATAACTAAAACTTGAATTGTACTACTTCTTACTGGCTATTACATCAAATTAGAAGTTTCATCTGTGTTCTACTATGGTGCTTTTAGTGTCTCCGCATACCGCAGCACGCGACATAGCTTTGCAGACGGTAAGTACAACCGTTTCAGAGAGAAGAGCGGACAATGTGACAATCTGGCTTTCAGTCGATTCGATAACAAATGCCGAAAACTGACGGATTTCTCAGGTTTTTACTACATATGAACACTTTTCATATTCTCCCGTGCAACGCGGCTGCTAATCCCCCTTTCATGCAAAATCTTAATGTCCTACCTCATGTCCAGGGAACCAAGGAAGGTTAAAAAGTCAATAATCCATAACTAAAACTTGAATTGTACTACGTCTTACTGGCTATTACATCAATTTAGAAGCTTCATCTGTGTTCTACTATGGTGCTTTTAGTGCCTCGCATACCGCAGCACGCGACATAGCTTTGCAGACGATAAGTACAACCGTTTCAGTGAGAAGAGCGGCCAATGTGACGATCTGGCTTTAAGTCGATTCGATAACAAATGACGAAAAAGGACGGATTTCTCAGGTTTTTACTACATATGAATACTTTTCATATTCTCCTGTGCAACTCGGCTGCTAGTCTTCCTTTCATGCACAATCTTAAGGTCCTAGCTCAGGTCCTAGGCACCAAAGCCAACTAAAAAGTCAATAATCGATACCTAAAACTTGAATTGTACTACTTCTTACTGGCTATTACATCAACTTAGAAGCTTCATCTGTGTTCTACTATGGTGCTTTTAGTGTCTCCGCCTACCGCAGCACGCGACATAGCTTTGCACACGATAAGTACAACCGTTTCAGAGAGAAGAGCGGCCAATGTGTCGATCTGGCCTTAAGTAGATTCGATAACAAATGACGTAAACGGACGGATTTCTCACGTTTTTACTACATTTGAACACTTTTCACATACTCCCGTGCAACCCGGCTGCTAGTCCTCTTTTCATGCAAAATCTTAAGGTCCTAGCTCATGTCCAAGGCACGAAAGCCAGCTAAAAAGTCAACAATCGATACCTAAAACTTAAAATGTTCTACTTCTTACCGGCTATAACAACATCTTAGAAGCTTCATCTGTGTTCTACTATGGTGCTTTTAGTGTGTCCACATACCGCAGCAAGCGACATAGCTTTGCAGACGATATGTACAACCGTTCAGAGAGAAGAGCGGCCAATGTGACGATCTGGCTTTAAGTCGATTCGATAACAAATGACGAAAAAGGACGGATCTCTCAGGTTTTTACTACATATGAACACTTTTCATATTCTCCTGTGCAACTCGGCTGCTAGTCCTCCATTCATGCACAATCTTAAGGTCCTAGCTCATGACCAAGACACCAAAACCAGCTAAAATATCAATAATCGATATTTACAACTTGAATTGTACTACTTCTTACTGGCTATTACAATAAACTTAGAAGCTTCATCTGTGTTCTACTATGGTGCTTTTAGTGTCTGCGCACACCGCAGCACGCGACATAGCTTTGCAGACGATAAGTAAAACCGTTTCAGAGAGAAGAGCGGCCAATGTGACGGACGGATTTCTCTGGTTTTTACTACATATGAACACTTTTCACATTCTCCCATGCAACTCGGCTGCTAGTCCTCCTTTCATGCAGAATCTTAAGGACCTAGCTAATGTCCAAGGCACCAAAGCCAGCTTAAATGTCAATAATCGATACCTAAAACTTGAATTGTACTACTTCTTACTGGCTATTACATCAACTTAGAAGCTTCATCTGTGTTGTACTATGGTGCTTTTAGTGTCTGCGCATACCGCAGCACGCGACATAGCTTTGCAGACGATATGTAAAACCGTTTCAGAGAGAAGAGCGGCCAATGTGACGACCTGGCTTTAAGTCGATTCGATAACAAATGAAGAAAACGGCCGGATTTCTCATTTTTTTACTACATATGAACACTTTCCACATTCTCCCGTGCAACTCGGCTGCTGGTCCTCGTTTCATGCAAAATGTTAACGTCCTAGCTCACGTCCAAGGCACCAAAGCCAGCTAAAAAGTCAATAATCGATACCTAAAACGTGAATGTAGTACTTCTCACTTGCTATTACATCAACTTAGAAGCTTCATCTGTGTACTACTATGGTGCATTTTGTGTCTCCTAATGCCACAGTACGCGACATAGCTTTGCAGACGATAAATGTAACAGTGTCAGAGCAAAGAGCGGCCAATGTGACGATCTGGCTTTAAGTCGGTTCAATAACAAATGACGAAAACGGACGCATTTTTCAGGTTTTTACTACATATGAACACTTTTCACATTCTCCAGTCCAACGCGGCTGCTAGTCCTCCTTTCATGCAAAATCTTAAGTTCCTAGCTTATGTCCAAGGCATCAAAGAAGGGTAAAAAGTCAATAATCCATAACTAAAACTTGAATTGTACTACTTCTTACTGGCTATTACATCAACTTAGAAGCTTCATCTGTGTTCTACTATGGTGCTTTTAGTGTCTCCGCATACCGCAGCAAGCGACATAGCTTTGCAGACGATATGTGCAACCGTTTCAGAGAGAAGAGCGGCCAATGTGTCGATCTGGCTTTAAGTCGATTCGATAACAAATGACGAAAACGGACGGATTTCTCAGGTTTTTACTACATATGAACACTTTTCACATACTCCCATGCAACTCGGCTGCTAGTCCTCCTTTCATGCAGAATCCTAAGATCCAAGCTCATGTCCAAGGCACCAAAGCCAGCTAAAAAGTCAATAATCGATACCTAAAACTTGAATTGTACTACTTCTTACTGGCTATTACATCAACTTAGATGCTTCATCTATGTTCTACTATGGTGCTTTTAGTGTCTCCGCATACGGCAGCACGCGACATAGCTGTGCAGACGATAAATGTAACCGTTTCAGACTGAAGTGCTGCCAATGTGACGATCTGGCTTCAAGTCGATTCAATAACAAATAACGAAATCGGACGGATTTCTCAGGTTTTCACTACATATGAACACTTTTCACACTCTCCCGTGCAACGCGGCTGCTAGTCCTCCTTTCATGCAGAATCTTAAGGTCCTAGCTCATGTCCATTGCACCAAAGCCAGCTAAAAAGTCAATAATCGATACCTAAAACTTGAATTGTACTACTTCTTAGTGGCTATTACATCAACTTAGAAGCTTCATCTGTGTTCTACTATGGTGCTTCTAGTGTCTCAGCATGCCGCAGCACGCGACATAGAATTGCAGACGAGAAGTACAACCGTTTCAGAGAGAAGAGCTGCAAATGTGACGATCTGGCTTTAAGTCGATTCGATAACAAATGACGAACGGACGGATTTCTCAGGTTTTTACTACATATGAACACTTTCCACATTCTCCCGTGCAACTCGGCTGCTGGTCCTCGTTTCATGCAAAATGTTAACGTCCTAGCTCACGTCCAAGGCACCAAAGCCAGCTAAAAAGTCAATAATCGATACCTAAAACGTGAATGTAGTACTTCTCACTTGCTATTACATCAACTTAGAAGCTTCATCTGTGTACTACTATGGTGCATTTTGTGTCTCCTAATGCCACAGTACGCGACATAGCTTTGCAGACGATAAATGTAACAGTGTCAGAGCAAAGAGCGGCCAATGTGACGATCTGGCTTTAAGTTGGTTCAATAACAAATGACGAAAACGGACGCATTTTTCAGGTTTTTACTACATATGAACACTTTTCACATTCTCCAGTCCAACGCGGCTGCTAGTCCTCCTTTCATGCAAAATCTTAAGTTCCTAGCTTATGTCCAAGGCATCAAAGAAGGGTAAAAAGTCAATAATCCATAACTAAAACTTGAATTGTACTACTTCTTACTGGCTATTACATCAACTTAGAAGCTTCATCTGTGTTCTACTATGGTGCTTTTAGTGTCTCCGCA
Organism: Schistocerca gregaria; assembly: GCF_023897955.1. Classification (NCBI taxonomy): domain Eukaryota; kingdom Metazoa; phylum Arthropoda; class Insecta; order Orthoptera; family Acrididae; genus Schistocerca; species Schistocerca gregaria. Next base: position 435,703 of record NW_026061889.1, on the reverse strand, counting down.
TACCGCAGCACGCGACATAGCTTTGCAGACGGTAAGTACAACCGTTTCAGAGAGAAGAGCGGACAATGTGACGATCTGGCTTTAAGTCGATTCGATAACAAATGACGAAAACTGACGGATTTCTCAGGTTTTTACTACATATGAACACTTTACACATTCTACCATGCAACGTTGAGGCTAGTCCTCCTTTCATGCAAAATCTTAAGTTCCTAGCTCATGTCGAAGGCAACATAGAAGGGTAAAAAGTCAATAATCGATAAATAAAACTTGAATTGTACTACTTCTTACTGGCTATTACATCAACTTAGAGGCTTCATCTGTGTTCTACAATGGTGCTTCTAGTGTCTCCGCATACCGCAGCACGCGACATAGCTTTGCAGACGATAAATGTAACCGTTTCCGACAGAAGAGCGGCCAATGTGACAATCTGGCTTTCAGTCGATTCGATAACAAATGCCGAAAACTGACGAATTTCTCAGGTTTTTACTACATATGAACACTTTTCATATTCTCCCGTGCAACGCGGCTGCTAATCCTCCTTTCATGCAAAATCTTAAGGTCCTAGCTCAGGTCCTAGGCACCAAAGCCAACTAAAAACTCAATAATCGATACCTAAAACTTGAATTGTACTACTTCTTACTGGCTATTACATCAACTTAGAAGCTTCATCTGTGTTCTACTATGGTGCTTTTAGTGTCTCCGCCTACCGCAGCACGCGACATAGCTTTGCACACGATAAGTACAACCGTTTCAGAGAGAAGAGCGGCCAATGTGTCGATCTGGCCTTAAGTAGATTCGATAACAAATGACGTAAACGGACGGATTTCTCACGTTTTTACTACATTTGAACACTTTTCACATACTCCCGTGCAACCCGGCTGCTAGTCCTCTTTTCATGCAAAATCTTAAGGTCCTAGCTCATGTCCAAGCCACCAAAGCCAGCTAAAAAGTCAACAATCGATACCTAAAACTTAAATTGTTCTACTTCTTACCGGCTATAACAACAACTTAGAAGCTTCATCTGTGTTCTACTATGGTGCTTTTAGTGTCTCCACATACCGCAGCAAGCGGCATAGCTTTGCAGACGATAAGTACAACCGTTCAGAGAGAAGAGCGGCCAATGTGACGATCTGGCTTTAAGTCGATTCGATAGCAAATGACGAAAAAGGACGGATTTCTCAGGTTTTTACTACATATGAACACTTTTCATATTCTCCTGTGCAACTCGGCTGCTAGTCCTCCTTTCATGCACAATCTTAAGGTCCTAGCTCATGTCCAAGGCACCAAAACCAGCTAAAATATCAATAATCGATACCTACAACTTGAATTGTACTACTTCTTACGGGCTATTACAATAAACTTAGAAGCTTCATCTGTGTTCTACTATGGTGCTTTTAGTGTCTGCGCACACCGCAGCACGCGACATAGCTTTGCAGACGATAAGTAAAACCGTTTCAGAGAGAAGAGCGGCCAATGTGACGATCTGGCTTTAAGTCGATTCGATAACAAATGACGAAAACGGACGGATTTCTCAGGTTTTTACTACATATGAACACTTTTCACATTCTCCCATGCATCTCGGCTGCTAGTCCTCCTTTCATGCAGAATCTTAAGGTCCTAGCTCATGTCCAAGGCACCAAAGCCAGCTTAAATGTCAATAATCGATACCTAAAACTTGAATTGTACTACTTCTTACTGGCTATTACATCAACTTAGAAGCTTCATCTGTGTTGTACTATGGTGCTTTTAGTGTCTGCGCATACCGAAGCACGCGACATAGCTTTGCAGACGATATGTAAAACCGTTTCAGAGAGAAGAGCGGCCAATGTGACGACCTGGCTTTAAGTCGATTCGATAACAAATGACGAAAACGGATTTCTCAGGCTTTTACTACATATGAACACTTTTCATATTCTCCTGTGCAACTCGGCTGATAGTCCGCCTTTCATGCAGATTCTTAAGGTCCTAGCTCATGTCCAAGGCACCAAAGCCAGCTTAAAAGTCAATAATCGATACCTAAAACTTGAATTGTACTACTTCTTACTGGCTAATACTTCAACTTAGAAGCTTCATCTGTGTACTACCATATTGATTTTAGTGTCTCCGCATACCGCAGCACGCGACATAGCTTTGCAGACGATAAATGTAACCGTTTCAGACTGAAGTGTGGCCAATGTGATGATCTGGCTTTAAGTCGATTCGATAACAAATGACGAACACGGGCGGATTTCTCAGGTTTTTACTACATATGAACACTTTTCACATTCTCCCGTGCAACGCGACTGCTAGTCCTCCTCTAATGCAAAACCTTAAGTTCCTAGCATATGTCCAACGCACCAAAGAAGGGTAAAAATCAGTAATCGATAGCTAAAACTTGAAATGTACTGTTTCTTACTGGCTATTACATCAACTTAGAAGCTTCTTCTGTGTTCTTCAATGGTGCTTTTTGTGTCTCCTAATGCCACAGTACACGACATAGCTTTGTAGACGATAAATGTAACAGTTTCAGACCAAAGAGCGGCCAATGTGACGATCTGGCTTTAAGTCGGTTCAATAACAAATGACCAAAACTGACGTATGTCTCAGGTTTTTACTACAAATGAACACTTTCCACATTCTCCCGTGCAACGCGGCTGCTAGTCCTCCCTTCATGCAAAACCGTATGGTCCTAGTTCATCGCCAAGGCACCGAAGCCGGCAAAAAGTCAATAATCGATACGTAAAACTTGAATTGTACTACTTCTTACTGGCTATTACATCAACTTAGATGCTTCATCTATGTTCTACTATGGTGCTTTTAGTGTCTCCGCATACCGCAGCACGCGACATAGCTGTGCAGACGATAAATGTAACCGTTTCAGACTGAAGTGCGGCCAATGTGACGATCTGGCTTCAAGTCGATTCAATAACAAATAACGAAAACGGACGGATTTCTCAGGTTTTCACTACATATGAACACTTTTCACATTCTCCCGTGCAACGCGGCTGCTAGTCATCCTTTCATGCAGAATCTTAAGGTCCTAGCTCATGTCCATTGCACCAAAGCCAGCTAAAAAGTCAATAATCGATACCTAAAACTTGAATTGTACTACTTCTTACTGGCTATTACATCAACTTAGAAGCTTCATATGTGTTCTACTATGGTGCTTCTAGTGTCTCCGCATACCGCAGCACGCGACATAGAATTGCAGACGATAAGTACAACCGTTTCAGAGACAAGAGCTGCCAATGTGACGATCTGGCTTTAAGTCGATTCGATAACAAATGACGAACACGGGCGGATTTCTCAGGTTTTTACTACATATGAACACTTTTCACATTCTCCCGTGCAACGCGGCTGCTAGTCCTCCTCTCATGCAAAGTCTTAAGTTCCTAGCTCATGTCCAAGGCACCAAAGAAGGGTAAAAAATCAGTAATCGATAGCTAAAACTTGAATGTACTGTTTCTTACTGGCTATTACATCAACTTAGAAGCTTCTTCTGTGGTCTACTATGGTGCTTTTTGTGCCTCCTAATGCCACAGTACCCGACATAGCTTTGCAGACGATAAATGTAACAGATTCAGAGCAAAGAGCGGCCAATGTGACGATCTGGCTTTAAGTCGGTTCAATAACAAATGACGAAAACGGACGCATTTCTCAGGTTTTTACTACAAATGAACACTTTCCACATTCTCCCGTGAAACGCGGCTGCTAGTCCTCCATTCATGCAAAATCGTATGGTCCAAATTCATCGCCAAGGCACCGAAGCCGGCTAAAAAGTCAATAATCGATACCTAAAACTTGAATTGTACTACTTCTTAATGGCTATTTCAATAACTTAGAAGCATCATCTATGTTCTACTATGGTGCATTTAGTGTCTCCGCATACCGCAGCACGCGACATAGCTTTGCAGGCGATAAATGTAACCGTTTCAGACTGATGTACGGCCAATGTGACGATCTGGCTTCAAGTCGATTCGATAACAAATGACGAAAACGGACGGATTTCTCCGGTTTTTACTACATATGAACACTTTTCATATTCCCCTATGCAACTCGCCTGATAGTCCGCCTTTCATGCAGATTCTTAAGGTCCTAGCTCATGTCCAAGGCACGAAAGCCAGCTAAAAAGTCAATAATCGATACCTAAAACTTGAATTGTACTACTTCTTACTGGCTAATACTTCAACTTAGAAGCTTCATCTGTGTTGTACTATGGTGCTTTTAGTGTCTGCGCATACCGCAGCACGCGACATAGCTTTGCAGACGATATGTAAAACCGTTTCAGAGAGAAGAGCGGCCAATGTGACGACCTGGCTTTAAGTCGATTCGATAACAAATGACGAAAACGGACGGATTTCTCAGGTTTTTACTACATATGAACACTTTTCATATTCTCCTATGCAACTCGGCTGATAGTCCGCCTTTCATGCAGATTCTTAAGGTCCTAGCTCATGTCCAAGGCACGAAAGCCAGCTAAAAAGTCAATAATCGATACCTAAAACTTGAATTGTACTACTTCTTACTGGCTAATACTTCAACTTAGAAGCTTCATCTGTGTACTACTATATTGATTTTAGTGTCTCCGCATACCGCAGCACGCGACATAGCTTTGCAGACGATAAATGTAACCGTTTCAGACTGAAGTGTGGCCAATGTGATGATCTGGCTTTAAGTCGATTCGATAACAAATGACGAACACGGGCGGATTTCTCAGGTTTTTACTACATATGAACACTTTTCACATTCTCCCGTGCAACGCGACTGCTAGTCCTCCTCTAATGCAAAATCTTAAGTTCCTAGCATATGTCCAAGGCACCAAAGAAGGGTAAAAATCAGTAATCGATAGCTAAAACTTGAAATGTACTGTTTCTTACTGGCTATTACATCAACTTAGAAGCTTCTTCTGTGTTCTTCAATGGTGCTTTTTGTGTCTCCTAATGCCACAGTACACGACGTAGCTTTGTAGACGATAAATGTAACAGTTTCAGACCAAAGAGTGGCCAATGTGACGATCTGGCTTTAAGTCGGTTCAATAACAAATGACCAAAACTGACGTATTTCTTAGGTTTTTACTACAAATGAACACTTTCCACAGTCTCCCGTGCAACGCGGCTGCTAGTCCTCCCCTCATGCAAAACCGTATGGTCCTAGTTCATCGCCAAGGCACCTAAGCCAGCTAAGAAGTCAATAATCGGTACCGAAAACTTGAATTGTACTACTTCTTACTGGCTATTATATCAACTTAGAAGCTCCATCTGTGTTCTACTATGGTGCTTTTAGTGTCTCCGCATACCGCAGCACATGACATAGCTTTGCAGACGATAATTACAACCGTTTCAGAGAGAAGAGCGCCCAATGTGACGATCTGGGTTTAAGTCGATTCGATAACAAATGACGAAAACGGACGGATTTCTCAGGTTTTTACTACATATGAACACTTTTCACAATCCCCCGTGCAACGCGGCTGCTAGTCCTCCTTTCATGCAGAATCTTAAGGTCCTAGCTCATCTCCAAGGCACCAAAGCCTGCTAAAAAGTTAATAATCAATGCCTAAAACTTGAATTGTAATACTTCTTACTGGCTAATACATCAACGTAGAAGCTTCACGTGTGTTCTACTATTGTGCTTTTAGTGTCTCCGCATACCGCAGCACGCGACATAGCTTTGCAGACGAAAAGTGCAACCGTTTCAGAGAGAAGAGCGGCCAATGTGACTATCTGGCCTTAAGTCGATTCGATAACAAATGACGAAAACGGACGTATTTCACAGGTTTTTACTACATATATACACTTTTCACATTCTCCCGTGCAACTCGGCTGCTAGTCCCCCTTTCATGCAGAATCTCAAGGTCCTAGCTCATGTCCAAGGTACCAAAGCCAGATAAAAATCAATAATCAGTACCTAAAACTTGAATTGTACTAATTCTTACTGGCTATTACATCAACTTAGAAGCTTCATCTGTGTTCTACTATGGTGCTTTTAGTTTCTCCGCATAACGCAGCACGCGACATGGCTTTGCAGACGATAAGTACAACCGTTTCAGAGAGAAGAGCGGCCAATGTGACGAACTGGCTTTAAGTCGATTCGATAACAAATGACGAAAACGGACGGATTTGTCAGGTTTTTACTACATATGAACACTTTTCACATTCTCCTGCACAACTCGGCTGCTAGTCCCCCTTTCATGCAGAATCTTAAGGTCTTAGCTCATGTCCAAGGCACCAAAGCCAGCTAAAAAGTCAATAATCGATACCTAAAACTTGAATTATTCTACATCTTACTGGCTATTTCATCAACATAGAAGCTTCATCTGTGTTCTACTATGGTGCTTTTAGTTTCTCCGCATGCCGCAGTACGCGACATAGCTTTGCAGACGATAGGTACAACCGTTTCACAGAGAAGAACGGCCAATGTGACGATCTGGCTTTAAGTCGATTCGATAACAAATGACGAAAACGGACGGATTTCTCTGGTTTTTAATACATATGAACACTTTTCACATTCTCCCGTGCAACTCGGCTGCTAGTCCTCCTTTCATGCAGAATCTTAAGGACCTAGCTCATGTCCAAGGCACGAGAGCCAGCAAAGAAGTCAATAATCGATAACTAAAACTTGAATTGTACTACTTCTTACTGGCTATTACATCAACTTAGAAGCTTCATCTGTGCTCTACTATGGTGATTTTAGTGTCCCCGAATACCGCAGCATGCGACATAGCTTTGCAGACGATAAGTACAACCGTTTCAGAGAGAAGAGCGGCCAATGTGACGATCTGGCTTTAAGTCGATTCGATAACAATTGACGAAAACGGACGGATTTCTCAGGTTTTTACTACATATGAACACTTTTCACATTCTCCCGTGAACTCGGCTGCTAGTCACAATTTCATGCCGAATCTTAAGGTCCTAGCTCATGTCCAAGGCACCAAAGCCAGCTAAGAAGTCAATAACCAGTTCCTAAAACTTGAATTGTACTACTTCTTAGTGCCTATTACATCAACTTAGAAGCTTCATCTGTGTTCTACTATGGTGCTTTTAGTGTCTACGCATACCGCAGCACGCGACATTGCTTTGAAGACGATAAGTGCAACCGTTTCAGACAGAAATGCGGCCAATGTGACGATCTGGCTTTAAGTCGATTCGATAACAAATGAAAAAAACGGACGGATTTCTCAGGTTTTTACTACATATGAACACTTTTCACATTCTCCCGTGCAACTCGGCTGCTAGTCCTCCTTTCATGCAGAATCTTAAGGTCCTAGCTCATGTCCAAGGCACCAAAGCCAGCTAAAACGTCAATAATCGGTACCTAAAACTTGAATTGTACTACTTCTTACTGGCTATTACATCAACTTAGAAGCTTCATCTGTGTTTTACTATGGTGTTTTTAGTTTCTCCGCATGCCGCAGCTCGCGACATAGTTTTGTAGACGATAAGTACAACCGTTTCAGAGAGAAGAGCAGACAATGTGACGATCTGGCTTTAAGTCGATTCGATAACAAATGACGAAAACGGACGGATTTCTCAGGTTTTTACTACATATGAACACTTTACAAATTCTCCCGTGCAACTCGGCTGCTAGTCCTCCTTTCATGCAGAATGTTAAGGTCCTAGCTCATGTCCAAGGCACCAAAGCCAGCTAAAAAGTCAATAATCAATGCCTAAAACTTGAATTGTACTACTTCTTACTGGCTATTACATCAACGTAGAAGCTTCATCTGTGTTCTACTATTGTGCTTGTAGTGTCTCTGCATACCGCAGCACGCGACATAGCTTTGCAGACGATAAGTACAACCGTTTCAGAGAGAAGAGCGGCCAATGTGACTATCTGGCTTTAAGTCGATTCGATAAAAAAAATGACGAAAACGTACGGATTTCATAGGTTTTTACTACAGATATACACTTTTCACATTCTCCCGTGCAACTCGGCTGCTAGTCCCCCTTTCATGCAGAATCTTAAGGTCCTAGCTCATGTCCAAGGTACCAAAGTCAGAAAAAAATCAATAATCAGTACCTAAAACTTGAATTGTACTACTTCTTACAGGCTATTACATCAACATAGAAGCTTCATCTGTGTTCTACTATGGTGCCTTTAGTTTCTCCGCATACCGCAGCAGGCGACATAGCTTTGCAGACGATAAGATCAACCGTTTTAGAGAAAAGAGCGGCCTATGTGACGATCTGGCTTTAAGTCGATTCGATAACAAATGACGAAAACGGACGGATTTCTCAGGTTTTTACTACATATGAACACTTTTCACATTCTCCCGTGCAACTCGGCTTCTAGTCCCCCTTTCATGCAGAATCTCAAGGTCCTAGCTCATGTCCAAGGCACCAAAGCCAGCAAAGAAGTCAATAATCAGTATCTAAAACTTGAATTGTACTACTTTTTACTGGCTTTTACATCAACTTAGAAGCTTCATCTGTGTTCTACTATGGTGCTATTATTGTCTCTGCATACCGCATCACGCGACATAGCTTTGCAGACGATAAGTACAACCGTTGCAGAGTGAAGAGCGGGGAAATGTGACGATCTGGCTTTAAGTCGATTCGATAACAAATGACGAAAACGGACGGATTTCTCAGGTTTTTACTACTTATGAACACTTTTCACATTCTCCCGTGCAACTCGGCTGCTAGTCCTCCTTTCATGCAGAATCTTAAGGTCCTAGCTCATGTCCAAGGCACCAAAGCCAGCTAAAAAGTCAATAATCGATACCTAAAACATGAATTATACTACTTCTTTCTGGCTAGTACATCAACTTAGAAGCTTCATCTGTGTTCTACTATGGTGCTTTTTGTGTCTCCGAATACCGCAGCATGCGACATAGCTTTGCAGACGATAAGATCAACCGTTTTAGAGAGAAGAGCGGCCTATGTGACGATCTGGCTTTAAGTCGATTCGATAACAAATGACGAACACGGACGAATTTCTCAGGTTTTTACTACATATGAACACTTTTCACATTCTCCCGTGCAACTCGGCTGCTAGTCCCCCTTTCATGCAGAATCTCAAGGTCCTAGCTCATGTCCAAGGCACCAAAGCCAGCTACGAAGTCAATAATCAGTACCTAAAACTTGAATTGTACTACTTCTTACTGGCTTTTACATCAACATAGAAGCTTCATCTGTGTTCTACTATGGTGCTTTTAGTGTCTCTGCATACCGCATCACGCGACATAGCTTTGCAGACGATAAGTACAATCGTTGCAGAGTGAAGAGCGGGGAAATGTGACGATCTGGCTTTAAGTCGATTCGATAACAAATGACGAAAACGGACGGATTTCTCAGGTTTTTACTACTTATGAACACTTTTCACATTCTCCCGTGCAACTCGGCTGCTAGTCCTCCTTTCATGCAGAATCTTAAGTTCCTAGCTCATGTCCAAGGCACCAAAGCCAGCTAAGAAGTCAATAATCGATACCTAAATCTTCAATTGTACTACTTCTTACTGGCTATTACATCAACTTAAAAGCTTCATCTGTGTTCTACTATGGTGCTTTTAGCTTCTCCGCATACCGCAGCACGTGACATAGCTTTGCAGACGGTAAGTACAACCGTTTCAGAGAGAAGAGCGGCTAATGTGACGATCTGGCTTTCAGTCGATTCGACAACATATGACGAAAACGGACGGATTTCTTAGGTTTTTACTACATATGAACACCTTTCACATTCTCCCGTGCAACTCGGCTGCTAGTCCTCCTTTCATGCAGAATGTTAAGGTCCTAGCTCATGTCCAAGGCACCAAAGCCAGCTAAAAAGTCAATAATCAATGCCTAAAACTTGAATTGTACTACTTCTTACTGGCTATTACATCAAGGTAGAAGCTTCATCTGTGTTCTACTATTGTGCTTGTAGTGTCTCTGCATACCGCAGCACGCGACATAGCTTTGCAGACGATAAGTACAACCGTTGCAGAGAGAAGAGCGGCCAATGTGACGATCTGGCTTTAAGTCGATTCGATAACAAATGACGAAAACGGACGGATTTCTCAGGTTTTTACTACATATGAACACTTTTCACATTCTCCCGTGCAACTCGGCTGCTAGTCCCACTTTCATGCAGAATCTCAAGGTCCTAGCTCATGTCCAAGGCACCAAAGCCAGCAAAGAAGTCAATAATCAGTATCTAAAACTTGAATTGTACTACTTTTTACTGGCTTTTACATCTTCTTAGAAGCTTCATCTGTGTTCTACTATGGTGCTTTTATTGTCTCTGCATACCGCATCACGCGACATAGCTTTGCAGACGATAAGTACAACCGTTGCAGAGTGAAGAGCGGGGAAATGTGACGATCTGGCTTTAAGTCGATTCGATAACAAATGACGAAAACGGACGGATTTCTCAGGTTTTTACTACTTATGAACACTTTTCACATTCTCCCGTGCAACTCGGCTGCTAGTCCTCCTTTCATGCAGAATCTTAAGGTCCTAGCTCATGTCTAAGGCACCAAAGCCAGCTAAGAAGTCAATAATCGATACCTAAATCTTGAATTGTACTACTTCTTACTGGCTATTACATCAACTTAAAAGCTTCATCTGTGTTCTACTATGGTGCTTTTAGTTTCTCCGCATACCGCAGCACGTGACATAGCTTTGCAGACGATAAGTACAACCGTTTCAGAGAGAAGAGCGGCTAATGTGACGATCTGGCTTTCAGTCGATTAGACAACATATGACGAAAACGGACGGATTTCTCAGGTTTTTACTACATATGAACACTTTTCACATTCTCCCGTGCAACCCGGCTGCTAGTCCTCATTTCATGCAGAATCTCAAGGTCCTAGCTCATGTCCAAGGCACCAAAGCCAGCTAAAAAGTCAATAATCGATACCTAAAACATGAATTATACTACTTCTTACTGGCTAGTACATCAACTTAGAAGCTTCATCTGTGTTCTACTATGGTGCTTTTAGTGTCTCCGAATACCGCAGCATGCGACATAGCTTTGCAGACGATAAGATCAACCGTTTTAGAGAGAAGAGCGGCCTATGTGACGATCTGGCTTTAAGTCGATTCGATAACAAATGACGAACACGGACGAATTTCTCAGGTTTTTACTACATATGAACACTTTTCACATTCTCCCGTGCAACTCGGCTGCTAGTCCTCCTTTCATGCAGAATGTTAAGGTCCTAGCTCATGTCCAAGGCACCAAAGCCAGCTAAAAAGTCAATAATCAATGCCTAAAACTTGAATTGTACTACTTCTTACTGGCTATTACATCAACGTAGAAGCTTCATCTGTGTTCTACTATTGTGCTTGTAGTGTCTCTGCATACCGCAGCACGCGACATAGCTTTGCAGACGATAAGTACAACCGTTTCAGAGAGAAGAGCGGCCAATGTGACTATCTGGCTTTAAGTCGATTCGATAAAAAAAATGACGAAAACGTACGGATTTCACAGGTTTTTACTACATATATACACTTTTCACATTCTCCCGTGCAACTCGGCTGCTAGTCCCCCTTTCATGCAGAATCTTAAGGTCCTAGCTCATGTCCAAGCTACCAAAGTCAGAAAAAAATCAATAATCAGTACCTAAAACTTGAATTGTACTACTTCTTACAGGCTATTACATCAACATAGAAGCTTCATCTGTGTTCTACTATGGTGCCTTTAGTTTCTCCGCATACCGCAGCAGGCGACATAGTTTTGTAGACGATAAGTACAACGTTTCAGAGAGAAGAGCGGCTAATCAGACGATCTGGCTTTAAGTCGATTCGATAACAAATGACGAAAACGGACGGATTTCTCAGGTTTTTACTACATATGAACACTTCTCACATTCTCCCGTGCAACTCGGCTGCTAGTCCTCCTTTCATGCAGAATCCTAAGGTCCTATCTAATGTATAAGAAACCAAAGCCAGCTAAAAAGTCAATAATCAATGCCTAAAACTTAAATTGTACTACTTCTTACTGGCTATTACATCAACTTAGAAGTATCATCGGTGATCTACTATGGTGCTTTTAGTGTCTCTGCATACCGCAGCACGCGACATAGCTTTGCAGACGATAACTACTACCGTTGCAGAGTGAAGAGCGGGGAAATGTGACGATCTGGCTTTAAGTCGATTCGATAACAAATGACGAAAACGGACGGATTTCTCAGGTTTTTACTACTTATGAACACTTTTCACATTCTCCCGTGCAACTCGGCTGCTAGTCCTCCTTTCATGCAGAATCTTAAGGTCCTAGCTCATGTCCAAGGCACCAAAGCCAGCTAAAAAGTCAATAATCGATACCTAAAACATGAATTATACTACTTCTTACTGGCTAGTACATCAACTTAGAAGCTTCATCTGTGTTCTACTATGGTGCTTTTATTGTCTCCGAATACCGCAGCATGCGACATAGCTTTGCAGACGATAAGATCAACCGTTTTAGAGAAAAGAGCGGCCTATGTGACGATCTGGCTTTAAGTCGATTCGATAACAAATGACGAACACGGACGAATTTCTCAGGTTTTTACTACATATGAACACTTTTCACATTCTCCCGTGCAACTCGGCTGCTAGTCCCCCTTTCATGCAGAATCTCAAGGTCCTACCTCATGTCCAAGGCACCAAAGCCAGCTAAGAAGTCAATAATCAGTACCTAAAACTTGAATTGTACTACTTCTTACTGGCTTTTACATCAACATAGAAGCTTCATCTGTGTTCTACTATGGTGCTTTTAGTGTCTCTGCATACCGCATCACGCGACATAGCTTTGCAGACGATAAGTACAATCGTTGCAGAGTGAAGAGCGGGGAAATGTGACGATCTGGCTTTAAGTCGATTCGATAACAAATGACGAAAACGGACGGATTTCTCAGGTTTTTACTACTTATGAACACTTTTCACATTCTCCCGTGCAACTCGGCTGCTAGTCCTCCTTTCATGCAGAATCTTAAGGTCCTAGCTCATGTCCAAGGCACGAAAGCCAGCTAAGAAGTCAATAATCGATACCTAAATCTTCAATTGTACTACTTCTTACTGGCTATTACATCAACTTAAAAGCTTCATCTGTGTTCTACTATGGTGCTTTTAGCTTCTCCGCATACCGCAGCACGTGACATAGCTTTGCAGACGGTAAGTACAACCGTTTCAGAGAGAAGAGCGGCTAATGTGACGATCTGGCTTTCAGTCGATTCGACAACATATGACGAAAACGGACGGATTTCTCAGGTTTTTACTACATATGAACACTTTTCACATTCTCCCGTGCAACTCGGCTGCTAGTCCTCCTTTCATGCAGAATGTTAAGGTCCTAGCTCATGTCCAAGGCACCAAAGCCAGCTAAAAAGTCAATAATCAATGCCTAAAACTTGAATTGTACTACTTCTTACTGGCTATTACATCAAGGTAGAAGCTTCATCTGTGTTCTACTATTGTGCTTGTAGTGTCTCTGCATACCGCAGCACGCGACATAGCTTTGCAGACGATAAGTACAACCGTTGCAGAGAGAAGAGCGGCCAATGTGACGATCTGGCTTTAAGTCGATTCGATAACAAATGACGAAAACGGACGGATTTCTCAGGTTTTTACTACATATGAACACTTTTCACATTCTCCCGTGCAACTCGGCTGCTAGTCCCACTTTCATGCAGAATCTCAAGGTCCTAGCTCATGTCCAAGGCACCAAAGCCAGCAAAGAAGTCAATAATCAGTATCTAAAACTTGAATTTTACTACTTTTTACTGGCTTTTACATCTTCTTAGAAGCTTCATCTGTGTTCTACTATGGTGCTTTTATTGTCTCTGCATACCGCATCACGCGACATAGCTTTGCAGACGATAAGTACATCCGTTGCAGAGTGAAGAGCGGGGAAATGTGACGATCTGGCTTTAAGTCGATTCGATAACAAATGACGAAAACGGACGGATTTCTCAGGTTTTTACTACTTATGAACACTTTTCACATTCTCCCGTGCAACTCGGCTGCTAGTCCTCCTTTCATGCAGAATCTTAAGGTCCTAGCTCATGTCCAAGGCACCAAAGCCAGCTAAGAAGTCAATAATCGATACCTAAATCTTGAATTGTACTACTTCTTACTGGCTATTACATCAACTTAAAAGCTTCATCTGTGTTCTACTATGGTGCTTTTAGTTTCTCCGCATACCGCAGCACGTGACATAGCTTTGCAGACGATAAGTACAACCGTTTCAGAGAGAAGAGCGGCTAATGTGACGATCTGGCTTTCAGTCGATTCGACAACATATGACGAAAACGGACGGATTTCTCAGGTTTTTACTACATATGAACACTTTTCACATTCTCCCGTGCAACCCGGCTGCTAGTCCTCCTTTCATGCAGAATCTCAAGGTCCTAGCTCATGTCCAAGGCACAAAAGCCAGCTAAAAAGTCAATAATCGATACCTAAAACATGAATTATACTACTTCTTACTGGCTAGTACATCAACTTAGAAGCTTCATCTGTGTTCTACTATGGTGCTTTTAGTGTCTCCGAATACCGCAGCATGCGACATAGCTTTGCAGACGATAAGATCAACCGTTTTAGAGAGAAGAGCGGCCTATGTGACGATCTGGCTTTAAGTCGATTCGATAACAAATGACGAACACGGACGAATTTCTCAGGTTTTTACTACATATGAACACTTTTCACATTCTCCCGTGCAACTCGGCTGCTAGTCCTCCTTTCATGCAGAATCTTAAGGTCCTAGCTCATGTCCAAGGCACCAAAGCCAGCTAAAAAGTCAATAATCAATGCCTAAAACTTGAATTGTACTACTTCTTACTGGCTATTACATCAACGTAGAAGCTTCATCTGTGTTCTACTATTGTGCTTGTAGTGTCTCTGCATACCGCAGCACGCGACATAGCTTTGCCGACGATAAGTACAACCGTTTCAGAGAGAAGAGCGGCCAATGTGACTATCTGGCTTTAAGTCGATTCGATAAAAAAAATGACGAAAACGTACGGATTTCACAGGTTTTTACTACATATATACACTTTTCACATTCTCCCGTGCAACTCGGCTGCTAGTCCCCTTTCATGCAGAATCTTAAGGTCCTAGCTCATGTCCAAGGTACCAAAGTCAGAAAAAAATCAATAATCAGTACCTAAAACTTGAATTGTACTACTTCTTACAGGCTATTACATCAACATAGAAGCTTCATCTGTGTTCTACTATGGTGCCTTTAGTTTCTCCGCATACCGCAGCAGGCGACATAGTTTTGTAGACGATAAGTACAACGTTTCAGAGAGAAGAGCGGCTAATGTGACGATCTGGCTTTAAGTCGATTCGATAACAAATGACGAAAACGGACGGATTTCTCAGGTTTTTACTACATATGAACACTTTTCACATTCTCCCGTGCAACTCGGCTGCTAGTCCCCCTTTCATGCAGAATCTCAAGGTCCTAGCTCATGTCCAAGGCACCAAAGCCAGCTAAGAAGTCAATAATCAGTATCTAAAACTTGAATTGTACTACTTTTTACTGGCTTTTACATCAACTTAGAAGCTTCATCTGTGTTCTACTATGGTGCTTTTATTGTCTCTGCATACCGCATCACGCGACATAGCTTTGCAGACGATAAGTACAACCGTTGCAGAGTGAAGAGCGGGGAAATGTGACGATCTGGCTTTAAGTCGATTCGATAACAAATGACGAAAACGGACGGATTTCTCAGGTTTTTACTACTTATGAACACTTTTCACATTCTCCCGTGCAACTCGGCTGCTAGTCCTCCTTTCATGCAGAATCTTAAGGTCCTAGCTCATGTCCAAGGCACCAAAGCCAGCTAAGAAGTCAATAATCGATACCTAAATCTTGAATTGTACTACTTCTTACTGGCTATTACATCAACTTAAAAGCTTCATCTGTGTTCTACTATGGTGCTTTTAGTTTCTCCGCATACCGCAGCACGTGACATAGCTTTGCAGACGATAAGTGCAACGGTTTCAGAGAGAAGAGCGGCTAATGTGACGATCTGGCTTTCAGTCGATTCGACAACATATGACGAAAACGGACGGATTTCTCAGGTTTTTACTACATATGAACACTTTTCACATTCTCCCGTGCAACTCGGCTGCTAGTCCTCCTTTCATGCAGTATCTCAAGGTCCTAGCTTATGTCCAAGGCACCAAAGCCAGCTAAAAAGTCAATAATCGATACCTAAAACTTGAATTATACTACTTCTTACTGGCTAGTACATCAACTTAGAAGCTTCATCTGTGTTCTACTATGGTGCTTTTAGTGTCTCCGAATACCGCAGCATGCGACATAGCTTTGCAGACGATAAGTACAACCGTTTCAGAGAGAAGAGCGGCCAATGTGACGATCTGGCTTTAAGTCGATTCTATAACAAATGACGAAAACGGACGGATTTCTCAGGTTTTTACTACATATGAACACTTTTCACATTCTCCCGTACAACTCGGCTGCTAGTCCTCCTTTCATGCAGAATCTTAAGGTCCTAGCTAATGTCCAAGGCACCAAAGCCAACTAAAAGGTCAATAATCGATACCTAAAACTTGAATTGTACTACTTCTTACTTGCTATTACATCAACTTAGAAGCTTTATCTGTGTTCTACTATGGTGCTTTTAGTGTCTCCGAATACCGCAGCACGCGACATAGCTTTGCAGACGATAAGTACAACCGTTTCAGAGAGAAGAGCGGCCAATGTAACGATCTGGCTTTAAGTCGATTCGATAACAAATGACGAAAACGGACGGATTTCTCAGGTTTTTACTACATATATACACTTTTCACATTCTCCCGTGCAACTCGGCTGCTAGTCCCCCTTTCATGCAGAATCTTAAGTTCCTACCTCATGTCCAAGGTACCAAAGTCAGAAAAAAATCAATAATCAGTACCTAAAACTTGAATTGTACTACTTCTTACTTGCTATTACGTCAACTTAGAAGCTTTATCTGTGTTCTACTATGGTGCTTTTAGTGTCTCCGAATACCGCAGCACGCGACATAGCTTTGCAGACGATAAGTACAACCGTTTCAGAGAGAACAGCGGCTAATGTGACGATCTGGCTTTAAGTCGATTCGATAACAAATGACGAAAACGGACCGATTTCTCAGGTTTTTACTACATATGAACACTTCTCACATTCTCCCGTGCAACTCGGCTGCTAGTCCTCCTTTCATGCAGAATCCTAAGGTCCTAGCTAATGTATAAGGCACCAAAGCCAGCTAAAAAGTCAATAATCAATGCCTAAAACTTAATTTGTACTACTTCTTACTGGCTATTACATCAACTTAAAAGCTTCATCTGTGTTTTACTATGGTGCTTTTAGTTTCTCCGCATACCGCAGCACGCGACATAGTTTTGTAGACGATAAGTACAACCGTTTCAGAGTGAAGAGCGGCAATGTGACGAACTGGCTTTAAGTCGATTCGATAACAAATGACGAAAACGGACGGATTTCTCAGGTTTTTACTACATATGAACACTTTTCACATTCTCCCATGCAACTCGGCTGCTAGTCCCCCTTTTATGCAGAATCTTAAGGTCCTAGCTCATGTCTAAGGCACCAAAGCCAGCTAAAAAGTCAATAATCGATACCTAAAACTTGAATTGTACTACTTCTTACTGGCTATTACATCAACTTAGAAGTATCATCGGTGATCTACTATGGTGCTTTTAGTGTCTCTGCATACCGCAGCACGCGACATAGCTTTGCAGACGATAAGTACTACCGTTGCAGAGAGAAGAGCGGCCAATGTGACGATCTGGCTTTAAGTCGATTCGATAACAAATGACGAAAACGGACGGATTTCTCAGGTTTTTACTACATATGAACACTTTTCACATTCTCCCGTGCAACTCGGCTGCTAGTCCCCCTTTCATGCAGAATCTCAAGGTCCTAGCTCATGTCCAAGGCACCAAAGCCAGCTAAGAAGTCAATAATCAGTATCTAAAACTTGAATTGTACTACTTTTTACTGGCTTTTACATCAACTTAGAAGCTTCATCTGTGTTCTACTATGGTGCTTTTATTGTCTCTGCATACCGCATCACGCGACATAGCTTTGCAGACGATAAGTACAACCGTTGCAGAGTGAAGAGCGGGGAAATGTGACGGTCTGGCTTTAAGTCGATTCGATAACAAATGACGAAAACGGACGGATTTCTCAGGTTTTTACTACTTATGAACACTTTTCACATTCTCCCGTGCAACTCGGCTGCTAGTCCTCCTTTCATGCAGAATCTTAAGGTCCTAGCTCATGTCCAAGGCACCAAAGCCAGCTAAAAAGTCAATAATCGATACCTAAAACTTGAATTATACTACTTCTTACTGGCTAGTACATCAACTTAGAAGCTTCATCTGTGTTCTACTATGGTGCTTTTAGTGTCTCCGAATACCGCAGCATGCGACATAGCTTTGCAGACGATAAGTACAACCGTTTTAGAGAGAAGAGCGGCCTATGTGACGATCTGGCTTTAAGTCGATTCGATAACAAATGACGAACACGGACGAATTTCTCAGGTTTTTACTACATATGAACACTTTTCACATTCTCCCGTGCAACTCGGCTGCTAGTCCCCCTTTCATGCAGAATCTCAAGGTCCTAGCTCATGTCCAAGGCACCAAAGCCAGCTAAGAAGTCAATAATCAGTACCTAAAACTTGAATTGTACTACTTCTTACTGGCTTTTACATCAACTTAGAAGCTTCATCTGTGTTCTACTATGGTGCTTTTAGTGTCTCTGCATACCGCATCACGCGACATAGCTTTGCAGACGATAAGTACAATCGTTGCAGAGTGAAGAGCGGGGAAATGTGACGATCTGGCTTTAAGTCGATTCGATAACAAATGACGAAAACGGACGGATTTCTCAGGTTTTTACTACTTATGAACACTTTTCACATTCTCCCGTGCAACTCGGCTGCTAGTCCTCCTTTCATGCAGAATCTTAAGGTCCTAGCTCATGTCCAAGGCACGAAAGCCAGCTAAGAAATCAATAATCGATACCTAAATCTTGAATTGTACTACTTCTTACTGGCTATTACATCAACTTAAAAGCTTCATCTGTGTTCTACTATGGTGCTTTTAGCTTCTCCGCATACCGCAGCACGTGACATAGCTTTGCAGACGATAAGTACAACCGTTTCAGAGAGAAGAGCGGCTAATGTGACGATCTGGCTTTCAGTCGATTCGACAACATATGACGAAAACGGACGGATTTCTCAGGTTTTTACTACATATGAACACTTTTCACATTCTCCCGTGCAACTCGGCTGCTAGTCCTCCTTTCATACAGAATCTTAAGGTCCTAGCTCATGTCCAAGGCACCAAAGCCAGCAAAAAGTCAATAATCGATACCTAAAACTTAAATTGTACTACTTCTTACTGGCTATTACATCAACTTAGAAGCTTCATCTGTGTTCTACTATGGTGAGTTTAGTGTCTCCACATACCGCAGCACGCGACATACCGTTGCAGACGATAAGTACAACCGTTTCAGAGAGAAGAGCGGCCAATGTGACGATCTGGCTTTAAGTCGATTCGATAACAAATGACGAAAACGGACGGATTTCTCAGGTTTTTACTACATATGAACACTTTTCACATTCTCCCGTGCAAGTCGGCTGCTAGTCCTCCTTTCATGCACAATCTTAAGGTCCTAGCCCATCTCCAAAGCACCAAAGCCTGCTAAAAAGTCAATAATCGATATCTAAAACTTGAATAGTACTACTTCTTACTGGCTATTACATCAACTTAGAAGCTTCATCTGTGTTCTACTATGGTGAGTTTAGTGTCTCCACATACCGCAGCACGCGAAATAGCTTTGCAGACGATAAGTACAACCGTTTCAGAGAGAAGGGCGGCCAATGTGACGATCTGGATTTGTGTTGATTCGATAACAAATGACGAACACGGACGGATTTCTTAGGTTTGTACTACATATGAACACTTTTCACATTCTCCCGTGCAACTCGGCTGCTAGTCCTCATTTCATGCAGAATCTTAAGGTCTTAGCTCATGTCCAAGGCACCAAAGCCAGCTAAAAAGTCAATAATCGATACCTAAAACTTGAATTGTACTACTTCTTACTGGCTAATACTTCAACTTGGAAGCTTCATCTGTGTACTACTATATTGATTTTAGTGTCTCCGCATACCGCAGCACGCGACATAGCTTTGCAGACGATACGTACAACCCTTTCAGGGAGAAGAGCGGCCAATGTGACGATCTGGCTTTAAGTCGACTCGATAACAAAATACGAAAACGGACGGATTTCTCAGGTTTTTACTACATATGAACACTTTTCACATTCTCCCGTACAACTCGGCTGCTAGTCCTCCTTTCATGCAGAATCTTAAGGTCCTAGCTAATGTCCAAGGCACCAAAGCCAGCTAAAAAGTCAATAATCGATACCTAAAACTTGAATTGTACTACTTCTTACTTGCTATTACATCAACTTAGAAGCTTTATCTGTGTTCTACTATGGTGTTTTTAGTGTCTCCGAATACCGCAGCACGCGACATAGCTTTGCAGACGATAAGTACAACCGTTTCAGAGAGAAGAGCGGCCAATGTAACGATCTGGCTTTAAGACGAGTAGATAACAAATGACAAAAACTTACGGATTTCAAAGGTATTTACTACATATGAACACTTTTCACATTCTCCCCTGCAAGTCGTCTGCTAGTCCTCCTTTCATGCAGAATCTTAAGGTCCTAGCTCATGTCCAAGGCACCAAAGCCAGAAAAAAAGTCAATAATCGATACCTAAAACTTTAATTGTACTACTTCTTACTGGATATTACATCAACTTAGAAGTTTCATCTGTGTTCTATTATGGTGCTTTTAGTGTCTCCGCATACCGCAACACGCGACATATCTTTGCAGACGATAAGGACAACCGTTTCAGAGAGAAGAGCGGCCAATGTGACGATCTGGCTTTAAATCGATTCGTTAATGAATGACGAAAATGGACGGATTTCTCAGGTTTTTACTACATATGAACTCTTTTCACATTCTCCCATGCAACTCGGCTGCTAGTCCTCCTTTCATGCAGAATCTTAAGGTCCTAGCTTATGTCAAAGGCACCAAAGCCAGCTAAAAAGTCAATAATCGATACCTAAGACGTGAATTGTACTACTTCTTACTGGCTATTACATCAACTTAGAAGCTTCATGTGTGTTCTACTATGGTGCTTTTAGTGTCTCCGCATACCGCAGCACGCGACATTGCTTTGCAGACGATAAGTACAACCGTTTCAGAGAGAAGAGCGGCCCATATGACGATCTGGCTTTAAGTCGATTCGAAAACAAATGACGAAAACGGACGGATTTCAAAGGTTTTTACTACATATGAACACTTTTCACATTATCCCGTGCAACTCGGCTGCTAGTCCTCCTTTCATGCAAAATCTTAATGACCTAGCTCATGTCCAAGGCACCAAAGCGAGCTAAAAAGTCAATAATCGATACCTAAAACTTTAATTGTACTACTTCTTACTGGCTATTACATCAACTTAGATGCTTCATCTGTGTTCTACTATGGTGCTTTTAGTGTCTCCGCATACCGCAGCACGCGACATAGCTTTGCAGACGATAAGTACAACCGTTTCAGAGAGAAGAGTGGCCAATGTGACGATCTGGCCTTAATTCGATTCGATAACAAATGTCGAAAACGAACGGATTTCTCAGGTTTTTACTACATATGAACACTTTTCACATTCTACCGTGGAACTCCGCTGCTAGTCCTCCTTTCACGCAGAATCTTAAGGTCCTAGCTCATGTCCAAGGCACCAAAGCCAGCTAAAAAGTCAATAATCGATACCTAAAACTTGAATTGTACTACTTCTTACTTGCTATTACATCAACTTAGAAGCTTCATCTGTGTCCTACTATGGTGCTTTTAGTGTCTCCGAATACCGCACCACGCGACATAGCTTTGCAGACGATAAGTACAACCGTTTCAGACAGAAGAGCGGCCAATGTGACGATCTGGCTTTGAGTCGATTCGATAACAAATGACGAAAACGGACGGATTTCTCAGGTTTTTACTACATATGAACACTTTTCACATTCTCCCGTGCAACTCGGCTGCTAGTCCTCCTTTCATGCAGAATCTTAAGGTCCTAGCTCATGTTTAAGGCACCAAAGCCAGCTAAAAAGTCAATAATCTATACCTAAAACTTGAATTGTACTACTTCTTACTGGCTATTACATCTACATAAAAGCTTCATCTATGTTCTACTATGGTGCTTTTAGTGTCTCCGCATACCGCAACACGCGACATATCTCTGCAGACGATAAGGACAACCGTTTCAGAGAGAAGAGCGGCCAATGTGACGATCTGGCTTTGTGTCGATTCGTTAACAAATGACGAAAACGGACGGATTTCTCAGGTTTTTACTACATATGAACTCTTTTCACATTCTCCCATCTAACTCGGCTGCTAGTCCTCCTTTCATGCAGAATCTTAAGGTCCTAGCTCATGTCAAAGGCACCAAAGCCAGCTAAAATGTCAATAATCGATACCTAAAACGTGAATTGTACTACTTCTTACTGGCTATTACATCAACTTAGAAGTTTCATCTGTGTTCTACTATGGTGCTTTTAGTGTCTCCTCATACCGCAGCACGCGACATAGCTTTGCAGACGATAAGTACAACCGTTTCAGGGAGAAGAGCGTCCAATGTGACGATCTGGCTTTAAGTCGAATCGATAACAAATGACGAAGACGGACGGATTTCTCAGGTTTTTACTACATATGAACACTTTTCACATTCTCCCGTGCAACTCGGCTGCTAGTCCTCTTTTCACGCACAATCTTAAGGTCCTAGCTCATGTCCAAGGCACCAAAGCCAGCTAAAAAATCAATAATCGATACCTAAAACTTGAATTGTACTACTTCTTACTGGCTATTACATCAACTTAGAAGGTTCATCTGTATTCTTCTATGGTGCTTTTAGTGTCTCCGCATACCGCAGCACGCGAAATAGCTTTGCAGACGATAAGTACAACCGTTTCAGAGAGAAGAGCGGCCAACGTGACGATCTGGCTTTAAGTCGTTTCGACAACAAATGACGAAAACGGACGGATTTCTCAGGTTTTTACTACATATGAACACTTTTCAAATTCTCCCATGAAATCGGCTGCTAGTCCTCCTTTCATGCAGAATCTCAAGGTCCTAGCTCATGTCCAAGGCACCAAAGCCAGCTAAAAAGTCAATAATCGATACCTAAAACTTGAATTGTACTACTTCTTACTTGCTATTACATCAACTTAGAAGCTTCATCTGTGTCCTACTATGGTGCTTTTAGTGTCTCCGAATACCGCAGCACGCGACATAGCTTTGCAGACGATAAGTACAACCGTTTCAGACAGAAGAGCGGCCAATGTGACGATCTGGCTTTAAGTCGATTCGATAACAAATGACGAAAACGGACGGATTTCTCAGTTTTTTACTACATAGGAACACTTTCACATTCTCCCATGCAACGCGGCTGCTAGTCCTTCTTTCATGCAGAATCTTACGGTCCTAGCTCATGTCCAAGGCACCAAAGCCAGCTAAAAAGTCAATAATCGATAACTAAAACTTGTATTGTACTACTTCTTACTGGCTATTACATCAACTTAGAAGGTTCATCTGTGTATTACTATGGTGCTTTTAGTGTCTCCGGATACCGCAACACGCGACATAGCTTAGCAGACGATAAGTACAACCGTTTCAGACAGAAGAGCGGCCAATGCGGCGATCTGACTTTAAGTCGATTCGATAACAAATGACGAAAACGGACGGATTTCTCAGGGTTTTAATACATATGAACACTTTTTACATTCTCCCGTGCAACTCGGCTGCTAGTCCTCCTTCATGCAGAATCTTAAGGTCCTAGCTCATGTCCAAGGCACGAAAGCCAGCTAAGAAATCAATAATCGATACCTAAATCTTGAATTGTACTACTTCTTACTGGCTATTACATCAACTTAAAAGCTTCATCTGTGTTCTACTATGGTGCTTTTAGCTTCTCCGCATACCGCAGCACGTGACATAGCTTTGCAGACGATAAGTACAACCGTTTCAGAGAGAAGAGCGGCTAATGTGACGATCTGGCTTTCAGTCGATTCGACAACATATGACGAAAACGGACGGATTTCTCAGGTTTTTACTACATATGAACACTTTTCACATTCTCCCGTGCAACTCGGCTGCTAGTCCTCCTTTCATTCAGAATCTTAAGGTCCTAGCTCATGTCCAAGGCACCAAAGCGAGCTAAAAAGTCAATAATCGATACCTAAAACTTAAATTGTACTACTTCTTACTGGCTATTACATCAACTTAGAAGCTTCATCTGTGTTCTACTATGGTGAGTTTAGTGTCTCCACATACCGCAGCACGCGACATACCGTTGCAGACGATAAGTACAACCGTTTCAGAGAGAAGAGCGGCCAATGTGACGATCTGGCTTTAAGTCGGTTCTATAACAAATGACGAAAACGGACGGATTTCTCAGGTTTTTACTACATATGAACACTTTTCACATTCTCCCGTGCAAGTCGGCTGCTAGTCCTCCTTTCATGCACAATCTTAAGGTCCTAGCCCATGTCCGAAGCACCAAGGCCTGCTAAAAAGTCAATAATCGATATCTAAAACTTGAATAGTACTACTTCTTACTGGCTATTACATCAACTTAGAAGCTTCATCTGTGTTCTACTATGGTGAGTTTAGTGTCTCCACATACCGCAGCACGCGAAATAGCTTTGCAGACGATAAGTACAACCGTTTCAGAGAGAAGGGCGGCCAATGTGACGATCTGGATTTGTGTTGATTCGATAACAAATGACGAACACGGACGGATTTCTTAGGTTTGTACTACATATGAACACTTTTCACATTCTCCCGCGCAACTCGGCTGCTAGTCCTCATTTCATGCAGAATCTTAAGGTCTTAGCTCATGTCCAAGGCACCAAAGCCAGCTAAAAAGTCAATAATCGATACCTAAAACTTTAATTGTACTACTTCTTACTGGCTAATACTTCAACTTGGAAGCTTCATCTGTGTACTACTATATTGATTTTAGTGTCTCCGCATACCGCAGCACGCGACAAAGCTTTGCAGACGATACGTACAACCCTTTCAGGGAGAAGAGCGGCCAATGTGACGATCTGGCTTTAAGTCGACTCGATAACAAAATACGAAAACGGACGGATTTCTCAGGTTTTTACTACATATGAACACTTTTCACATTCTCCCGTACAACTCGGCTGCTAGTCCTCCTTTCATGCAGAATCTTAAGGTCCTAGCTAATGTCCAAGGCACCAAAGCCAGCTAAAAAGTCAATAATCGATACCTAAAACTTGAATTGTGCTACTTCTTACTTGCTATTACATCAACTTAGAAGCTTTATCTGTGTTCTACTATGGTGCTTTTAGTGTCTCCGAATACCGCAGCACGCGACATAGCTTTGCAGACGATAAGTACAACCGTTTCAGACAGAGGAGCGGCCAATGCGGCGATCTGACTATAAGTCGATTCGATAACAAATGACGAAAACGGACGGATTTCTCAGGTTTTTACTACATATGAACACTTTTCACATTCTCCCGTGGAACTCGGCTGCTAGTCCTCCTTTCATTCTGAATTTTAAGGTCCTAGCTCATGTCCAAGGCACCAAAGCCAGCTATAAAGTCAATAATCGATACCTAAAACTTTAATTGTACTACTTCTTACTGGCTATTACATCAACTTAGAAGTTTCATCTGTGTTCTACTATGGTGCTTTTAGTGTCTCCTCATACCGCAGCACGCGACATAGCTTTGCAGACGATAAGTACAACCGTTTCAGACAGAAGAGCGGCCAATGTGACGATCTGGCTTTGAGTCGATTCGATAACAAATGACGAAAACGGACGGATTTCTCAGGTTTTTACTACATATGAACACTTTTCACATTCTCCCGTGCAACTCGGCTGCTAGTCCTCCTTTCACGCAGAATCTTAAGGTCCTAGCTCATGTCCAAGGCACCAAAGCCAGCTAAAAAGTCAATAATCGATACCTAAAACTTGAATTGTACTACTTCTTACTTGCTATTACATCAACTTAGAAGCTTCATCTGTGTCCTACTATGGTGCTTTTAGTGTCTCCGAATACCGCAGCACGCGACATAGCTTTGCAGACGATAAGTACAACCGTTTCAGACAGAAGAGCGGCCAATGTGACGATCTGGCTTTGAGTCGATTCGATAACAAATGACGAAAACGGACGGATTTCTCAGTTTTTTACTATATAGGAACACTTTCACATTCTCCCATGCAACGCGGCTGCTAGTCCTTCTTTCATGCAGAATCTTACAGTCCTAGCTCATGTCCAAGGAACCAAAGCCAGCTAAAAAGTCAATAATCGATAACTAAAACTTGTATTGTACTACTTCTTACTGGCTATTACATCAACTTAGAAGGTTCATCTGTGTATTACTATGGTGCTTTTAATGTCTCCGGATACCGCAACACGCGACATAGCTTAGCAGACGATAAGTACAACCGTTTCAGACAGAAGAGCGGCCAATGCGGCGATCTGACTTTAAGTCGATTCGATAACAAATGACGAAAACGGACGGATTTCTCAGGGTTTTAATACATATGAACACTTTTTACATTCTCCCGTGCAACTCGGCTGCTAGTCCTCCTTTCACGCAGAATCTTAAGGTCCTAGCTCATGTCCAAGGCACCAAAGCGAGCTAAAAAATCAATAATCGATACCTAAAACTTGAATAGTACTACTACTTACTGGCTATTACATCAACTTAGAGGCTTCATCTGTGTTCTACTATGGTGCCTTTAGTGTCTCCACATACCGCAGCACGCGACATAGCTTTGCAGACGATAAGTACAATCGTTGCAGAGTGAAGAGCGGGGAAATGTGACGATCTGGCTTTAAGTCGATTCGACAACAAATGACGAAAACGGACGGATTTCTCAGGTTTTTGCTACATATGAACACTTTTAACATTCTCCCATGCAACTCGGCTGCTAGACCTCCTTTCATGCAGAGTCTTACGGTCCTAGCTCATGTCCAAGGCACCAAAGCCAGCTAAAAAGTCAATAATCGATAACTAAAACTTGAATTGTACTACTTCTTACTGGCTATTACATCATTTTAGAAGGTTCATCTGTGTTCTACTATGGTGCTTTTAGTGTCTCCACATACCGCAGCACGCGACATAGCTTTGCAGATGATAAGTACGACCAATTCAGAGAGAAGAGCGGCCAATGTGACGATCTGGCTTTAAGTCGATTCGATAACAAATGACGAAAACGGACGGATTTCTCAGGTTTTTACTACATATGAACACTTTTCACATTCTCCCGTGAAACTCGGCTGCTAGTCCTCCATTCATGCAGAATCTTAAGGTCCTAGCTCATGTCCAAGGCACCAAAGCCAGCTAAAAAGTCAATAATCAATACCTAAAACTTGAATTGTACTACTTCTTACTTGCTATTACTTCAACTTAGAAGCTTTATCTGTGTCCTACTATGGTGCTTTTAGTGTCTCCGAATACCGCAGCACGCGACATAGCTTTGCAGACGATAATTACAACTGTTTCAGACAGAAGAGCGGCCAATGTGACGATCTGGCTTTGAGTCGATTCGATAACAAATGACGAAAACGGACGGATTTCTCAGGTTTTTACTACATATGAACACTTTCCACATTCTCCCGTGCAACTCGGCTGGTAGTCCTTCTTTCATGCAGAATCTTAAGGTCCTAGCTCATGTTTAAGGCACCAAAGCCAGCTAAAAAGTCAATAATCTATACCTAAAACTTGAATTGTACTACTTCTTACTGGCTATTACATCAACTTAAAAGCTTCATCTGTGTTCTACTATGGTGCTTTTAGTGTCTCCGCATACCGCAACACGCGACATATCTTTGCAGACGATAAGGACAACCGTTTCAGAGAGAAGAGCGGCCAATGTGACGATCTGGCTTTGAGTCGATTCGTTAACAAATGACGAAAACGGACGGATTTCTCAGGTTTTTACTACATATGGACTCTTTTCACATTCTCCCATGCATCTCGGCTGCTAGTCCTCCTTTCATGCAGAATCTTAAGGTCCTAGCTCATGTCAAAGGCACCAAAGCCAGCTAAAAAGTCAATAATCGATACCTAAAACGTGAATTGTACTACTTCTTACTGGCTATTACATCAACTTAGAAGCTTCATGTGTGTTCTATTATGGTGCTTTTTGTGTCTCCGGATACCGCAACACGCGACATAGCTTAGCAGACGATAAGTACAACCGTTTCAGACAGAAGAGCGGCCAATGCGGCGATCTGACTTTAAGTCGATTCGATAACAAATGACGAAAACGGACGGATTTCTCAGGTTTTTACTACATATGAACACTTTTCACATTCTCCCGTGCAACTCGGCTGCTAATCCTCCTTTCATGCAGAATCTTAAGGTCCTAGCTCATGTCCAAGGCACCAAAGCCAGCTAAAAAATCAATAATCGATACCTAAAACTTGAATTGTACTACTTCTTACTGGCTATTACATCAACTTAGAAGTTTCATCTGTGTTCTACTATGATGCTTTTAGTGTCTCCTCATACCGCAGCACGCGACATAGCTTTGCAGACGATAAGTACAACCGTTTCAGGGAGAAGAGTGTCCAATGTGACGATCTGGCTTTAAGTCGATTCGATAACAAATGACGCAAACGGACGGATTTCTCAGGTTTTTACTACATATGAACACTTTTCACATTCTCCCGTGCAACTCGGCTGCTAGTCCTCCTTTCACGCAGAATCTTAAGGTCCTAGCTCATGTCCAAGGCAACAAAGCCAGCTAAAAAATCAATAATCGATACCTAAAACTTGAATTGTACTACTTCTTACTGGCTATTACATCAACTTAGAAGGTTCATCTGTATTCTTCTATGGTGCTTTTAGTGTCTCCGCATACCGCACCACGCGAAATAGTTTTGCAGACGATAAGTACAACCGTTTCAGAGAGAACAGCGGCCAACGTGACGATCTGGCTTTAAGTCGATTCGACAACAAATGACGAAAACGGACGGATTTCTCAGGTTTTTACTACATATGAACACTTTTCACATTCTCCCATGAACTCGGCTGCTAGTCCTCCTTTCATGCAGAATCTTAAGGTCCTAGCTCATGTCCAAGGCACCAAAGCCAGCTAAAAAGTCAATAATCGATAACTTAAACTTTAATTGTACTACTTCTTACTTGCTATTACATCAACTTAGAAGCTTCATCTGTGTCCTACTATGGTGCTTTTAGTGTCTCCGAATACCGCAGCACGCGACATAGCTTTGCAGACGATAAGCACAACCGTTTCAGACAGAAGAGCGGCCAATGTGACGATCTGGCTTTATGTCGATTCGATAACAAATGACGAAAACGGACGGATTTCTCAGTTTTTTACTACATAGGAACACTTTCACATTCTCCCATGCAACGCGGCTGCTAGTCCTTCTTTCATGCAGAATCTTACGGTCCTAGCTCATGTCCAAGGCACCAAAGCCAGCTAAAAAGTCAATAATCGATAACTAAAACTTTAATTGTACTACTTGTTACTGGCTAATACATCAACTTAGAAGTTTCATCTGTGTTCTACTATGGTGCTTTTAGTGTCTCCTCATACCGCAGCACGCGACATAGCTTTGCAGACGATAAGTACAACCGTTTCAGGGAGAAGAGCGTCCAATGTGACGATCTGGCTTTAAGTCGATTCGATAACAAATGACGAAAACGGACGGATTTCTCAGGTTTTTACTACATATGAACACTTTTCACATTCTCCCGCGCAACTCGGCTGCTAGTCCTCCTTTCACGCAGAATCTTAAGGTCCTACCTCATGTCCAAGGCACCAAAGCGAGCTAAAAAATCAATAATCGATACCTAAAACTTGAATTGTACTACTTCTTACTGGCTATTACATCAACTTAGAGGCTTCATCTGTGTTCTACTATGGTGCTTTTAGTGTCTCCACATACCGCAGCACGCGACATAGCTTTGCAGACGATAAATACGACCGTTTCAGAGAGAAGAGCGGCCAATGTGGCGATCTGGCTTTAAGTCGATTCGATAACAAATGACGAAAACGGACGGATTTTTCAGGTTTTTACTACATATGAACACTTTTCACATTCTCCCGTGCAACTCGGCAGCTAGTCCTCCTTTCATGCAGAATCTTAAGGTCCTAGCTCATGTCCAAGGCACCAAAGCCAGCTAAAAAGTCAATAATCTATACCTAAAACTTGAATTGTACTACTTCTTACTGGCTATTACATCAACTAAAAAGCTTCATGTGTGTTCTACTATGGTGCTTTTAGTGTCTCCGAATACCGCAGCACGCGACATAGCTTTGCAGACGTTAAGTACAACCGTTTCAGAGAGAAGAGCGGCCAATATGACGATCTGGCTTTAAGTCGATTCGAAAACAAATGACGAAAATGGACGGATTTCTCAGGTTTTTACTACATATGAACACTTTTCACATTCTTCCGTGCAACTCGGCTGCTAGTCCTCCTTTCATGCAGAATCTTAAGGTCCTAGCTCATGTCCAAGGCACCAAAGCCAGCTAAAAAGTCTATAATCGATACCTAATACTTAAATTGTACTACTTCTTACTGGCTATTACTTCAACTTAGAAACTTTATCTGTGTTCTACTATGGTGCTTTTAGTGTCTCCACATACCGCAGCACGCGACATAGCTTTGCAGATGATAAGTACGACCGTTTCAGAGAGAAGAGCGGCCAATGTGACGATCTGGCTTTAAATCGATTCGATAACAAATGACGAAAACGGCCGATTTTCTCAAGTTTTTACTACATATGAACACTTTTCACATTCCCCGTGAAACTCGGCTGCTAGTCCTCCATTCATGCAGAATCTTAAGGTCCTAGCTCATGTCCTAGGCACCAAAGCCAGCTAAAAAGTCAATAATCGATACCTAAAACTTGAATTGTACTACTTCTTACTTGCTATTACTTCAACTTAGAAGCTTCATCTGTGTCCTACTATGGTGCTTTTAGTGTCTCCGAGTACCGCAGCACGCGACATAGCTTTGCAGACGATAAGTACAACCGTTTCAGACAGAAGAGCGGCCAACGTGACGATCTGGCTTTGAGTCGATTCGATAACAAATGACGAAAACGGACGGATTTCTCAGGTTTTTTCTACATATGAACACTTTTCACATTCGCCCGTGCAACTCGGCTGGTACTCCTCCTTTCATGCAGAATCTTACGGTCCTAGCTCATGTCCAAGGCACCAAAGCCAGCTAAAAAGTCAATAATCGATAACTAAAACTTGTATTGTACTACTTCTTACTGGCTATTACATCAACTTAGAAGGTTCATCTGTGTATTACTATGGTGCTTTTAGTGTCTCCGGATACCGCAACACGCGACGTAGCTTAGCAGACGATAAGTACAACCGTTTCAGACAGAAGAGCGGCCAATGCGGCGATCTGACTTTAAGTCGATTCGATACCAAATGACGAAAACGGACGGATTTCTCAGGTTTTTACTACATAAGAACACTTTTCACATTCTCCCGTGCAACTCGGCTGCTAATCCTCCTTTCATGCAGAATCTTAAGGTCCTAGCTCATGTCCAAGGCACCAAAGCCAGCTAAAAAGTCAATAATCGATACCTAAAACTTTAATTGTACTACTTCTTACTGGCTAATACATCAACTTAGAAGTTTCATCTGTGTTCTACTATGGTGCTTTTAGTGTCTCCTCATACCGCAGCACGCGACATAGCTTTGCAGACGATAAGTACAACCTTTTCAGGGAGAAGAGCGGCCAATGTGACGATCTGGCTTTAAGTCGATTCGATTACAAATGACGAAAACGCACGGGTTTCTCAGGTTTTTACTACATATGAACCCTTTTCACATACTCCCGTGCATCTCGGCTGCTAGTCCTCCTTTCATGCAGAATCTTAAGATCCTAGCTCATGTCCAAGGCACCAAAGCCAGCTAAAAAGTCAATAATCGATACCTAACCTTGAATTGAACTACCTCTTAATGGCTATTACATCAACTTAGAAGCTTCATCTGTGTTCTACTATAGTGCTTTTAGTGTCTCCGCATACCGCAACACGCGACATAGCTTTGCAGACGATAAGGACAACCGTTTCAGAGAGAAGAGCGGCCAATGTGACGATCTGGCTTTGAGTCGATTCGTTAACAAATGACGAAAACGGACGGATTTCTCAGGTGTTTGCTACATATGAACTCTTTTCACATTCTCCCATGCAACTCGGCTGCTGGTCCTCCTTTCAAGCAGAATCTTAAGGTCCTAGCTCATGTCAAAGGCACCAAAGCCAGCTAAAAAGTCAATAATCGATACCTAAAACGTGAATTGTACTACTTCTTACTGGCTATTACATCAACTTAGAAGCTTCATGTGTGTTCTACTATGGTGCTTTTAGTGTCTCCGCATACCGCAGCACGCGACATAGCTTTGCAGACGATAAGTACAACCGTTTCATAGAGAAGACCGGCCAATGTGACGATCTGGCTCTAAGTCGATTCGAAAACAAATGACGAA
The DNA here is from genome assembly GCF_023897955.1 of Schistocerca gregaria. Lineage (NCBI taxonomy): Eukaryota > Metazoa > Arthropoda > Insecta > Orthoptera > Acrididae > Schistocerca > Schistocerca gregaria. Next base: position 403,221 of record NW_026061889.1, on the reverse strand, counting down.
AACGGACGGATTTCAAAGGTTGTTACTACATATGAACACTTTTCACATTCTCCCGTGCAACTCGGCTGCTAGTCCTCCTTTCATGCAGAATCTTAAGGTCCTAGCTCATGTCCAAGGCACCAAAGCCAGCTAAAAAGTCAATAATCGATACCTAAAACTTGAATTGTACTACTACTTACTGGCTATTACATCAACTTAGAAGGTTCATCTGTATTCTTCTATGGTGCTTTTAGTGTCTCCGCATACCGCAGCACCGAAATAGCTTTGCAGACGGTAAGTACAACCGTTTCAGAGAGAAGAGCGGCCAATGTGACGATCTGGCTTTAAGTCGATTCGATAACAAATGACGAACACGGACGGATTTCTTAGGTTTGTGCTACATATGAACACTTTTCACATTCTCCCGTGCAACTCGGCTGCTAGTCCTCCTTTCATCCAGATTCTTATGGTCCTAGCTCATGTCCTAGGCACCAAAGCCAGCTAAAAAGTCAATAATCGATACCTAAAACTTAAATTGTACTACATCTTACTGGCTATTACATCAACTTAGAAGTTTCATCTGTGTTCTACTATGGTGCTTTTAGTGTCTCCGCATACCGCAGCACGCGACATAGCTTTGCAGACGATAAGTACAACCGTTTCACGGAGAAGAGCGGCCAATGTGACGATCTGGCTTTAAGTCGATTCGATAACAAATGACGAAAACGGACGGATTTCTCAGGTTTTTACTACATATGAACACTTTTCACATTCTCCCATGAACTCGGCAGCTAGTCCTCCTTTCATGCAGAATCATAAGGTCCTAGCTCATGTCCAAGGCACCAAAGCCAGCTAAAAAGTCAATAATCGATACCTAAAACTTGAATTGTACTACTTCTTACTGGCTATTACATCAACTTAAAAGCTTCATCTGTGTTCTACTAAGGTGCTTTTAGTGTCTCCGCATACCGGAACACGAGACATAGCTTTGCAGACGATAAGTTCAACCGTTTCAGAGAGAAGAGCGGCCAATGTGGCGATCTGGCTTTGAGTCGATTCGATAACAAATGACGAAAACGGACGGATTTCTCAGGTTTTTACTACATATGAACACTTTTCACATACTCCCATGCAACGCGGCTGCTAGTCCTCCTTTCATGCAGAATCTTAAGGTCCTAGCTCATGTCCAAGGCACCAAAGCCAGCTAAAAAGTCAGTAATCGATACCTGAAACTTAAAGTGTACTACTTCTTACTGGCTATTACATCAACTTAGAAGCTTCAACTGTGTTCTACTATGGTGCTTTTAGTGTCTCCGCATACCGCATCACGCGACATAGCTTTGCAGACGATAAGTACAACCGTTTCAGAGAGAAGAGCGGCCAATGTGACGTTCTGGCTTTAAGTCGATTCGATAACAAAAGACGAAAACGGACGGATTTCTCAGGTTTTTACTACATATGAACACTTTTCACATTCTCCCGTGCAACACGGCTGCTAGTCCTCCTTTCATGCAGAATCTTAAGGTCCTAGCTCATGTCCAAGTCACCAAAGCCAGCTAAAAAGTCAATAATCGATACCTAAAACTTGAATTGTACTACTTCTTACTGGCTATTACATCAACTTAAAAGCTTCATCTGTGTTCTACTATGGTGCTTTTAGTGTCTCCGCATACTGCAACACGCGACATATCTTTGCAGACGATAAGGACAACCGTTTCAGAGAGAATAGCTTCCAATGTGACGATCTGGCTTTGAGTCGATTCGTTAACAAATGACGAAAACGGACGGATTTCTCAGGTTTTTACTACATATGAACACTTTTCACATTCTCCCATGCAACTCGGCTGCTAGTCCTCCTTTCGTGCAGTATCTTAAGGTCCTAGCCCATGTCCAAGGCACCAAAGCCAGCTAAAAAGTCAATGATCGATAACTAAAACTTGTATTGTACTACTTCTTACTGGCTATTACATCAACTTAGAAGGTTCATCTGTGTATTACTATGGTGCTTTTAGTGTCTCCGGATACCGCAACACGCGACATAGCTTAGCAGACGATAAGTACAACCGTTTCAGACAGAAGAGCGGCCAATGCGGCGATCTGGCTTTAAGTCGATTCGATAACAAAAGACGAAAACGGACGGATTTCTCAGGTTTTTACTACATATGAACACTTTTCACATTCTCCCGTGCAACTCGGCTGCTAGTCCTCCTTTCATGCAGAATCTTAAGGTCCTAGCTCATGTCCAAGTCACCAAAGCCAGCTAAAAAGTCAATAATCGATACCTAAAACTTGAATTGTACTACTTCTTACTGGCTATTACATCAACTTAAAAGCTTCATCTGTGTTCTACTATGGTGCTTTTAGTGTCTCCGCATACTGCAACACGCGACATATCTTTGCAGACGATAAGGACAACCGTTTCAGAGAGAATAGCTTCCAATGTGACGATCTGGCTTTGAGTCGATTCGTTAACAAATGACGAAAACGGACGGATTTCTCAGGTTTTTACTACATATGAACACTTTTCACATTCTTCCATGCAACTCGGCTGCTAGTCCTCCTTTCGTGCAGTATCTTAAGGTCCTAGCCCATGTCCAAGGCACCAAAGCCAGCTAAAAAGTCAATGATCGATATCTAAAACTTGAATTGTACTACTTCTTACTGGCTATTACATCAACTTAGAAGGTTCATCTGTGTATTACTATGGTGCTTTTAGTGTCTCCGGATACCGCAACACGCGACATAGCTTAGCAGACGATAAGTACAACCGTTTCAGACAGAAGAGCGGCCAATGCGGCGATCTGGCTTTAAGTCGATTCGATAACAAAAGACGAAAACGGACGGATTTCTCATGTTTTTACTACATATGAACACTTTTCACATTCTCCCGTGCAACTCGGCTGCTAGTCCTCCTTTTACGCAAAATGTTAAGGTCCTACCTCATATCCAAGGCACCAAAGCCAGCTAAAAAATCAATAATCGATACCTAAAACTTGAATTGTACTACTTCTTACTGGCTATTACATCAACTTAGAGGCTTCATCTGTGTTCTACTATGGTGCTTTTAGTGTCTCCACATACCGCAGCACGCGACATAGCTTTGCAGACGATAAGTACGACCGTTTCAGAGAGAACAGCGGCCAATGTGACGATCTGGCTTTAAGTCGATTCGATAACAAATGACGAAAACGGACGGATTTCTCAGGTTTTTACTACATATGAACACTTTTCACATTCTCCCATGCAACTCGGCTGCTAGACCTCCTTTCATGCAGAATCTTAAGGTCCTAGCTCATGTCCAAGGAACCAAAGCCAGCTAAAAAGTCAATGATCGATAACTAAAACTTGTATTGTACTACTTCTTACTGGCTATTACATCAACTTAGAAGGTTCATCTGTGTATTACTATGGTGCTTTTAGTGTCTCCGGATACCGCAACACGCGACATAGCTTAGCAGACGATAAGTACAACCGTTTCAGACAGAAGAGCGGCCAATGCGGCGATCTGGCTTTAAGTCGATTCGATAACAAATGACGAAAACGGACGGATTTCTCATGTTTTTACTACATATGAACACTTTTCACATTCTCCCGTGCAACTCGGCTGCTAGTCCTCCTTTTACGCAAAATCTTAAGGTCCTACCTCATATCCAAGGCACCAAAGCCAGCTAAAAAATCAATAATCGATACCTAAAACTTGAATTGTACTACTTCTTACTGGCTATTACATCAACTTAGAGGCTTCATCTGTGTTCTACTATGGTGCTTTTAGTGTCTCCACATACCGCAGCACGCGACATAGCTTTGCAGACGATAAGTACGACCGTTTCAGAGAGAACAGCGGCCAATGTGACGATCTGGCTTTAAGTCGATTCGATAACAAATGACGAAAACGGACGGATTTCTCAGGTTTTTACTACATATGACCACTTTTCACATTCTCCCGTGAAACTCGGCTGCTAGTCCTCCTTTCATGCAGAATCTTAAGGTCCTAGCTCATGTCCAAGGCACCAAAGACAGCTAAAAAGTAAATAATCGATACCTAAAACTTGAATTGTACTACTTCTTACTTGCTATTACATCAACTTAGAAGCTTCATCTGTGTCCTATATGGTGCTTTTAGTGTCTCCGAATACCGCAGCACGCGACATAGCTTTGCAGACGATATGTACAACCGTTTCAGACAGAAGAGCGGCCAATGTGACGATCTGGCTTTGAGTCGATTCGTTAACAAATGAGGAAAACGGACGGATTTCTCAGGTTTTTACTACATATGAACTCTTTTCACATTCTCCCATGCAACTCGGCGCTAGTCCTCCTTTCATGCTGAATCTTAAGGTCCTAGCTCATGTCAAAGGCACCAAAGCCAGCTAAAAAGTCAATAATCGATACCTAAAACGTGAATTGTACTACTTCTTACTAACTATTACATCAACTTAGAAGCTTCATGTGTGTTCTACTATTGTGCTTTTAGTGTCTCCGCACACCGCTGCACGCGACATAGCTTTGCATACGATAAGTACAACCGTTTCAGAGAGAAGAGCGGCCAATATGACGATCTGGCTTTAAGTCCATTCGAAAACAAATGACGAAAACGGAAGGATTTCTCAGGTTTTTACTACATATGAACACTTTTCACATTCTCCCGTGCAACTCGGCTGCTAGTCCTCCTTTCATGCAGAATCTTAAGGTCCTAGCTCATGTCCAAGGCACCAAAGCCAGCTAAAAAGTCAATAATCGATACCTAAAACTTGAATTGTACTACCTCTTACTGGCTATTACATCAACTTAGAAGCTTCATGTGTGTTCTACTATGGTGCTTTTAGTGTCTCCGCATACCGCAGCACGCCACATAGTTTTGCCGACGATAAGTACAACCGTTTCATAGAGATGAGCGGCCAATGTGACGATCTGGCTTTAAGTCGAATCGAGCACAAAAGACGAAAACGGACGGATTTCTCAGGTTTTTACTACATATGAACAGTTTTCACATTCTCCCATGCAACTCGGCTGCTAGACCTCCTTTCATGCAGAATCTTACGGTCCTAGCTCATGTCCAAGGCACCAAAGCCAGCAAAAAGGCAATAATCGATAACTAAAACTTGTATTGTACTACTTCTTACTGGCTATTACATCATTTTAGAAGGTTCATCTGTGTATTACTATGGTGCTTTTAGTGTCTCCGGATACCGCAACACGCGACATTGCTTAGCAGACGATAAGTACAACCGTTTCAGACAGAAGAGCGGCCAATGCTGCGATCTGACTTTAAGTCGCTTCGATAACAAATGACGAATACGGACGGATTTCTCAGGTTTTTACTACATATGAACACTTTTCACATTCTCCCGTGCAACTCGGCTGCTAATCCTCCTTTCATGCAGAATCTTAAGGTCCTAGCTCAAGTCCAAGGCACCAAAGCCAGCTAAAAAGTCAATAATCGATACCTAAAACTTTAATTGTACTACTTCTTACTGGCTATTACATCAACTTAGAAGTTCCATCTGTGTTCTACTATGGTGCTTTTAGTGTCTCCTCATACCGCAGCACGCGACATAGCTTTGCAGACGATAAGTACAACCGTTTCAGGGAGAAGAGTGTCGAATGTGACGATCTGGCTTTAAGTCGATTCGATAACAAATGACGAAAACGGACGGATTTCTCAGGTTTTTACTTCATATGAACACTTTTCACATTCTCCCGTGCAACTCGGCTGCTAGTCCTCCTTTCACGCAGAATCTTAAGTTCCTAGCTCATGTCCAAGGCACCAAAGCCAGCTAAAAAGTCAATAATCGATACCTAAAACGTGAATTGTACTACTTCTTACTGGCTATTACATCAACTTAGAAGCTTCATGTGTGTTCTACTATGGTGCTTTTAGTGTCTCCGCATACCGCAGCACGCGACATAGCTTTGCAGACGATAAGTACAACCGTTTCAGAGAGAATAGCGGCCAATATGATGATCTGGCTTTAAGTCGATTCGAAAACAAATGACGAAAACGGACGGATTTCAAAGGTTTTTACTACATATGAAAACTTTTCACATTCTCCCGTGCAACTCGGCTGCTAGTCCTCCTTTCATGCAGATTCTTAAGGTCCTAGCTCATGTCCAAGGCACCAAAGCCAGCTAAAGAGTCAATAATCGATACCTAAAACTTAAATTGTACTCCATCTTACTGGCTATTACATTAACTTAGTAGTTTCATCTGTGTTCTTCTATGGTGCTTTTAGTGTCTCCGCATACCGCAGCACGCGACATAGCTTTGCAGACGATAAGTAACACCGTTTCAGAGAGTAGAGCGGCCAATGTGACGATCAGGCTTTAAGTCGATTCTATAACAAGTGACGAAAACGGACGGATTTCTCAGGTTTTTACTACATATGAACACTTTTCACATTCTCCCATGAACTCGGCTGCTAGTCCTCCTTTCATGCAGAATCTTAAGGTCCTAGCTCGTGTCTAAGGCACCAAAGCCAGCTAAAAAGTCAATAATCGATATCTAAAACTTAAATTGTACTACTTCTTACTGGCTATTACTTCTACTTAGAAACTTCATCTGTGTACTACTATATTGATTTTAGTGTCTCCGGATACCGCAGCACGCGACATAGCTTTGCAGACGATAAGTACAACCGTTTCAGGGAGAAGAGCGGCCAATGTGACGATCTGGCTTTGTGTCGATTCGATAACAAATGACGAACACGGACGGATTTCTTAGGTTTGTGCTACATATGAACACTTTTCACATTCTCCCGTGCAACTCGGCTGCTAGTCCTCCTTTCATGCAGATTCTTAAGGTCCTAGCTCATGTCCAAGGCACCAAAGCCAGCTAAAAAGTCAATAATCGATACCTAAAACTTGAATTGTACTACTTCTTACTGGCTATTACATCAACTTAAAAGCTTCATCTGTGTTCTACTATGGTGCTTTTAGTGTCTCCGCATACCGGAACACGAGACATAGCTTTGCAGACGATAAGTTCAACCGTTTCAGAGAGAAGAGCGGCCAATGTGGCGATCTGGCTTTGAGTCGATTCGATAACAAATGACGAAAACGGACGGATTTCTCAGGTTTTTACTACATATGAACACTTTTCACATTCTCCCGTGCAACTCGGCTGCTAGTCCTCCTTTCATGCAGAATCTTAAGGTCCTAGCTCATGTCCAAGTCACCAAAGCCAGCTAAAAAGTCAATAATCGATACCTAAAACTTGAATTGTACTACTTCTTACTGGCTATTACATCAACTTAAAAGCTTCATCTGTGTTCTACTATGGTGCTTTTAGTGTCTCCGCATACCGGAACACGAGACATAGCTTTGCAGACGATAAGTTCAACCGTTTCAGAGAGAAGAGCGGCCAATGTGGCGATCTGGCTTTGAGTCGATTCGATAACAAATGACGAAAACGGACGGATTTCTCAGGTTTTTACTACATATGAACAGTTTTCACATTCTCCCATGCAACTCGGCAGCTAGTCCTCTTTCATGCAGAATCTTAAGGTCCTAGCTCATGTCCAAGGCACCAAAGCCAGCTAAAAAGTCAGTAATCGATACTTGAAACTTAAAGTGTACTACTTCTTACTGGCTATTACATCAACTTAGAAGCTTCATCTGTGTTCTACTATGGTGCTTTTAGTGTCTCCGCATACCGCATCACGCGACATAGCTTTGCAGACGATAAGTACAACAGTTTCAGAGAGAAGAGCGGCCAATGTGACGTTCTGGCTTTAAGTCGATTCGATAACAAAAGACGAAAACGGACGGATTTCTCAGGTTTTTACTACATATGAACACTTTTCACATTCTCCAGTGCAACTCGGCTGCTAGTCCTCCTTTCATGCAGAATCTTAAGGTCCTAGCTCATGTCCAAGTCACCAAAGCCAGCTAAAAAGTCAATAATCGATACCTAAAACTTGAATTGTACTACTTCTTACTGGCTATTACATCAACTTAAAAGCTTCATCTGTGTTCTACTATGGTGCTTTTAGTGTCTCCACATACTGCAACACGCGACATATCTTTGCAGACGATAAGGACAACCGTTTCAGAGAGAATAGCTTCCAATGTGACGATCTGGCTTTGAGTCGATTCGTTAACAAATGACGAAAACGGACGGATTTCTCAGGTTTTTACTACATATGAACACTTTTCACATTCTCCCATGCAACTCGGCTGCTAGTCCTCCTTTCGTGCTGTATCTTAAGGTCCTAGCCCATGTCCAAGGCACCAAAGCCAGCTAAAAAGTCAATAATCTGTACCTAAAACTTGAATTGTACTACTTCTTACTGGCTATTACATCAACTTAGAAGCTTCATGTGTGTTCTACTATGGTGCTTTTAGTGTCACCGCATACCGCAGCACGCGACATAGCTTTGCCGACGATAAGTACAACCGTTTCATAGAGAAGACCGGCCAATGTGACGATCTGGCTTTAAGTCGATTCGAGAACAAAAGAGGAAAACCGACGGATTTCTCAGGTTTTTACTACATATGAACACTTTTCACATTCTCCCATGCAACTCGGCTGCTAGACCTCCTATCATGCAGAATCTTAAGGTCCTAGCTCATGTCCAAGGAACGAAAGCCAGCTAAAAAGTCAATGATCGATAACTAAAACTTGTATTGTACTACTTCTTACTGGCTATTACATCAACTTAGAAGGTTCATCTGTGTATTACTATGGTGCTTTTAGTGTCTCCGGATACCGCAACACGCGACATAGCTTAGCAGACGATAAGTACAACCGTTTCAGACAGAAGAGCAGCCAATGCGGCGATCTGGCTTTAAGTCGATTCGATAACAAATGACGAAAACGGACGGATTTCTCATGTTTTTACTACATATGAACACTTTTCACATTCTCCCGTGCAACTCGGCTGCTAGTCCTCCTTTCACGCAAAATCTTAAGGTCCTACCTCATATCCAAAGCACCAAAGCCAGCTAAAAAATCAATAATCGATACCTAAAACTTGAATTGTACTACATCTTACTGGCTATTACATCAACTTAGAGGCTTCATCTGTGTTCTACTATGGTGCTTTTAGTGTCTCCACATACCGCAGCACGCGACATAGCTTTGCAGACGATAAGTACAACCGTTTCAGACAGAAGAGCGGCCAATGTGACGATCTGGCTTTGAGTCGATTCGTTAACAAATGAGGAAAACGGACGGATTTCTCAGGTTTTTACTACATATGAACACTTTTCACATTCTCCCGTGCAACTCGGCTGCTAGTCCTCCTTTCATGCAGAATCTTAAGGTCCTAGCTCATGTCCAAGGCACCAAAGCCAGCTAAAAAGTCAATAATCGATACCTAAAACTTGAATTGTACTACCTCTTACTGGCTATTACATCAACTTACAAGCTCCATGTGTGTTCTACTATGGTGCTTTTAGTGTCTCCGCATACCGCAGCACGCCACATAGTTTTGCCGACGATAAGTACAACCGTTTCATAGAGATGAGCGGCCAATGTGACGATCTGGCTTTAAGTCGAATCGAGAACAAAAGACGAAAACGGACGGATTTCTCAGGTTTTTACTACATATGAACAGTTTTCACATTCTCCCATGCAACTCGGCTGCTAGACCTCCTTTCATGCAGAATCTTACGGTCCTAGCTCATGTCCAAGGCACCAAAGCCAGCAAAAAGTCCATAATCGATAACTATAACTTGTATTGTACTACTTCTTACTGGCTGTTACATCATTTTAGAAGGTTCATCTGTGTATTACTATGGTGCGTTTAGTGTCTCCGGATACCGCAACACGCGACATTGCTTAGCAGACGATAAGTACAACCGTTTCAGACAGAAGAGCGGCCAATGCTGCGATCTGACTTTAAGTCGCTTCGATAACAAATGACGAATACGGACGGATTTCTCAGGTTTTTACTACATATGAACACTTTTCACATTCTCCCGTGCAACTCGGCTGCTAATCCTCCTTTCATGCAGAATCCTAAGGTCCTAGCTCAAGTCCAAGGCACCAAAGCCAGCTAAAAAGTCAATAATCGATACCTAAAACTTTAATTGTACTACTTCTTACTGGCTATTACATCAACTTAGAAGTTTCATCTGTGTTCTACTATGGTGCTTTTAGTGTCTCCTCATACCGCAGCACGCGACATAGCTTTGCAGACGATAAGTACAACCGTTTCAGGGAGAAGAGTGTCCAATGAGACGATCTGACTTTAAGTCGATTCGATAACAAATGACGAAAACGGACGGATTTCTCAGGTTTTTACTTCATATGAACACTTTTCACATTCTCCCGTGCAACTCGGCTGCTAGTCCTCCTTTCACGCAGAATCTTAAGCTCCTAGCTCATGTCCAAGGCACCAAAGCCAGGTAAAAAGTCAATAATCGATACCTAAAACGTGAATTGTACTACTTCTTACTGGCTATTACATCAACTTAGAAGCTTCATGTGTGTTCTACTATGGTGCTTTTAGTGTCTCCGCATACCGCAGCACGCGACATAGCTTTGCAGACGATAAGTACAACCGTTTCAGAGAGAAGAGCGGCCAATATGACGATCTGGCTTTAAGTCGATTCGAAAACAAATGACGAAAACGGACGGATTTCAAAGGTTTTTACTACATATGAAAACTTTTCACATTCTCCCGTGCAACTCGGCTGCTAGTCCTCCTTTCATGCAGATTCTTAAGGTCCTAGCTCATGTCCAATGCACCAAAGCCAGCTAAAGAGTCAATAATCGATACCTAAAACTTAAATTGTACTACATCTTACTGGCTATTACATTAACTTAGTAGTTTCATCTGTGTTCTTCTATGGTGCTTTTAGTGTCTCCGCATACCGCAGCACGCGACATAGCTCTGCAGACGATAAGTAACACCGTTTCAGAGAGTAGAGCGGCCAATGTGACGATCTGGCTTTAAGTCGATTCTATAACAAGTGACGAAAACGGACGGATTTCTCAGGTTTTTACTACATATGAACACTTTTCACATTCTCCCATGAACTCGGCTGCTAGTCCTCCTTTCATGCAGAATCTTAAGGTCCTAGCTCGTGTCTAAGGCACCAAAGCCAGCTAAAAAGTCAATAATCGATATCTAAAACTTAAATTGTACTACTTCTTACTGGCTATTACTTCTACTTAGGAACTTCATCTGTGTACTACTATATTGATTTTAGTGTCTCCGGATACCGCAGCACGCGACATAGCTTTGCAGACGATAAGTACAGCCGTTTCAGGGAGAAGAGCGGCCAATGTGACGATCTGGCTTTGTGCCGATTCGATAACAAATGACGAACACGGACGGATTTCTTAGGTTTGTGCTACATATGAACACTTTTGACATTCTCCCGTGCAACTCGGCTGCTAGTCCTCCTTTCATGCAGATTCTTAAGGTCCTAGCTCATGTCCAAGGCACCAAAGCCAGCTAAAAAGTCAATAATCGATACCTAAAACTTGAATTGTACTACTCCTTACTTGCTATTACATCAACTTAGAAGCTTCATCTGTGTCCTACTATGGTGCTTTTAGTGTCTCCGAATACCGCAGCACGCGACATAGGTTTGCAGACGATAAGTACAACCGTTTCAGACAGAAGTGCGGCCAATGTGACGATCTGGCTTTGAAACGATTCGATAACAGATGACGAAAACGGACGGATTTCTCAGGTTTTTACTACATATGAACACTTTTCACATTCTCCCGTGCAACTCGGCTGCTAGTCCTCCTTTCATGCAGAATCTTAAGGTCCTAGCTCATGTTTAAGGTACCAAAGCCAGCTAAAAAGTCAATAATCTATACCTAAAACTTGAATTGTACTACTTCTTACTTGCTATTACATCAACTTAAAAGCTTCATCTGTGTTCTACTATGGTGCTTTTAGTGTCTCCGCATACCGCAACACGCGACATATCTTTGCAGACGATAAGGACAACCGTTTCAGAGAGAAGAGCGGCCAATATGACGATCTGGCTTTGAGTCGATTCGTTAACAAATGACGAAACCGGACGGAGATCTCAGGTTTTTACTACATATGAACTCTATTCACATTCTCCCATGCAACTCGGCTGCTAGTCCTCCTTTCATGCAGAATCTTAAGGTCCTAGCTCATGTCAAAGGCACCAAAGCCAGCTAAAAAGTCAATAATAGATACCTAAAACGTGAATTGTACTACTTCTTACTGGCTATTACATCAACTTAGAAGCTTCATGTGTGTTCTACTATGGTGCTTTTAGTGTCTCCGCATACGGCAGCACGCGACATAGCTTTGCAGACGATAAGTACAACCGTTTCAGAGAGAAGAGCGGCCAATGTGACGATCTGGCTTTGTGTCGATTCGATAACAAATGACGAACATGGACGGATTTCTTAGGTTTGTGCTACATATGAACACTTTTCACATTCTCCCGTGCAACTCGGCTGCTAGTCCTCCTTTCATGCTGATTCATAAGGTCCTAGCTCATGTCCAAGGCACCAAAGCCAGCTAAAAAGTCAATAATCGATACCTAAAACTTGAATTGTACTACTTCTTACTGGCTATTACATCAACTTAGAAGTTTCATCTGTATTCTTCTATGGTGCTTTTAGTGTCTCCGCATACCGCAGCACGCGAAATAGCTTTGCAGACGATAAGTACAACCGTTTCAGAGAGAAGAGCGGCCAATGTGACGATCTGGCTTTGTGTCGATTCGATAACAAATGACGAACACGGACGGATTTCTTAGGTTTGTGCTACATATGAACACTTTTCACATTCTCCCGTGCAACTCGGCTGCTAGTCCTCCATTCATGCAGAATCTTAAGGTCCTAGCTCATGTCCAAATCACGAATTAAAGCTAAAAAGTCAATAATCGATACCTAAAACTTGAATTGTACTACTTCTTACTGGCTATTACATCAACTTAGAAGCTTCATGTGTGTTCTACTATGGTGCTTTTAGTGTCTCCGCATACCGCAGCACGCGACATAGCTTTGCAGACGATAAGTACAACCTTTTCATAGAGAAGAGCGGCCAGTGTGACAATCTGGCTTTAAGTCGATTCGAGAACAAAAGACGAAAACTGATGGATTTCACAGGTTTTTACTACATATGAACACTTCTCACATTCTCCCATGCAACTCGGCTGCTAGACCTCCTTTCATGCAGAATCTTACGGTCGTAGCTCATGTCCAAGGCACCAAAGCCAGCTAAAGAGTCAATAATCGATACCTAAAACTTGTATTGTACTACTTCTTACAGGCTATTACATCAAATTAGAAGGTTCATCTGAGTATTACTATGGTGCTTTTAGTGTCTCCGGATACCGCAACACGCGACATAGCTTAGCAGATGAAAAGTACAACCATTTCAGACAGAAGAGCGGCCAATGCGGCGATCTGGCTTTAAGTCGATTCGATAACAAATGACGAAAACGGACGGATTTCTAAGGTTTTTACTACATATGAACACTTTTCACATTCTCCCGTGCAACTCGGCTGCTACTCCTCCTTTCATGCAGAATCTTAAGGTCCTAGTTCATGTCCAAGGCACCAAAGCCAGCTAAAAAGTCAATAATCGATACCTAAAACTTGAATTGTACTACTTCTTACTGGCTATTACATCAACTTAAAAGCTTCATCTGTGTTCTACTATGGTGCTTTTAGTGTTTCCGCATACCGCAACACAAGACATATCTTTGCAGACGATAAGTACAACCGTTTCAGAGAGAAGAGCGGCCAATGTGGCGATCTGGCTTTGAGTCGATTCGATAACAAGTGACGAAATCGGACGGATTTCTCAGGTTTTTACTACATATGAACACTTTTCACATACTCCCATGCAACGCGGCTGCTAGTCCTCCTTTCATGCAGAATCGTAAGGTCCTAGCTCATGTCCAAGGCACCAAAGCCAGCTACAAAGTCAATAATCGATACCTAAAACTTGAATTGTACTACTTCTTACTGCCTATTACATCAACTTAAAAGCTTCATCTGTGTTCTACTATAGTGCTTTTAGTGTCTCCGCATACCGCAACACGAGACATAGCTTTGCAGACGATAAGTACAACCGTTTCAGAGAGAAGAGCGGCAATGTGACGATCTGGCTTTGAGTCGATTCGATAACAAATGACGAAAACGGACGGATTTCTCAGGTTTTTACTACATATGAACACTTTTCACATTCTCCCGTGCAACTCGACTGCTAGTTCTCCTTTCATGCAGAATCTTAAGGTCGTAGCTCATGTCCAAGGCACCAAAGCCAGCTAAAGAGTCAATAATCGATACCTAAAACTTGTATTGTACTACTTCTTACTGGCTATTACATCAACTTAGAAGGTTCATCTGAGTATTACTATGGTGCTTTTAGTGTCTCCGGATACCGCAACACGCGACACAGCTTAGCAGACGAAAAGTACAACCGTTTCAGACAGAAGAGCGGCCAATGCGGCGATCTGGCTTTAAGTCGATTCGATAACAAATGACGAAAACGGACGGATTTCTAAGGTTTTTACTACATATGAACACTTTTCACATTCTCCCGTGCAACTCGGCTGCTACTCCTCCTTTCATGCAGAATCTTAAGGTCCTAGTTCATGTCCAAGGCACCAAAGCCAGCTAAAAAGTCAATAATCGATACCTAAAACTTGAATTGTACTACTTCTTACTGGCTATTACATCAACTTAATAGCTTCATCTGTGTTCTACTATGGTGCTTTTAGTGTCTCCGCATACCGCAACACGCGACATATCTTTGCAGACGATAAGGACAACCGTTTCAGAGAGAATAGCGGCCAATGTGACGATCTGGCTTTGAGTCGATTCGTTAACAAATGACGAAAACGGAGGGATTTCTCAGGTTTTTACTACATATGAACACTTTTCACATTCTCCTGTACAACTCGGCTGCTAGTCCTCCTTTCATGCAAAATCTTAAGGTCCTAGCTCATGTCCAAATCACGAATTAAAGCTAAAAAGTCAATAATCGATACCTAAAACTAGAATTGTACTACTTCTTACTGGCTATTACATCAACTTAGAAGCTTCATGTGTGTTCTACTATGGTGCTTTTAGTGTCTCCGCATACCGCAGCACGCGACATAGCTTTGCAGACGATAAGTACAACCGCTTCAGTGAGAAGAGCGGCCAGTGTGACGATCTGGCTTTAAGTCGATTCGAAATCAAATGACGAAAACGGACGGATTTCAAAGGTTTTTACTACATATGAACACTTTTCACATTCTCCCATGCAACTCGGCTGCTAGACATCCTTTCATGCAGAATCTTACGGTCGTAGCTCATGTCCAAGGCACCAAAGCCAGCTAAAGAGTCAATAATCGATACCTAAAACTTGTATTGTACTACTTCTTACTGGCTATTACATCAACTTAGAAGGTTCATCTGAGTATTACTATGGTGCTTTTAGTGTCTCCGGATACCGCAACACGCGACATAGCTTAGCAGACGAAAAGTACAACCGTTTCAGACAGAAGAGCGGCCAATGCGGCGATCTGGCTTTAAGTCGATTCGATAACAAATGACGAAAACGGACGGATTTCTAAGGTTTTTACTACATATGAACACTTTTCACATTCTCCCGTGCAACTCGGCTGCTACTCCTCCTTTCATGCAGAATCTTAAGGTCCTAGTTCATGTACAAGGCACCAAAGCCAGCTAAAAAGTCAATAATCAATACCTAAAACTTGAATTGTACTACTTCTTACTGGCTATTACATCAACTTAAAAGCTTCATCTGTGTTCTACTATGGTGCTTTTAGTGTTTCCGCATACCGCAACACGAGACATAGCTTTGCAGACGATAAGTACAACCGTTTCAGAGAGAAGAGCGGCCAATGTGGCGATCTGGCTTTGAGTCGATTCGATAACAAGTGACGAAATCGGACGGATTTCTCAGGTTTTTACTACATATGAACACTTTTCAGATACTCCCATGCAACGCGGCTGCTAGTCCTCCTTTCATGCAGAATCTTAAGGTCCTAGCTCATGTCCAAGGCACCAAAGCCAGCTACAAAGTCAATAATCGATACCTAAAACTTGAATTGTACTACTTCTTACTGCCTATTACATCAACTTAAAAGCTTCATCTGTGTTCTACTATAGTGCTTTTAGTGTCTCCGCATACCGCAACACGAGACATAGCTTTGCAGACGATAAGTACAACCGTTTCAGAGAGAAGAGCGGCAATGTGACGATCTGGCTTTGAGTCGATTCGATAACAAATGACGAAAACGGACGGATTTCAAAGGTTTTTACTACATATGAACACTTTTCACATTCTCCCATGCAACTCGGCAGCTATTCCTCCTTTAATGCAGAATCATAAGGTCCTAGCTCATGTCCAAGGCACCAAAGCCAGCTAAAGAGTCAATAATCGATACCTAAAACTTAAATTGTACTACATCTTACTGGCTATTACATCAACTTAGAAGGTTCATCTGTATCTTTCTATGGTGCTTTTGATTTCTCCGCATACCGCAGCACGCGAAATAGCTTCGCAGACGATAAGTACAACCGTTTCAGAGAGAAGAGCGGCCAATGTGACGATCTGGCTTCGTGTCGATTCGATAACAAATGACGAACATGGACGGATTTCTTAGGTTTGTGCTACATATGAACCCTTTTCACATTCTCCCGTGCAACTCGGCTGCTAGTCCTCCTTTCATGCAGATTCTTAAGGTCCTAGCTCATGTCCAAGGCACCAAAGCCAGCTAAAGAGTCAATAATCGATACCTAAAACTTAAATTGTACTACATGTTACTGGCTATTACTTCAACTTAGAAACTTCATCTGTGTTCTACTATGGTGCTTTTAGTGTCTCCGCATACCGCAGCACGCGACATAGCTTTGCAGACGATAAGTGCAACCGTTTCAGGGAGAAGAGCGGCCAATGTGACGATCTGGCTTTAAGTCGATTCGATAACAAATGACGAAAACGGACGGATTTCTCAGGTTTTTACTACATATGAACACTTTTCACATTCTCCCGTGCAACTCGGCTGCTAGTCCTCCTTTCATGCAGAATCTTAAGGTCCTAGCTCATGTCCAAGGCACCAAAGCCAGCTAAAAAGTCAATAATCGATACCTAAAACTTGAATTGTACTACTCCTTACTTGCTATTACATCAACTTAGAAGCTTCATATGTGTCCTACTATGGTGCTTTTAGTGTCTCCGAATACCGCAGCACGCGACATAGGTTTGCAGACAATAAGTACAACCGTTTCAGACAGAAGAGCGGCCAATGTGACGATCTGGCTTTGTGTCGATTCGATAACAAATGACGAACACGGACGGATTTCTTAGGTTTGTGCTACATATGAACACTTTTCACATTCTCCCATGCAACTCGGCTGCTAGTCCTCCTTTCATGCAAATTCTTAAGGTCCTAGCTCATGTCCAAGGCACCAAAGCCAGCTAAAAAGTCAATAATCGATACCTAAAACTTGAATTGTACTATTTCTTACTGGCTATTACATCAACATAGAAGCTTCATCTGTGTTCTACTATGGTGCTTTTAGTGTCTCCGCATAACGCAGCACGCGACATAGCTTTGCAGACGATAAGTACAATAGTTTTAAAGAGAACAACGGCCATTGTGACGATCTGGCTTTAAGTCGATTCGATAACAAATGACGAAAACGGACGGATTTCTCAGGTTTTTACTACATATGAACACTGTTCACATTCTCCCATGCAACTCGGCTGCTAGTCCTCCTTTCATGCAGAATCTTAAGGTCGTAGCTCATGTCCAAGGCACCAAAGCCAGCTACAAAGTCAATAATCGATACCTAAAACTTGAATTGTACTACTTCTTACTGCCTATTACATCAACTTAAAAGCTTCATCTGTGTTCTACTATAGTGCTTTTAGTGTCGCCGCATACCGCAACACGAGACATAGCTTTGCAGACGATAAGTACAACCGTTTCAGAGAGAAGAGCGGCAATGTGACGGTCTGGCTTTGAGTCGATTAGATAACAAATGACGAAAACGGACGGATTTCTCAGGTTTTTACTACATATGAACACTTTTCACATTCTCCCGTGCAACTCGACTGCTAGTTCTCCTTTCATGCAGAATCTTAAGGTCGTAGCTCATGTCCAAGGCACCAAAGCCAGCTACAAAGTCAATAATCGATACCTAAAACTTGAATTGTACTACTTCTTACTGCCTATTACATCAACTTAAAAGCTTCATCTGTGTTCTACTATAGTGCTTTTAGTGTCTCCGCATACCGCAACACGAGACATAGCTTTGCAGACGATAAGTACAACCGTTTCAGAGAGAAGAGCGGCAATGTGACGATCTGGCTTTGAGTCGATTCGATAACAAATGACGAAAACGGACGGATTTCTCAGGTTTTTACTACATATGAACACTTTTCACATTCTCCCGTGCAACTCGACTGCTAGTTCTCCTTTCATGCAGAATCTTAAGGTCGTAGCTCATGTCCAAGGCACCAAAGCCAGCTAAAAAGTCAATAATCGATACCTAAAACTTGAATTGTACTACTTCTTACTGGCTATTACATCAACTTAATAGCTTCATCTGTGTTCTACTATGGTGCTTTTAGTGTCTTCGCATACCGCAACACGCGACATATCTTTGCAGACGATAAGGACAACCGTTTCAGAGAGAATAGCGGCCAATGTGACGATCTGGCTTTGAGTCGATTCGTTAACCAAATGACGAAAACGGACGGATTTCTCAGGTTTTTACTACATATGAACACTTTTCACATTCTCCCGTGCAACTCGGCTGCTAGTCCTCCTTTCACGCAGAATCTTAAGGTCCTAGCTCATGTCCAAGTCACCAAAGCCAGCTAAAAAATCAATAATTGATACCTAAAACTTGAATTGTACTACTTCTTACTGGCTATTACATCAACTTAGAAGCTTCATCTGTGTTCTACTATGGTGCTTTTAGTGTCTCCGCATACCGCAGCACGCGACATAGCTTTGCAGACGATAAGTACAACCGCTTCAGTGAGAAGAGCGGCCAATGTGACGATCTGGCTTTAAGTCGATTCGAAATAAAATGACGAAAACGGACGGATTTCAAAGGTTTTTACTACATATGAACACTTTTCACATTCTCCCATGGAACTCGGCTGCTATTCCTCCTTTAATGCAGAATCATAAGGTCCTAGCTCATGTCCAAGGCACCAAACCCAGCTAAAGAGTCAATAATCGATACCTAAAACTTAAATTGTACTACATCTTACTGGCTATTTTCATCAACTTAGAAGGTTCATCTGTATCCTTCTATGGTGCTTTTGATTTCTCCGCATACCGCAGCACGCGAAATAGCTTCGCAGACGATAAGTACAACCGTTTCAGAGAGAAGAGCGGCCAATGTGACGATCTGGCTTCGTGTCGATTCGATAACAAATGACGAACATGGACGGATTTCTTAGGTTTGTGCTACATATGAACCCTTTTCACATTCTCCCGTGCAACTCGGCTGCTAGTCCTCCTTTCATGCAGATTCTTAAGGTCCTAGCTCATGTCCAAGGCACCAAAGCCAGCTAAAGAGTCAATAATCGATACCTAAAACTTAAATTGTACTACATCTTACTGGCTATTACTTCAACTTAGAAACTTCATCTGTGTTCTACTATGGTGCTTTTAGTGTCTCCGCATACCGCAGCACGCGACATAGCTTTGCAGACGATAAGTACAACCGTTTCAGGGAGAAGAGCGGCCAATGTGACGATCTGGCTTTGTGTCGATTCGATAACAAATGACGAACACGGACGGATTTCTTAGGTTTGTGCTACATATGAACACTTTTCACATTCTCCCGTGCAACTCGGCTGCTAGTCCTCCTTTCATGCAGATTCTTAAGGTCCTAGCTCATGTCCAAGGCACCAAAGCCAGCTAAAAAGTCAATAATCGATACCTAAAACATGAATTGTACTACCTCTTACTGGCTATTACATCAACTTAGAAGTTTCATCTGTGTTCTGCTATGGTGCTTTTAGTGTCTCCGCATATCGCAGCACGCGACATAGGTTTGCAGACAATAAGTACAACCGTTTCAGGGAGAAGAGCGGCCAATGTGACGATCTGGCTTTGTGTCGATTCGATAACAAATGATGAACACGGACGGATTTCTTAGGTTTGTGCTACATATGAACACTTTTCACATTCTCCCATGCAACTCGGCTGCTAGTCCTCCTTTCATGCAAATTCTTAAGGTCCTAGCTCATGTCCAAGGCACCAAAGCCAGCTAAAAAGTCAATAATCGATACCTAAAACTTGAATTGTACTATTTCTTACTGGCTATTACATCAACATAGAAGCTTCATCTGTGTTCTACTATGGTGCTTTTAGTGTCTCCGCATAACGCAGCACGCGACATAGCTTTGCAGACGATATGTACAATAGTTTTAAAGAGAACAACGGCCATTGTGACGATCTGGCTTTAAGTCGATTCGATAACAAATGACGAAAACGGACGGATTTCTCAGGTTTTTACTACATATGAACACTGTTCACATTCTCCCATGCAACTCGGCTGCTAGTCCTCCTTTCATGCAGAATCTTAAGGTCCTAGCTCTTGTCCAAGGCACCAAAGCCAGCTACAAAGTCAATAATCGATACCTAAAACTTGAATTGTACTACTTCTTACTGCCTATTACATCAACTTAAAAGCTTCATCTGTGTTCTACTATAGTGCTTTTAGTGTCTCCGCATACCGCAACACGAGACATAGCTTTGCAGACGATAAGTACAACCGTTTCAGAGAGAAGAGCGGCAATGTGACGATCTGGCTTTGAGTCGATTCGATAACAAATGACGAAAACGGACGGATTTCTCAGGTTTTTACTACATATGAACACTTTTCACATTCTCCCGTGCAACTCGACTGCTAGTTCTCCTTTCATGCAGAATCTTAAGGTCGTAGCTCATGTCCAAGGCACCAAAGCCAGCTACAAAGTCAATAATCGATACCTAAAACTTGAATTGTACTACTTCTTACTGCCTATTACATCAACTTAAAAGCTTCATCTGTGTTCTACTATAGTGCTTTTAGTGTCTCCGCATACCGCAACACGAGACATAGCTTTGCAGACGATAAGTACAACCGTTTCAGAGAGAAGAGCGGCAATGTGACGATCTGGCTTTGAGTCGATTCGATAACAAATGACGAAAACGGACGGATTTCTCAGGTTTTTACTACATATGAACACTTTTCACATTCTCCCGTGCAACTCGACTGCTAGTTCTCCTTTCATGCAGAATCTTAAGGTCGTAGCTCATGTCCAAGGCACCAAAGCCAGCTAAAAAGTCAATAATCGATACCTAAAACTTGAATTGTACTACTTCTTACTGGCTATTACATCAACTTAATAGCTTCATCTGTGTTCTACTATGGTGCTTTTAGTGTCTTCGCATACCGCAACACGCGACATATCTTTGCAGACGATAAGGACAACCGTTTCAGAGAGAATAGCGGCCAATGTGACGATCTGGCTTTGAGTCGATTCGTTAACCAAATGACGAAAACGGACGGATTTCTTAGGTTTTTACTACATATGAACACTTTTCACATTCTCCCGTGCAACTCGGCTGCTAGTCCTCCTTTCACGCAGAATCTTAAGGTCCTAGCTCATGTCCAAGTCACCAAAGCCAGCTAAAAAATCAATAATCGATACCTAAAACTTGAACTGTACTACTTCTTACTGGCTATTACATCAACTTAGAAGCTTCATCTGTGTTCTACTATGGTGCTTTTAGTGTCTCCGCATACCGCAGCCCGCGACATAGCTTTGCAGACGATAAGTGCAACCGTTTCAGGGAGAAGAGCGGCCAAAGTGACGATCTGGCTTTAAGTCGATTCGATAACAAATGACGAAAACGGACGGATTTCTCAAGTTTTTACTACATATGAACACTTTTCACATTCTCCCGTGCAACTCGGCTGCTAGTCCTCCTTTCATGCAGAATCTTAAGGTCCTAGCTCATGTCCAAGGCACCAAAGCCAGCTAAAAAGTCAATAATCGATACCTAAAACTTGAATTGTACTACTCCTTACTTGCTATTACATCAACTTAGAAGCTTCATATGTGTCCTACTATGGTGCTTTTAGTGTCTCCGAATACCGCAGCACGCGACATAGGTTTGCAGACAATAAGTACAACCGTTTCAGACAGAAGAGCGGCCAATGTGACGATCTGGCTTTGTGTCGATTCGATAACAAATGACGAACACGGACGGATTTCTTAGGTTTGTGCTACATATGAACACTTTTCACATTCTCCCATGCAACTCGGCTGCTAGTCCTCCTTTCATGCAAATTCTTAAGGTCCTAGCTCATGTCCAAGGCACCAAAGCCAGCTAAAAAGTCAATAATCGATACCTAAAACTTGAATTGTACTATTTCTTACTGGCTATTACATCAACATAGAAGCTTCATCTGTGTTCTACTATGGTGCTTTTAGTGTCTCCGCATAACGCAGCACGCGACATAGCTTTGCAGACGATAAGTACAATAGTTTTAAAGAGAACAACGGCCATTGTGGCGATCTGGCTTTAAGTCGATTCGATAACAAATGACGAAAACGGACGGATTTCTCAGGTTTTTACTACATATGAACACTTTTCACATTCTCCCATGCAACTCGGCTGCTAGTCCTCCTTTCATGCAGAATCTTAAGGTCCTAGCTCATGTCCAAGGCACCAAAGCCAGCTAAAAAGTCAATAATCGATACCTAAATCTTGAATTGGACTACTTCTTACTGGCTATTACATCAACTTAGAAGTTTCATCTGTGTTCTACTATGGTGCTTTTCCTGTTTCCGCCTACGGCAACACGCGACATAGCTTTGCAGACGATAAGTACAACCGTTTCAGAGAGAAGAGCGGCCAATGTGACGATCTAGCTTTAAGTCGATTCGATAACAAATGACGAAAACGGACCGATTTCTCAGGTTTTTACTACATATGAACACTTTTCACATTCTCCCGTGCAACTCGGCTGCTAGTCCTCATTTCATGCAGAATCTTAAGGTCCCAGCTCATGTCCAAGGCACAAAAGCCAGCTAAAAGGTCAATATTCAATACCTAATACTTGTATTGTACTACATCTTCGTGGCTATTACTTCAACTTAAAAGCTTCATCTGTGTTCTACTATGGTGCTTTTAGTGTCTCCGCATACCGCAACACGAGACATAGCTTTGCAGACGATAAGTACAACCGTTTCAGAGAGAAGAGCGGCCAATGTGCCGATCTGGCTTTGAGTCGATTCGATAACAAGTGACGAAAATGGACGGATTTCTCAGGTTTTTACTACATATGAACACTTTTCACATACTCCCATGCAACGCGGCTGCTAGTCCTCCTTTCATGCAGAATCTTAAGGTCCTAGCTCATGTCCAAGTCACCAAAGCCAGCTAAAAAATCAATAATCGATACCTAAAACTTGAACTGTACTACTTCTTACTGGCTATTACATCAACTTAGAAGCTTCATCTGTGTTCTACTATGGTGCTTTTAGTGTCTCCGCATACCGCAGCACGCGACATAGCTTTGCAGACGATAAGTGCAACCGTTTCAGGGAGAAGAGCGGCCAATGTGACGATCTGGCTTTAAGTCGATTCGATAACAAATGACGAAAACGGACGGATTTCTCAGGTTTTTACTACATATGAACACTTTTCACATTCTCCCGTGCAACTCGGCTGCTAGTCCTCCTTTCATGCAGAATCTTAAGGTCCTAGCTCATGTCCAAGGCACCAAAGCCAGCTAAAAAGTCAATAATCGATACCTAAAACTTGAATTGTACTACTCCTTACTTGCTATTACATCAACTTAGAAGCTTCATATGTGTCCTACTATGGTGCTTTTAGTGTCTCCGAATACCGCAGCACGCGACATAGGTTTGCAGACAATAAGTACAACCGTTTCAGACAGAAGAGCGGCCAATGTGACGATCTGGCTTTGTGTCGATTCGATAACAAATGACGAACACGGACGGATTTCTTAGGTTTGTGCTACATATGAACACTTTTCACATTCTCCCATGCAACTCGGCTGCTAGTCCTCCTTTCATGCAAATTCTTAAGGTCCTAGCTCATGTCCAAGGCACCAAAGCCAGCTAAAAAGTCAATAATCGATACCTAAAACTTGAATTTTACTATATCTTACTGGCTATTACATCAACATAGAAGCTTCATCTGTGTTCTACTATGGTGCTTTTAGTGTCTCCGCATAACGCAGCACGCGACATAGCTTTGCAGACGATAAGTACAATAGTTTTAAAGAGAACAACGGCCATTGTGACGATCTGGCTTTAAGTCGATTCTATAACAAGTGACGAAAACGGACGGATTTCTCAGGTTTTTACTACATATGAACAGTTTTCACATTCTCCCATGAACTCGGCTGCTAGTCCTCCTTTCATGCAGAATCTTAAGGTCCTAGCTCGTGTCCAAGGCACCAAAGCCAGCTAAAAAGTTAATAATCGATAGCTAAAACTTAAATTGTACTACATCTTCGTGGCTATTACTTCAACTTAGAAATTTCGTCTGTGTTCTACTATGGTGCTTTTAGTGTCTCCGCATACCGCAGCACGCGACATAGCTTTGCAGACGATAAGTACAACCGTTTCAGGGAGAAGAGCGGCCAATGTGACGATCTGGCTTTGTGTCGATTCGATAACAAATGACGAACACGGACGGATTTCTTAGGTTTGTGCTACATATGAACACTTTTCACATTCTCCCGTGCAACTCGGCTGCTAGTTCTCCTTTCATGCAGATTCTTAAGGTCCTAGCTCATGTCCAAGGCACCAAAGCCAGCTAAAAAGTCAATAATCGATACCTAAAACTTGAATTGTACTACCTCTTACTGGCTATTACATCAACATAGAAGCTTCATCTGTGTTCTGCTATGGTGCTTTTAGTGTTTCCGCATACCGCAGCACGCGACATAGCTTTGCAGACGATAAGTGCAACCGTTTCAGGGAGAAGAGCGGCCAATGTGACGATCTGGCTTTAAGTCGATTCGATAACAAATGACGAAAACGGACGGATTTCTCAGGTTTTTACTACATATGAACACTTTTCACATTCTCCCGTGCAACTCGGCTGCTAGTCCTCCTTTCATGCAGAATCTTAAGGTCCTAGCTCATGTCCAAGGCACCAAAGCCAGCTAAAAAGTCAATAATCGATACCTAAAACTTGAATTGTACTACTCCTTACTTGCTATTACATCAACTTAGAAGCTTCATATGTGTCCTACTATGGTGCTTTTAGTGTCTCCGAATACCGCAGCACGCGACATAGGTTTGCAGACAATAAGTACAACCGTTTCAGACAGAAGAGCGGCCAATGTGACGATCTGGCTTTGTGTCGATTCGATAACAAATGACGAACACGGACGGATTTCTTAGGTTTGTGCTACATATGAACACTTTTCACATTCTCCCATGCAACTCGGCTGCTAGTCCTCCTTTCATGCAAATTCTTAAGGTCCTAGCTCATGTCCAAGGCACCAAAGCCAGCTAAAAAGTCAATAATCGATACCTAAAACTTGAATTGTACTATTTCTTACTGGCTATTACATCAACATAGAAGCTTCATCTGTTTCTACTATGGTGCTTTTAGTGTCTCCGCATAACGCAGCACGCGACATAGCTTTGCAGACGATAAGTACAATAGTTTTAAAGAGAACAACGGCCATTGTGACGATCTGGCTTTAAGTCGATTCGGTAACAAATGACGAAAACGGACGGATTTCTCAGGTTTTTACTACATATGAACACTTTTCACATTCTCCCATGCAACTCGGCTGCTAGTCCTCCTTTCATGCAGAATCTTAAGGTCCTAGCTCATGTCCAAGGCACCAAAGCCAGCTAAAAAGTCAATAATCGATACCTGAAACTTGAATTGTACTACCTCTTACTACCTATTACATCAACTTAGAAGTTTCATCTGTGTTCTACTATGGTGCTTTTAGTGTCTCCGCATACCGCAGCACGCGACATAGCTTTGCAGACGATAAGTACAACCGTTTCAGAGAGAAGAGCGGCCAATGTGGCGATCTGGCTTTGAGTCGATTCGATAACAAATGACGAAAACGGACGGATTTCTCAGGTTTTTACTACATATGAACACTTTTCACATTCTCCTGTACAACTCGGCTGCTAGTCCTCCTTTCATGCAGAATCTTAAGGTCCTAGCTCATGTCCAAATCACGAATTAAAGCTAAGAAGTCAATAATCGATAGCTAAAACTTGTATTGTACTACTTCTTACTGGCTATTACATCAACTTAGAAGGTTCATCTGAGTATTACTATGGTGCTTTTAGTGTCTCCCGATACCGCAACACGCGACATAGCTTAGCAGACGATAAGTACAACCGTTTCAGACAGAAGAGCGGCCAATGCGGCGATCTGGCTTTAAGTCGATTCGATAACAAATGACGAAAACGGACGGATTTCTAAGGTTTTTACTACATATGAACACTTTTCACATTCTCCCGTGCAACTCGGCTGCTAGTCCTCCTTTCATGCAGAATCTTAAGGTCCTAGCTCATGTCCAAGGCACCAAAGCCAGCTAAAAAGTCAATAATCGATACCTAAAACTTGAATTTTACTACTTCTTACTGGCTATTACATCAACTTAAAAGCTTCATCTGTGTTCTACTATGGTGCTTTTAGTGTCTCCGCATACCGCAACACGAGACATTGCTTTGCAGACGATAAGTACAACCGTTTCAGAGAGAAGAGCGGCCAATGTGGCGATCTGGCTTTGAGTCGATTCGATAACAAGTGACGAAAATGGACGGATTTCTCAGGTTTTTACTACATATGAACACTTTTCACATACTCCCATGCAACGCGGCTGCTAGTCCTCCTTTCATGCAGAATCTTAAGGTCCTAGCTCATGTCCAAGGCACCAAAGCCAGCTAAAAAGTCAATAATCGATACCTAAAACTTGAATTGTACTACTCCTTACTTGCTATTACATCAACTTAGAAGCTTCATATGTGTCCTACTATGGTGCTTTTAGTGTCTCCGAATACCGCAGCACGCGACATAGGTTTGCAGACAATAAGTACAACCGTTTCAGACAGAAGAGCGGCCAATGTGACGATCTGGCTTTGTGTCGATTCGATAACAAATGACGAACACGGACGGATTTCATAGGTTTGTGCTACATATGAACACTTTTCACATTCTCCCATGCAACTCGGCTGCTAGTCCTCCTTTCATGCAGATTCTTAAGGTCCTAGCTCATGTCCAAGGCACCAAAGCCAGCTAAAAAGTCAATAATCGATAACTAAAACTTGAATTGTACTACTTCTTACTAGCTATTACATCAACTTAGAAGCTTCATCTGTGTTCTACTATGGTGCTTTTAGTGTCTCCGCATACCGCAACACGAGACATAGCTTTGCAGACGATAAGTACAACCGTTTCAGAGAGAAGAGCGGCCAATGTGGCGATCTGGCTTTGAGTCGATTCGATAACAAATGACGAAAACGTACGGATTTCTCAGGTTTTTACTACATATGAACACTTTTCACATTCTCCCATGCAACTCGGCTGCTAGTCCTCCTTTCGTGCAGTATCTTAAGGTCCTAGCCCATGTCCAAGGCACCAAACCCAGCTATAAAGTCAATAATCTGTACCTAAAACTTGAATTGTACTACTTCTTACTGGCTATTACATCAACTTAGAAGCTTCATGTGTGTTCTACTATGGTGCTTTTAGTGTCTCCGCATACCGCAGCACGCGACATAGCTTTGCCGACGATAAGTACAACCGTTTCATAGAGAAGACCGGCCAATGTGACGATCTGGCTTTAAGTCGATTCGAGAACAAAAGAGGAAAACCGACGGATTTCTCAGGTTTTTACTACATATGAACACTTTTCACATTCTCCCATGCAACTCGGCTGCTAGACCTCCTTTCATGCAGAATCTTAAGGTCCTAGCTCATGTCCAAGGAACCAAAGCCAGCTAAAAAGTCAATGATCGATAACTAAAAGTTGTATTGTACTACTTCTTACTGGCTATTACATCAACTTAGAAGCTTCATCTGTGTTCTACTATGGTGCTTTTAGTGTCTCCGCATACCGCATCACGCGACATAGCTTTGCAGACAATAAGTACAACCGTTTCAGAGAGAAGAGCGGCCAATGTGACGATATGGCTTTAAGTCGATTCGATAACAAATGACGAAAACTTACGGATTTCAAAGGTTTTTACTACATATGAACACTTTTCACATTCTCCCATGCAAGTCGGCTGCTAGTCCTCCTTTCATGCAGAATCTTAAGGTCCTGGCTCATGTCCAAGGCACCAAAGCCTGCTACAAAGTCAATAATCGATACCTAAAACTTGTATTGTACTACTTCTTACTGGCTATTACATCAACTTAGAAGGTTCATATGAGTATTACTATGGTGCTTTTAGTGTCTCCGGATACCGCAACACGCGACATAGCTTAGCAGACGATAAGTACAACCGTTTCAGACAGAATAGTGACCAATGCGGCGATCTGGCTTTAAGTCGATTCGATAACAAATGACGAAAACGAACGGATTTCTAAGGTTTTTACTACATATGAACACTTTTCACATTCTCCCGTGCAACTCGGCTGCTAGCCCTCCTTTCATGCAGAATCTTAAGGTCCTAGCTCATGTCCAAGGCACCAAAGACAGCTAAAAAGTCAATAATCGATACCTAAAACTTTAATTGTACTACTTCTTACTGGCTATTACATCAACTTAGAAGTTTCATCTGTGTTCTACTATGGTGCTTTTAGTGTCTCCGGATACCGCAACACGCGACATAGCTTAGCAGACGATAAGTACAACCGTTTCAGACAGAATAGTGACCAATGCGGCGATCTGGCTTTAAGTCGATTCGATAACAAATGACGAAAACGGACGGATTTCTAAGGTTTTTACTACATATGAACACTTTTCACATTCTCCCGTGCAACTCGGCTGCTAGTCCTCCTTTCATGCAGAATCTTAAGGTCCTAGCTCATGTCCAAGGCACCAAAGCCAGCTAAAAAGTCAATAATCGATACCTAAAACTTTAATTGTACTACTTCTTACTGGCTATTACATCAACTTAGAAGCTTCATCTGTGTCCTTCTATGGTGCTTTTAGTGTCTCCGAATACCGCAGCACGCGACATAGCTTTGCAGACGATAAGTACAACCGTTTCAGAGAGAAGAGCGACCAATGTAACGATCTGGCTTTGAGTCGATTCGATAACAAATGACGAAAACTCACGGATTTCTCAGGTTTTTACTACATATGAACACTTTTCACATTCTCCCGTGCAACTCGGCTGCTATTCCTCCTTTCATGCAGAATCTTAAGGTCGTAGCTCATGTCCAAGGCACCAAAGCCAGTTAAAAAGTCAATAATCGATACCTAAAACTTGAATTGTACTACTTCTTACTGGCTATTACATCAACTTAAATGCTTCATCTGTGTTCTACTATGGTGCTTTTAGTGTCTCCGCATACCGCAACACGAGACATATCTTTGCAGACGATAAGAACAACCGTTTCAGAGAGAAGAGCGGCCAATGTGACGACCTGGCTTTAAGTCGATTCGATAACAAATGACGAAAACGAACATATTTCTCAGGTTTTTACTACATATAAACACTTTTCACATTCTCCCGAGCAAGTCGGCTGCAAGTCCTCCTTTCATGCACAATCTTAAGGTCCTAGCCCATGTCCAAAGCACCAAAGCCTGCTAAAAAGTCAATAATCGATACCTAAAACTTTAATTGTACTACTTCTTACTGGCTATTACATCAACTTAAAAGCTTCATCTGTGTTCTACTATAGTGCTTTTAGTGTCTCCGCATACCGCAACACGAGACATAGCTTTGCAGACGATAAGTACAACCATTTCAGAGAGAAGAGCGGCAATCTGACGATCTGGCTTTGAGTCGATTCGATAACAAATGACGAAAACGGACGGATTTCTCAGGTTTTTACTACATATGAACACTTTTCACATACTGCCATGCAACGCGGCTGCTAGTCCTCCTTTCATGCAGAATCTTAAGGTCCTAGCTCATGTCCAAGGCACCAAAGCCAGCTGAAAAGTCAATAATCGATACCTAAAACTTAAATTGTACTACTTCTTACTGGCTATTACATCAACTTAGAAGCTTCATCTGTGTTCTACTATGGTGCTTTTAGTGTCTCCGCGTACCGCATCACGCGACATAGCTTTGCAGACAATAAGTACAACCGTTTCAGAGAGAAGAGCGGGCAATGTGACGATCTGGCTTTAAGTCGATTCGATAACAAATGACGAAAACTTACGGATTTCAAAGGTTTTTACTACATATGAACACTTTTCACATTCTCCCATGCAAGTCGGCTGCTAGTCCTCCTTTCATGCAGAATCTTAAGGTCCTGGCTCATGTCCAAGGCACCAAAGCCAGCTACAAAGTCAATAATCGATACCTAAAACTTGAATTGTACTACTTCTTACTGGCTATTACATCAACTTAAAAGCTTCATCTGTGTTCTACTATAGTGCTTTTAGTGTCTCCGCATACCGCAACACGAGACATAGCTTTGCAGACGATAAGTACAACCGTTTCAGAGAGAAGAGCGGCAATGTGACGATCTGGCTTTGAGTTGATTCGATAACAAATGACGAAAACGGACGGATTTCTCAGATTTTACTACATATGAACACTTTTCACATTCTCCCGTGCAACTCGGCTGCTAGTTCTCCTTTCATGCAGAATCATAAGGTCGTAGCTCATGTCCAAGGCACAAAAGCCAGCTAAAAAGTCAATAATCGATACCTAAAACTTGAATTGTACTACTTCTTACTGGCTATTACATCAACTTAATAGCTTCATCTGTGTTCCACTATGGTGCTTTTAGTGTCTCCGCATACCGCAACACGCGACATATCTTTGCAGACGATAAGGACAACCGTTTCAGAGAGAATAGCGGCCAATGTGACGATCAGGCTTTGAGTCGATTCGTTAACAAATGACGAAAACGGACGGATATCTCAGGTTTTTACTACATATGAACACTTTTCACATTCTCCTGTACAACTCGGCTGCTAGTCCTCCTTTCATGCAGAATCTTAAGGTCCTAGCTCATGTCCAAATCACGAAAGAAAGCTAAGAAGTCAATAATCGATACCTAAAACTTGAATTCTACTACTTCTTACTGGCTATTACATCAACTTAGAAGCTTCATGTGTGTTCTACTACGGTGCTTTTAGTGTCTCCGCATACCGCAGCACGCGACATAGCTTTGCAGACGATAAGTACAACCGTTTCATAGAGAAGAGCGACCAATATGACGATCTGACTTTAAGTCGATTCGAGAACAAAAGACGAAAACAGACGGATTTCTCAGGTTTTTACTACATATGAACACTTTTCACATTCTCCAATGCAACTCGGCTGCTAGACCTCCTTACGTGCAGAATCTTACGGTCGTAGCTCATGTCCAAGGCACCAAAGCC
Organism: Schistocerca gregaria; assembly: GCF_023897955.1. Lineage (NCBI taxonomy): Eukaryota > Metazoa > Arthropoda > Insecta > Orthoptera > Acrididae > Schistocerca > Schistocerca gregaria. The sequence continues at coordinate 371,783 of NW_026061889.1, read as the reverse complement.
AGCTAAAGAGTCAATAATCGATACCTAAAGCTTGTATTGTACTACTTCTTACTGGCTATTACATCAACTTAGAGGCTTCATCTGAGTATTACTATGGTGCTTTTAGTGTCTCCGGATACCGCAACACGCGACATAGCTTAGCAGACGATAAGTACAACCGTTTCAGACAGAATAGTGACCAATGCGGCGATCTGGCTTTAAGTCGATTCGATAACAAATGACGAAAACGTACGGATTTCTAAGGTTTTTACTACATATGAACACTTTTCACATTCTCCCGTGCAACTCGGCTGCTAGTCCTCCTTTCATGCAGAATCTTAAGGTCCTAGCTCATGTCCAAGGCACCAAAGCCAGCTAAAAAGTCAATAATCGATACCTAAAACTTTAATTGTACTACTTCTTACTGGCTATTACATCAACTTAGAAGTTTCATCTGTGTTCTACTATGGTGATTTTAGTGTCTCCGCATACTGCAGCACGCGACATAGCTTTGCAGACGATAAGTACAACCGCTTCAGTGAGAAGAGCGGCCAATGTGACGATCTGGCTTTAAGTCGATTCGATAACAAATGACGAAAACGGACGGATTTCTCAGGTTTTTACTACATATGAAAACTTTTCACATTCTCCCGTGCAACTCGGCTGCTAGTCCTCCTTTCATGCAGAATTTTAAGGTCCTAGCTCATGTCCAAGGCACCAAAGCCAGCTAAAAAGTCAATAATCGATACCTAAAACTTGAATTGTACTACTTCTTACTTGCTATTACATCAACTTAGAAGCTTCATCTGTGTCCTTCTATGGTGCTTTTAGTGTCTCCGAATACCGCAGCACGCGACATAGCTTTGCAGATGATAAGTACAACCGTTTCAGAGAGAAGAGCGACCAATGTAACCATCTGGCTTTAAGTCGATTCGATAACAAATGACGAAAACTCACGGATTTCTCAGGTTTTTACTACATATGAACACTTTTCACATTCTCCCGTGCAACTCGGCTGCTATTCCTCCTTTCATGCAGAATCTTAAGGTCGTAGCTCATGTCCAAGGCACCAAAGCCAGTTAAAAAGTCAATAATCGATACCTAAAACTTGAATTGTACTACTTCTTACTGGCTATTACATCAACTTAAAAGCTTCATCTGTGTTCTACTATGGTGCTTTTAGTGTCTCCGCATACCGGAACACGAGACATAGCTTTGCAGACGATAAGTACAACCGTTTCAGAGAGAAGAGCGGCCAATGTGACGATCTGGCTTTGAGTTGATTCGATAACAAATGACGAAATCGAACGGATTTCTCAGGTTTTTACTACATATGAACACTTTTCACATTCTCCCATGCAACACGGCCGCTAGTCCTCCTTTCATGCAGAATCTTAAGGCCCCAGCTCATGTCCAAAGCACCAAAGCCAGCTAAAAAGTCAATAATCGATACCTAAAACTTCAATTGTACTACTTCCTACTGGCTGTTACATCAACTTAGAAGCTTCATCTGTGTTCTACTATGGTGCTTTTAGTGTTTCCGCATACCGCAGCACGCGACATAGGTTTGCAGACGATAAGTACAACCGTTTCAGAGAGACGAGCGGCCAATGTGGCGACCTGGCTTTAAGTCGATTCGATAACAAATGACGAAAACTTACGGATTTCTCAGGTTTTTACTACATATGAACACTTTTCACATTCTCCCATGCAACTCGGCTGCTAATCCTCCTTTCATGCAGAATCTTAATGTCCTAGCTCATGTGCAAGGCACCAAAGCCAGCTAAAAAGTCAATAATCGATACCTAAAACTTGAATTGCACTACTTCTTACTGGCTATTACATGAGCTTAGAAGCTTCATCTGTGTTCTACTATGGTGCTTTTAATGTCTCCGCATACCGCAACACGCGACATATCTTTGAAGACGATAAGGACAACCGTTTCAGAGAGAATAGCGGGCAATGTGACGATCTGGCTTTGAGTCGATTCGTTAACAAATGACGAATACGGACGGATTTCTCAGGTTTTTACTACATATGAACACTTTTCACATTCTCCCATGCAACTCGGCTGCTAGTCCTCCTTTCATGCAGAATCTTAAGGTCCTAGCTCATGTCCAAGGCACCAAAGCCAGCTAAAAAGACAATAATCGATACCCAAAACTTGAATTGTACTATTTCTTACTGGCTATTACATCAACATAGAAGCTTCATCTGTGTTCTACTACGGTGCCTTTAGTGTCTCCGCATAACGCAGCACGCGACATAGCTTTCCAGACGATAAGTACAATAGTTTTAAAGAGAACAACGGCCATTGTGACGATCTGGCTTTAAGTCGATTCGAGAACAAAAGACGAAAACAGACGGATTTCTCAGGTTTTTACTACATATGAACACTTTTCACATTCTCCAATGCAACTCGGCTGCTAGTCCTCCTTTCATGCAGAATCTTAAGGTCCTAGCTCATGTCCAAGGCACCAAAGCCAGCTAAAAAGTCAATAATCGATACCTAAAACTAGAATTGTACTACTTCTTACTTGCTATTACATCAACTTAGAAGCTTCATCTGTGTCCTTCTATGGTGCTTTTAGTGTCTCCGAATACTGCAGCACGCGACATAGCTTTGCAGACGATAAGTACAACCGTTTCAGAGAGAAGAGCGACCAATGTAACGATCTGGCTTTAAGTCGATTCGATAACAAATGACGAAAACGGACGTATTTCTCAGGTTTTTACTACATATGAACACTTTTCACACTCTCCCGTGCAACTCGGCAGCTATTCCTCCTTTCATGCAGAATCTTAAGGTCGTAGCTCATGTCCAAGGCACAAAGGCCAGTTAAAAAGTCAGTAATCCATACCTAAAACTTGAATTGTACTACTTCTTACTGGCTATTACATCAGCTTAAAAGCTTCATCTGTGTTCTACTATGGTGCTTTTAGTGTCTCCGCATACCGCAACACGAGACATAGCTTTGCAGACGATAAGTACAACCGTTTCAGAGAGAAGAGCGGCCAATGTGGCGATCTGGCTTTGAGTTGATTCGATAACAAATGACGAAAACGGACGGATTTCTCAGGTTTTTACTACATATGAACACTTTTCACATTCTCCCGTGCAACTCGGCTGCTAGTCCTCCTTTCATGCAGAATCTTAAGGTCCTAGCTCATGTCCAAGGCACCAAAGCCAGCTAAAATGTCGATAATCTATACCTAAAACTTGAATTGTACTACTTCTTACTGGCTATTACATCAACTTTGAAGTTTCATGTGTGTTCTACTATGGTGCTTTTAGTGTCTCCGAATACCGCAGCACGCGACATAGCTTTGCAGACGATAAGGACAACCGTTTCAGAGAGAAGAGCGGCCAATGTCACTATCTGGCTTCAAGTCGATTCGAGAGCTAATGACGAAATCGAACGGATTTCTCAGGTTTTTACTACATATGAACACTTTTCACATTTTCCCATGCAACTCGGCCGCTAGTCCTCCATTCATGCAGAATCTTAAGGCCCCAGCTCATGTCCAAAGCACCAAAGCCAGCTAAAAAGTCAATAATCGATACCTAAAACTTGAATTGTACTACTTCCTACTGGCTGTTACATCAACTTAGAAGCTTCATCTGTGTTCTACTATGGTGCTTTTAGTGTTTCCGCATACCGCTGCACGCGACATAGGTTTGCAGACGATAAGTACAACCGTTTCAGAGAGACAAGCGGCCAATGTGACGACCTGGCTTTAAGTCGATTCGAAAACAAATGACGAAAACGGACATATTTCTCAGGTTTTTACTACATATACACACTTTTCACATTCTCCCGTGCAAGTCGGCTGCAAGTCCTCCTTTCATGCACAATCTTAAGGTCCTAGCCCATGTCCAAAGCACCAAAGCCTGCTAAAAAGTCAATAATCGATACCTAAAACTTTAATTGTACTACTTCTTACTGGCTATTACATCAAATTAGAAGCTTCATCTGTGTTCTACTATGGTGCTTTTAGTGTCTCCGGATACCGCAACACGCGACATAACTTTGCAGACTATAAGTACAAACGTTTCAGAGAGAAGAGCGGCCAATGTAACGATCTGGCTTTAAGTCGATTCGATAACAAATGACGAAAACGGACGTATTTCTCAGGTTTTTACTACATATGAACACTTTTCACACTCTCCCGTGCAACCCGGCTGCTATTCCTCCTTTCATGCTGAATCTTAAGGTCGTAGCTCATGTCCAAGGCACAAAGGCCAGTTAAAAAGTCAGTAATCCATACCTAAAACTTGAATTGTACTACTTCTTACTGGCTATTACATCAGCTTAAAAGCTTCATCTGTGTTCTACTATGGTGCCTTTAGTGTCTCCGCATAACGCAGCACGCGACATAGCTTTGCAGACGATAAGTACAATAGTTTTAAAGAGAACAACGGCCATTGTGACGATCTGGCTTTAAGTCGATTCGATAACAAATGACGATAACGGACGGATTTCTCAGGTTTTTAATACATATGAACACTTTTCACGTTCTCCCATGCAACTCGGCTGCTAGTCCTCCTTTCATGCAGAATCTTAAGGTCCTAGCTCATGTCCAAGCCACCAAAGCCATTTAAAAAGGCAATAATCGATACCTAAAACTTGAACTGTACTACCTCTTACTGGCTATTACATCAACTTAAAAGCTTCATCTGTGTTCTACTATAGTGCTTTTAGTGTCTCCGCATACCGCAACACGAGACATAGCTTTGCAGACGATAAGTACAACCATTTCAGAGAGAAGAGCGGCAATCTGACGATCTGGCTTTGAGTCGATTCGATAACAAATGACGAAAACGGACGGATTTCTCAGGTTTTTACTACATATGAACACTTTTCACATACTCCCATGCAACGCGGCTGCTAGTCCTCCTTTCATGCAGAATCTTAAGGTCCTAGCTCATGTCCAAGGCACCAAAGCCAGCTAAAAAGTCAATAATCAATACCTAAAACTTAAATTGTACTACTTCTTACTGGCTATTACATCAACTTAGAAGCTTCATCTGTGTTCTACTATGGTGCTTTTAGTGTCTCCGCATACCGCATCACGCGACATAGCTTTGCAGACAATAAGTACAACCGTTTCAGAGAGAAGAGCGGCCAATGTGACGATCTGGCTTTAAGTCGATTCGATAACAAATGACGAAAACTTACGGATTTCAAAGGTTTTTACTACATATGAACACTTTTCACATTCTCCCATGCAAGTCGGCTGCTAGTCCTCCTTTCATGCAGAATCTTAAGGTCCTGGCTCATGTCCAAGGCACCAAAGCCAGCTACAAAGTCAATAATCGATACCTAAAACTTGAATTGTACTACTTCTTACTGGCTATTACATCAACTTAAAAGCTTCATCTGTGTTCTACTATAGTGCTTTTAGTGTCTCCGCATACCGCAACACGAGACATAGCTTTGCAGACGATAAGTACAACCGTTTCAGAGAGAAGAGCGGCAATGTGACGATCTGGCTTTGAGTCGATTCGATAACAAATGACGAAAACGGACGGATTTCTCAGGTTTTTACTACATATGAACACTTTTCACATTCTCCCGTGCAACTCGGCTGCTAGTTCTCCTTTCATGCAGAATCTTAAGGTCGTAGCTCATGTCCAAGGCACAAAAGCCAGCTAAAAAGTCAATAATCGATACCTAAAACTTGAATTGTACTACTTCTTACTGGCTATTACATCAACTTAATAGCTTCATCTGTGTTCTACTATGGTGCTTTTAGTGTCTCCGCATACCGCAACACGCGACATATCTTTGCAGACGATAAGGACAACCGTTTCAGAGAGAATAGCGGCCAATGTGACGATCAGGCTTTGAGTCGATTCGTTAACAAATGACGAAAACGGACGGATATCTCAGGTTTTTACTACATATGAACACTTTTCACATTCTCCTGTACAACTCGGCTGCTAGTCCTCCTTTCATGCAGAATCTTAAGGTCCTAGCTCATGTCCAAATCACGAAAGAAAGCTAAGAAGTCAATAATCGATACCTAAAACTTGAATTCTACTACTTCTTACTGGCTATTACATCAGCTTAGAAGCTTCATGTGTGTTCTACTACGGTGCTTTTAGTGTCTCCGCATACCGCAGCACGCGACATAGCTTTGCAGACGATAAGTACAACCGTTTCATAGAGAAGAGCGACCAATATGACGATCTGACTTTAAGTCGATTCGAGAACAAAAGACGAAAACAGACGGATTTCTCAGGTTTTTACTACATATGAACACTTTTCACATTCTCCAATGCAACTCGGCTGCTAGACCTCCTTACGTGCAGAATCTTACGGTCGTAGCTCATGTCCAAGGCACCAAAGCCAGCTAAAGAGTCAATAATCGATACCTAAAACTTGTATTGTACTACTTCTTACTGGCTATTACATCAACTTAGAGGCTTCATCTGAGTATTACTATGGTGCTTTTAGTGTCTCCGGATACCGCAACACGCGACATAGCTTAGCAGACGATAAGTACAACCGTTTCAGACAGAGTAGTGACCAATGCGGCGATCTGGCTTTAAGTCGATTCGATAACAAATGACGAAAACGGACGGATTTCTAAGGTTTTTACTACATATGAACACTTTTCACATTCTCCCGTGCAACTCGGCTGCTAGTCCTCCTTTCATGCAGAATCTTAAGGTCCTAGCTCATGTCCAAGGCACCAAAGCCAGCTAAAAAGTCAATAATCGATACCTAAAACTAGAATTGTACTACTTCTTACTTGCTATTACATCAACTTAGTAGCTTCATCTGTGTCCTTCTATGGTGCTTTTAGTGTCTCCGAATACTGCAGCACGCGACATAGCTTTGCAGACGATAAGTACAACCGTTTCAGAGAGAAGAGCGACCAATGTAACGATCTGGCTTTAAGTCGATTCGATAACAAATGACGAAAACGGACGTATTTCTCAGGTTTTTACTACATATGAACACTTTTCACACTCTCCCGTGCAACTCGGCAGCTATTCCTCCTTTCATGCAGAATCTTAAGGTCGTAGCTCATGTCCAAGGCACAAAGGCCAGTTAAAAAGTCAGTAATCCATACCTAAAACTTGAATTGTACTACTTCTTACTGGCTATTACATCAGCTTAAAAGCTTCATCTGTGTTCTACTATGGTGCTTTTAGTGTCTCCGCATACCGCAACACGAGACATAGCTTTGCAGACGATAAGTACAACCGTTTCAGAGAGAAGAGCGGCCAATGTGGCGATCTGGCTTTGAGTTGATTCGATAACAAATGACGAAAACGGACGGATTTCTCAGGTTTTTACTACATATGAACACTTTTCACATTCTCCCGTGCAACTCGGCTGCTAGTCCTCCTTTCATGCAGAATCTTAAGGTCCTAGCTCATGTCCAAGGCACCAAAGCCAGCTAAAATGTCGATAATCTATACCTAAAACTTGAATTGTACTACTTCTTACTGGCTATTACATCAACTTTGAAGTTTCATGTGTGTTCTACTATGGTGCTTTTAGTGTCTCCGAATACCGCAGCACGCGACATAGCTTTGCAGACGATAAGGACAACCGTTTCAGAGAGAAGAGCGGCCAATGTCACTATCTGGCTTCAAGTCGATTCGAGAGCTAATGACGAAATCGAACGGATTTCTCAGGTTTTTACTACATATGAACACTTTTCACATTTTCCCATGCAACTCGGCCGCTAGTCCTCCTTTCATGCAGAATCTTAAGGCCCCAGCTCATGTCCAAAGCACCAAAGCCAGCTAAAAAGTCAATAATCGATACCTAAAACTTGAATTGTACTACTTCCTACTGGCTGTTACATCAACTTAGAAGCTTCATCTGTGTTCTACTATGGTGCTTTTAGTGTTTCCGCATACCGCTGCACGCGACATAGGTTTGCAGACGATAAGTACTACCGTGTCAGAGAGACGAGCGGCCAATGTGACGACCTGGCTTTAAGTCGATTCGAAAACAAATGACGAAAACGGACATATTTCTCAGGTTTTTACTACATATACACACTTTTCACATTCTCCCGTGCAAGTCGGCTGCAAGTCCTCCTTTCATGCACAATCTTAAGGTCCTAGCCCATGTCCAAAGCACCAAAGCCTGCTAAAAAGTCAATAATCGATACCTAAAACTTTAATTGTACTACTTCTTACTGGCTATTACATCAAATTAGAAGCTTCATCTGTGTTCTACTATGGTGCTTTTAGTGTCTCCGGATACCGCAACACGCGACATAACTTTGCAGACTATAAGTACAAACGTTTCAGAGAGAAGAGCGGCCAATGTAACGATCTGGCTTTAAGTCGATTCGATAACAAATGACGAAAACGGACGTATTTCTCAGGTTTTTACTACATATGAACACTTTTCACACTCTCCCGTGCAACTCGGCTGCTATTCCTCCTTTCATGCAGAATCTTAAGGTCGTAGCTCATGTCCAAGGCACAAAGGCCAGTTAAAAAGTCAGTAATCCATACCTAAAACTTGAATTGTACTACTTCTTACTGGCTATTACATCAGCTTAAAAGCTTCATCTTTTTTCTACTATGGTGCCTTTAGTGTCTCCGCATAACGCAGCACGCGACATAGCTTTGCAGACGATAGGTACAATAGTTTTAAAGAGAACAACGGCCATTGTGACGATCTGGCTTTAAGTCGATTCGATAACAAATGACGAAAACGGACGGATTTCTAAGGTTTTTACTACATATGAACACTTTTCACATTCTCCCGTGCAACTCGGCTGCTAGTCCTCCTTTCATGCAGAATCTTAAGGTCCTAGCTCATGTCCAAGGCACCAAAGCCAGCTAAAAAGTCAATAATCGATACCTAAAACTAGAATTGTACTACTTCTTACTTGCTATTACATCAACTTAGTAGCTTCATCTGTGTCCTTCTATGGTGCTTTTAGTGTCTCCGAATACTGCAGCACGCGACATAGCTTTGCAGACGATAAGTACAACCGTTTCAGAGAGAAGAGCGACCAATGTAACGATCTGGCTTTAAGTCGATTCGATAACAAATGACGAAAACGGACGTATTTCTCAGGTTTTTACTACATATGAACACTTTTCACACTCTCCCGTGCAACTCGGCAGCTATTCCTCCTTTCATGCAGAATCTTAAGGTCGTAGCTCATGTCCAAGGCACAAAGGCCAGTTAAAAAGTCAGTAATCCATACCTAAAACTTGAATTGTACTACTTCTTACTGGCTATTACATCAGCTTAAAAGCTTCATCTGTGTTCTACTATGGTGCTTTTAGTGTCTCCGCATACCGCAACACGAGACATAGCTTTGCAGACGATAAGTACAACCGTTTCAGAGAGAAGAGCGGCCAATGTGGCGATCTGGCTTTGAGTTGATTCGATAACAAATGACGAAAACGGACGGATTTCTCAGGTTTTTACTACATATGAACACTTTTCACATTCTCCCGTGCAACTCGGCTGCTAGTCCTCCTTTCATGCAGAATCTTAAGGTCCTAGCTCATGTCCAAGGCACCAAAGCCAGCTAAAATGTCGATAATCTATACCTAAAACTTGAATTGTACTACTTCTTACTGGCTATTACATCAACTTTGAAGTTTCATGTGTGTTCTACTATGGTGCTTTTAGTGTCTCCGAATACCGCAGCACGCGACATAGCTTTGCAGACGATAAGGACAACCGTTTCAGAGAGAAGAGCGGCCAATGTCACTATCTGGCTTCAAGTCGATTCGAGAGCTAATGACGAAATCGAACGGATTTCTCAGGTTTTTACTACATATGAACACTTTTCACATTTTCCCATGCAACTCGGCCGCTAGTCCTCCTTTCATGCAGAATCTTAAGGCCCCAGCTCATGTCCAAAGCACCAAAGCCAGCTAAAAAGTCAATAATCGATACCTAAAACTTGAATTGTACTACTTCCTACTGGCTGTTACATCAACTTAGAAGCTTCATCTGTGTTCTACTATGGTGCTTTTAGTGTTTCCGCATACCGCTGCACGCGACATAGGTTTGCAGACGATAAGTACTACCGTGTCAGAGAGACGAGCGGCCAATGTGACGACCTGGCTTTAAGTCGATTCGAAAACAAATGACGAAAACGGACATATTTCTCAGGTTTTTACTACATATACACACTTTTCACATTCTCCCGTGCAAGTCGGCTGCAAGTCCTCCTTTCATGCACAATCTTAAGGTCCTAGCCCATGTCCAAAGCACCAAAGCCTGCTAAAAAGTCAATAATCGATACCTAAAACTTTAATTGTACTACTTCTTACTGGCTATTACATCAAATTAGAAGCTTCATCTGTGTTCTACTATGGTGCTTTTAGTGTCTCCGGATACCGCAACACGCGACATAACTTTGCAGACTATAAGTACAAACGTTTCAGAGAGAAGAGCGGCCAATGTAACGATCTGGCTTTAAGTCGATTCGATAACAAATGACGAAAACGGACGTATTTCTCAGGTTTTTACTACATATGAACACTTTTCACACTCTCCCGTGCAACTCGGCTGCTATTCCTCCTTTCATGCAGAATCTTAAGGTCGTAGCTCATGTCCAAGGCACAAAGGCCAGTTAAAAAGTCAGTAATCCATACCTAAAACTTGAATTGTACTACTTCTTACTGGCTATTACATCAGCTTAAAAGCTTCATCTTTTTTCTACTATGGTGCCTTTAGTGTCTCCGCATAACGCAGCACGCGACATAGCTTTGCAGACGATAGGTACAATAGTTTTAAAGAGAACAACGGCCATTGTGACGATCTGGCTTTAAGTCGATTCGATAACAAATGACGATAACGGACGGATTTCTCAGGTTTTTAATACATATGAACACTTTTCACGTTCTCCCATGCAACTCGGCTGCTAGTCCTCCTTTCATGCAGAATCTTAAGGTCCTAGCTCATGTCCAAGCCACCAAAGCCATTTAAAAAGGCAATAATCGATACCTAAAACTTGAACTGTACTACCTCTTACTGGCTATTACATCAACTTAAAAGCTTCATCTGTGTTCTACTATAGTGCTTTTAGTGTCTCCGCATACCGCAACACGAGACATAGCTTTGCAGACGATAAGTACAACCATTTCAGAGAGAAGAGCGGCAATCTGACGATCTGGCTTTGAGTCGATTCGATAACAAATGACGAAAACGGACGGATTTCTCGGGTTTTTACTACATATGAACACTTTTCACATACTCCCATGCAACGCGGCTGCTAGTCCTCCTTTCATGCAGAATCTTAAGGTCCTAGCTCATGTCCAAGGCACCAAAGCCAGCTAAAAAGTCAATAATCGATACCTAAAACTTAAATTGTACTACTTCTTACTGGCTATTACATCAACTTAGAAGCTTCATCTGTGTTCTACTATGGTGCTTTTAGTGTCTCCGCATACCGCATCACGCGACATAGCTTTGCAGACAATAAGTACAACCGTTTCAGAGAGAAGAGCGGCCAATGTGACGATCTGGCTTTAAGTCGATTCGATAACAAATGACGAAAACTTACGGATTTCAAAGGTTTTTACTACATATGAACACTTTTCACATTCTCCCATGCAAGTCGGCTGCTAGTCCTCCTTTCATGCAGAATCTTAAGGTCCTGGCTCATGTCCAAGGCACCAAAGCCAGCTACAAAGTCAATAATCGATACCTAAAACTTGAATTGTACTACTTCTTACTGGCTATTACATCAACTTAAAAGCTTCATCTGTGTTCTACTATAGTGCTTTTAGTGTCTCCGCATACCGCAACACGAGACATAGCTTTGCAGACGATAAGTACAACCGTTTCAGAGAGAAGAGCGGCAATGTGACGATCTGGCTTTGAGTCGATTCGATAACAAATGACGAAAACGGACGGATTTCTCAGGTTTTTACTACATATGAACACTTTTCACATTCTCCCGTGCAACTCGGCTGCTAGTTCTCCTTTCATGCAGAATCTTAAGGTCGTAGCTCATGTCCAAGGCACAAAAGCCAGCTAAAAAGTCAATAATCGATACCTAAAACTTGAATTGTACTACTTCTTACTGGCTATTACATCAACTTAATAGCTTCATCTGTGTTCTACTATGGTGCTTTTAGTGTCTCCGCATACCGCAACACGCGACATATCTTTGCAGACGATAAGGACAACCGTTTCAGAGAGAATAGCGGCCAATGTGACGATCAGGCTTTGAGTCGATTCGTTAACAAATGACGAAAACGGACGGATATCTCAGGTTTTTACTACATATGAACACTTTTCACATTCTCCTGTACAACTCGGCTGCTAGTCCTCCTTTCATGCAGAATCTTAAGGTCCTAGCTCATGTCCAAATCACGAAAGAAAGCTAAGAAGTCAATAATCGATACCTAAAACTTGAATTCTACTACTTCTTACTGGCTATTACATCAGCTTAGAAGCTTCATGTGTGTTCTACTACGGTGCTTTTAGTGTCTCCGCATACCGCAGCACGCGACATAGCTTTGCAGACGATAAGTACAACCGTTTCATAGAGAAGAGCGACCAATATGACGATCTGACTTTAAGTCGATTCGAGAACAAAAGACGAAAACAGACGGATTTCTCAGGTTTTTACTACATATGAACACTTTTCACATTCTCCAATGCAACTCGGCTGCTAGACCTCCTTACGTGCAGAATCTTACGGTCGTAGCTCATGTCCAAGGCACCAAAGCCAGCTAAAGAGTCAATAATCGATACCTAAAACTTGTATTGTACTACTTCTTACTGGCTATTACATCAACTTAGAGGCTTCATCTGAGTATTACTATGGTGCTTTTAGTGTCTCCGGATACCGCAACACGCGACATAGCTTAGCAGACGATAAGTACAACCGTTTTAGACAGAGTAGTGACCAATGCGGCGATCTGGCTTTAAGTCGATTCGATAACAAATGACGAAAACGGACGGATTTCTAAGGTTTTTACTACATATGAACACTTTTCACATTCTCCCGTGCAACTCGGCTGCTAGTCCTCCTTTCATGCAGAATCTTAAGGTCCTAGCTCATGTCCAAGGCACCAAAGCCAGCTAAAAAGTCAATAATCGATACCTAAAACTTTAATTGTACTACTTCTTACTGGCTATTACATCAACTTAGAAGTTTCATCTTTGTTCTACTATGGTGATTTTAGTGTCTCCGCATACTGCAGCACGCGACATAGCTTTGCAGACGATAAGTACAACCGCTTCAGTGAGAAGAGCGGCCAATGTGAAGATCTGGCTTTAAGTCGATTCGATAACAAATGACGAAAACGGACGGATTTATCAGGTTTTTACTACATATGAAAACTTTTCACAATCTCCCGTGCAACTCGGCTGCTAGTCCTCCTTTCATGCAGAATTTTAAGGTCCTAGCTCATGTCCAAGGCACCAAAGCCAGCTAAAAAGTCAATAATCGATACCTAAAACTTGAATTGTACTACTTCTTACTTGCTATTACATCAACTTAGAAGCTTCATCTGTGTCCTTCTATGGTGCTTTTAGTGTCTCCGAATACCGCAGCACGCGACATAGCTTTGCAGACGATAAGTACAACCGTTTCAGAGAGAAGAGCGACCAATGTAACCATCTGGCTTTAAGTCGATTCGATAACAAATGACGAAAACTCACGGATTTCTCAGGTTTTTACTACATATGAACACTTTTCACATTCTCCCGTGCAACTCGGCTGCTATTCCTCCTTTCATGCAGAATCTTAAGGTCGTAGCTCATGTCCAAGGCACCAAAGCCAGTTAAAAAGTCAATAATCGATACCTAAAACTTGAATTGTACTACTTCTTACTGGCTATTACATCAACTTAAAAGCTTCATCTGTGTTCTACTATGGTGCTTTTAGTGTCTCCGCATACTGCAACACGAGACATAGCATTGCAGACGATAAGTACAACCGTTTCAGAGAGAAGAGCGGCCAATGTGACGATCTGGCTTTGAGTTGATTCGATAACAATTGACGAAAACCGACGGATTTCTCAGGTTTTTACTACATATGAACACTTTTCACATTCTCCCGTGCATCTCGGCTGCTAGTCCTCCTTTCATGCAGAATCTTAAGGTCCTAGCTCATGTCCAAGGCACCAAAGCCAGCTAAAATGTCAATAATCTATACCTAAAACTTGAATTGTACTACTTCTTACTCTCTATTACATCAACTTTGAAGCTTCATGTGTGTTCTACTATGGTGCTTTTAGTGTCTCCGAATACCGCAGCACGCGACATAGCTTTGCAGACGATAAGGACAACCGTTTCAGAGAGAAGAGCGGCCAATGTGACGATCTGGCTTCAAGTCGATTCGAGAGCTAATGACGAAATCGAACGGATTTCTCAGGTTTTTACCACATATGAACACTTTTCACATTCTCCCATGCAACTCGGCCGCTAGTCCTCCTTTCATGCAGAATCTTAAGGCCCCAGCTCATGTCCAAAGCACCAAAGCCAGCTAAAAAGTCAATAATCGATACCTAAAACTTCAATTGTACTACTTCCTACTGGCTGTTACATCAACTTAGAAGCTTCATCTGTGTTCTACTATGGTGCTTTTAGTGTTTCCGCATACCGCAGCACGCGACATAGGTTTGCAGACGATAAGTACAACCGTTTCAGAGAGACGAGCGGCCAATGTGACGACCTGGCTTTAAGTCGATTCGATAACAAATGACGAAAACTTACGGATTTCTCAGGTTTTTACTACATATGAACACTTTTCACATTCTCCCATGCAACTCGGCTGCTAATCCTCCTTTCATGCAGAATCTTAATGTCCTAGCTCATGTCCAAGGCACCAAAGCCAGCTAAAAAGTCAATAATCGATACCTAAAACTTGAATTGAACTACTTCTTACTGGCTATTACATGAGCTAAGAAGCTTCATCTGTATTCTACTATGGTGCTTTTAATGTCTCCCCATACCGCAACACGCGACGTATCTTTGAAGACCATAAGGACAACCGTTTCAGAGAGAATAGCGGGCAATGTGACGATCTGGCTTTGAGTCGATTCGTTAACAAATGACGAAAACGGACGGATTTCTCAGGTTTTTACTACATATGAACACTTTTCACATTCTCCCATGCAACTCGGCTGCTAGTCCTCCTTTCATGCAGAATCTTAAGGTCCTAGCTCATGTCCAAGGCACCAAAGCCAGCTAAAAAGACAATAATCGATACCCAAAACTTGAATTGTACTATTTCTTACTGGCTATTACATCAACATAGAAGCTTCATCTGTGTTCTACTACGGTGCCTTTAGTGTCTCCGCATAACGCAGCACGCGACATAGCTTTGCAGACGATAAGTACAATAGTTTTAAAGAGAACAACGGCCATTGTGACGATCTGGCTTTAAGTCGATTCGAGAACAAAAGACGAAAACAGACGGATTTCTCAGGTTTTTACTACATATGAACACTTTTCACATTCTCCAATGCAACTCGGCTGCTAGTCCTCCTTTCATGCAGAATCTTAAGGTCCTAGCTCATGTCCAAGGCACCAAAGCCAGCTAAAAAGTCAATAATCGATACCTAAAACTTTAATTGTACTACTTCTTACTGGCTATTACATCAACTTAGAAGTTTCATCTGTGTTCTACTATGGTGATTTTAGTGTCTCCGCATACTGCAGCACGCGACATAGCTTTGCAGACGATAAGTACAACCGCTTCAGTGAGAAGAGCGGCCAATGTGACGATCTGGCTTTAAGTCGATTCGATAACAAATGACGAAAACGGACGGATTTCTCAGGTTTTTACTACATATGAAAGCTTTTCACATTCTCCCGTGCAACTCGGCTGCTAGTCCTCCTTTCATGCAGAATCTTAAGGTAATAGCTCATGTCCAAGGCACCAAAGCCAGCTAAAAAGTCAATAATCGATACCTAAAACTAGAATTGTACTACTTCTTACTTGCTATTACATCAACTTAGAAGCTTCATCTGTGACCTTCTATGGTGCTTTTAGTGTCTCCGAATACTGCAGTACGCGACATAGCTTTGCAGACGATAAGTACAACCGTTTCAGAGAGAAGAGCGACCAATGTAACGATCTGGCTTTAAGTCGATTCGATAACAAATGACGAAAACGGACGTATTTCTCAGGTTTTTACTACATATGAACACCTTTCACATTCTCCCGTGCAAGTCGGCTGCTATTCCTCCTTTCATGCAGAATCTTAAGGTCGTAGCTCATGTCCAAGGCACAAAGGCCAGTTAAAAAGTCAATAATCGGTACCTAAAACTTGAATTGTACTACTTCTTACTGGCTATTACATCAACTTAAAAGCTTCATCTGTGTTCTACTATGTTGCTTTTAGTGTCTCCGCATACCGCAACACGAGACATAGCTTTGCAGACGATAAGTACAACCGTTTCAGAGAGAAGAGCGGCCAATGTGACGATCTGGCTTTGAGTTGATTCGATAACAAATGACGAAAACGGACGGATTTCTCAGGTTTTTACTACATATGAACACTTTTCACATTCTCCCGTGCAACTCGGCTGCTAGTCCTCCTTTTATGCAGTATCTTAAGGTCCTAGCTCATGTCCAAGGCACCAAAGCCAGCTAAAATGTCGATAATCTATACCTAAAACTTGAATTGTACTACTTCTTACTGGCTATTACATCAACTTTGAAGTTTCATGTGTGTTCTACTATGGTGCTTTTAGTGTCTCCGAATACCGCAGCACGCGACATAGCTTTGCAGACGATAAGGACAACCGTTTCAGAGAGAAGAGCGGCCAATGTGACGATCTGGCTTCAAGTCGATTCGAGAGCTAATGACGAAATCGAACGGATTTCTCAGGTTTTTACTACATATGAACACTTTTCACATTTTCCCATGCAACTCGGCCGCTAGTCCTCCTTTCATGCAGAATCTTAAGGCCCCAGCTCATGTCCAAAGCACCAAAGCCAGCTAAAAAGTCAATAATCGATACCTAAAACTTGAATTGTACTACTTCCTACTGGCTGTTACATCAACTTAGAAGCTTCGACTGTGTTCTACTATGGTGCTTTTAGTGTTTCCGCATACCGCTGCACGCGACATAGGTTTGCGGACGATAAGTACAACCGTTTCAGAGAGACGAGCGGCCAATGTGACGACCTGGCTTTAAGTCGATTCGAAAACAAATGACGAAAACGGACATATTTCTCAGGTTTTTACTACATATACACACTTTTCACATTCTCCCGTGCAAGTCGGCTGCAAGTCCTCCTTTCATGCACAATCGTAAGGTCCTAGCCCATGTCCAAAGCACCAAAGCCTGCTAAAAAGTCAATAATCGATACCTAAAACTTTAATTGTACTACTTCTTACTGGCTATTACATCAAATTAGAAGCTTCATCTGTGTTCTACTATGGTGCTTTTAGTGTCTCCGGATACCGCAACACGCGACATAACTTTGCAGACTATAAGTACAAACGTTTCAGAGAGAAGAGCGGCCAATGTAACGATCTGGCTTTAAGTCGATTCGATAACAAATGACGAAAACTTACGGATTTCTCAGGTTTTTACTACATATGAACACTTTTCACATTCTCCCGTGCAACTCGGCTGCTAGTCCTCCTTTCATGCAGAATCTTAAGGTCCTAGCTCATGTCCAAGGCACCAAAGCCAGCTAAAAAGACAATAATCGATACCCAAAACTTGAATTGTACTATTTCTTACTGGCTATTACATCAACATAGAAGCTTCATCTGTGTTCTACTATGGTGCCTTTAGTGTCTCCGCATAACGCAGCACGCGACATAGCTTTGCAGACGGTAAGTACAATAGTTTTAAAGAGAACAACGGCCATTGTGACGATCTGGCTTTAAGTCGATTCGATAACAAATGACGAAAACGGACGGATTTCTCAGGTTTTTACTACATATGAACACTTTTCACGTTCTCCCATGCAACTCGGCTGCTAGTCCTCCTTTCATGCAGAATCTTAAGGTCCTAGCTCATGTCCAAGCCACCAAAGCCATTTAAAAAGGCAATAATCGATACCTAAAACTTGAACTGTACTACCTCTTACTGGCTATTACATCAACTTAGAAGCTTCATCTGTGTTCTACTATGGTGCTTTTAATGTCTCTGCATACCGCAGCACGCGACATAGCTTTGCAGACGATAAGTACAACCGTTTCAGGGAGAAGAGTGGCCAATGTGACGATGTGGCTTTAAGACGATTCGATAACAAATGACGAAAACGGACGGATTTCTCAGGTTTTTACTACATATGAACACTTTTCACATTCTCCCGTGCAACTCGGCTGCTATTTCTCCTTTCATGCAGAATCGTAAGGTCCTAGCTCAAGTCCAAGGCACCAAAGCCAGCTAAAAAGTCAATAATCGATACCTAAAGCTTGAATTGTACTACTTCTTACTGGCTATTACATCAACTTAAAAGCTTCATCTGTGTTCTACAATGGTGCTTTTAGTGTCTCCGCATACCGCAACACGCGACATATCTTTGCAGACGATAAGGACAACCGTTTCAGAGAGAATAGCGGGCAATGTGACGATATGGCTTTGAGTCGATTCGTTAACAAATGACGAAAACGGACGGAGTTCTCAGGTTTTTACTACATATGAACACTTTTCACATTCTCCCATGCAACTCGGCTGCTAGTCCTCCTTTCATGCAGAATCTTAAGGTCCTAGCTCATGTCCATGGCACCAAAGCCAGGTAAAATGTCAATAATCGATACCTAAAACTTGTATTGTACTACTTCTTACTGGCTATTACATCAACTTATAAGGTTCATCTGTGTAGTACTATGGTGCTATTAGTGTCTCCGGATACCGCAACATTCGATATAGCTTAGCAGACGATAAGTACAACCGTTTCAGACAGAAGAGCGGCCAATGCGGCGATCTGGCTTTATGTCGATTCGATAACAAATGACGAATACGGACGGATTTCTCAGGTTTTTACTACATATGAACACTTTTCACATTCTCCCGTGCAACTCCGCTGCTATTCCTCCTTTCATGCAGAATCTTAAGGTCCTAGCTCATGTCCAAGGCACCAAAGCCAGTTAAGAAGTCAATAATCGATACCTAAAACTTGAATTGTACTACTTCTTACTGGCTATTACATCAACTTAAAAGCTTCATCTGTGTTCTACTATGGTGCTTTTAGTGTCTCCGCATACCGCAACACGAGACATAGCTTTGCAGACATTAAGTACAACCGTTTCAGAGAGAAGAGCGGCCAATGTGACGATCTGGCTTTGAGTTGATTCGATAACAAATGACGAAAACGGACGGATTTCTCAGGTTTTTACTACATATGAACACTTTTCACATTCTCCCATGTAACTCGGCTGCTAGTCCTCCTTTCATGCAGAATCTTACGGCCCTAGCTCATGTCCAAAGCACCAAAGCCAGCTAAAAAGTCAATAATCGATACCTAAAACTTGAATTCTACTACTTCCTACTGGCTGTTACATCAACTTAGAAGCTTCATCTGTGTTCTACTATGGTGCTTTTAGTGTCTCCGCATACCGCAGCACACGAAATAGGTTTGCAGACGATAAGTACAACCGTTTCAGAGAGACGAGCGGCCAATGTGACGACCTGGCTTTAAGTCGATTCGATAACTAATGACGAAAACGGACGGATTCCTCAGGTTTTTACTACATATGAACACTTTTCACATTCTCCCGCGCAACGCGGCTGCTAGTCCTCTTTTCATGCAGAATCTTAAGGTCCTAGCTCATGTCCAAGGCACCAAAGCCAGTTAAAAAGTCAATAATCAATACCTAAAACTTGATTTGTACTACTTCTTACTGGCTATTACATCAACTTAGAAGCTTCATCTGTGTCCTACTATGGTGCTTTAAGTGTCTCAGAATACCGCAGCACGCGACATAGCTTTGCAGACGATAAGTACAACCGTTTCAGAGAGAAGAGCGGCCAATGTGACGATCTGGCTTTAAGTCGATTCGATAACAAATGACGAAAACGGACATATTTCTCAGGTTTTTACTACATATAAACACTTTTCACATTCTCCCGTGCAAGTCGGCTGCAAGTCCTCCTTTCATGCACAATCTTAAGGTCCTAGCCCATGTCCTAAGCACCAAAGCCTGCTAAAAAGTCAATAATCGATACCTAAAACTTTAATTGTACTACTTCTTACTGGCTATTACATCAAATTAAAAGCTTCATCTGTGTTCTACTATGGTGCTTTTAGTGTCTCCGGATACCGCAACACACGACATAGCTTAGCAGACGATAAGTACAACCGTTTCAGACAGAAGAGCGGCCAATGCGGCGATCTGGCTTTAAGTAGATTCGATAACAAATGACGAAAACGGACGGATTTCTCAGGTTTTTACTACATATGAACACTTTTCACATTCTTCTGTGCAACTCGGCTGCTAGTCCTCCTTTTATGCAGAATCTTAAGGTCCTAGCTCATGTCCAAGGCACCAAAGCCAGCTAAAAAGTCAATAATCGATACCTAAAACTTGAATTGTACTACTTCTTACTGGCTATTACATCAACTTAGAAGTTTCATCTGTGTTCTACTATGGTGCTTTTAGTGTCTCCGCATACCGCAGCACGCGACATAGCTTTGCAGACGATAAGTACAATCGTTTCAGGGAGAAGAGCGGCCAATGTGACGATCTGGCTTTAAGTCGATTCGATAACAAATGACGAAAACTTACGGATTTCTCAGGTTTTTACTACATATGAACACTTTTCACATTCTCCCGTGCAACTCGGCTGCTAGTCCTCCTTTCATGCAGAATCTTAAGGTCCTAGCTCATGTCCAAGGCACCAAAGCCATCTAAAAAGTCAATAATCGATACCTAAAACTTGAATTGTACTACTTCTTACTGGCTGTTACATCAACCTAAAAGCTTCATCTGTGTTCTACTATGGTGCTTTTAGTGTCTCCGCATACCGCAACACGAGACATATTTTTGCAGACGATAAGTACAACCGTTTCAGTGACAAGAGCGGCCAATGTGACGATCTGGCTTTGAGTTGATTCGATAACAAATGACGAAAACGGACGGATTTCTCAGGTTTTTACTACATATGAACACTTTTCACATTCTCCCATGCAACTCGGCTGCTATTCCTCCTTTCATGCAGAATCTTAAGGTCCTACCTCATGTCCAAGGCACCAAAGTAAGCTAAAAAGTCAATAATATATACCTAAAACTTGAATTGTACTACTTCTTACTGGCTATTACATCAACTTAGGAGTTTCATGTGTGTTCTACTATGGTGCTTTTAGTGTCTCCGCATACCGCAGCACGCGACATAGCTTTGAAGACGATAAGGACATTCGTTTCAGAGAGAAGAGAGGCCAATGTGACGATCTGGCTTCAAGTCGATTCGAGACCTAATGACGAAATCGAACGGATTTCTCAGGTTTTTACTACATATGAACACTTTTCACATTCTCCCATGCAACTCGGCTGCTAGTCCTCCTTTCATGCAGAATCTTAAGGCCCTAGCTCATGTCCAAAGCACCAAAGCCAGCTAAAAAGTCAATAATCGATACCTAAAACTTGAATTGTACTACTTCTTACTGGCTGTTACATCAACTTAGAAGCTTCATCTGTGTTCTACTATGGTGCTTTTAGTGTCTCCGCATACCGCAGCACGCGACATAGGTTTGCAGACGATAAGTACAACCGTTTCAGAGAGACGAGCGGCCATTGTGACGACCTGGCTTTAAGTCGTTTCGATAACAAATGACGAAAACGGACGGATTTCTCTGGTTTTTACTACATATGAACACTTTTCACATTCTCCCGTGCAACGCGGCTGCTAGTCCTCCTTTCATGCACAATCTTAAGGTCCTAGCCCATGTCCAAAGAACCAAAGCCTGCTAAAAAGTCAATAATCGATACCTAGAACTTGAATTGTACTACTTCTTACTGGCTATTACATCAACTTAGAACTTTCATGTGTGTTCTACTATGGTGCTTTTAGTGTCTCCGGATACCGCAACACGCGACATAGTTTAGCAGACATTAAGTACAACCGTTTCAGAGAGAAGAGCGGCCAATGTGACGATCTGGCATTGAGTTGATTCGATAACAAGTGACGAAAACGGACGGATTTCTCAGGTTTTTACTACATATGAACACTTTTCACATTCTCCCGTGCAACTCGGCTGCTATTCCTCCTTTCATGCAGAATCTTAAGGTCCTAGCTCCTGTCCAAGGCACCAAAGCCAGCTAAAAAGTCAATAATCTATACCTAAAACTTGAATTGTACTACTTCTTACTGGCTATTACATCAACTTAGAAGTTTCATGTGTGTTCTACTATGGTGCTTTTAGTGTCTCCGCATACCGCAGCACGCGACATAGCTTTGCAGACGATAAGGACAACCGTTTCAGAGAGAATAGCGGCCAATGTGACGATCTGGCTTCAAGTCGATTCGAGAGCTAATGACGAAATCGAACGGTTTCCTCAGGTTTTTACTACATATGAACACTTTTCACATTCTCCCGTGCAACTCGGCTGCTAGTCCTCCTTTCATGCAGAATCTTAAGGCCCTAGCTCATGTCCAAAGCACAAAGGCCAGCTAAAAAGTCAATAATCGATACCTAAAACTGGATTTGTACTACTTCTTACTGGCTATTACATCAACTTAGAAGCTTCATCTGTGTTCTACTATGGTGCTTTTAGTGTCTCCGCATACCGCAGCACCCGACATAGGTTTGCAGACGATAAGTACAACCGTTTCAGAGAGACGAGCGGCCAATGTGACGACCGGCTCTAAGTCGATTCGATAACAAATGACGAAAACGGACGGATTTCTCAGGTGTTTACTACATATGATCACTTTTCACATTCTCCCGTGCAACGCGGCTGCTAGTCCTCCTTTCATGCAGAATCTTAAAGTCCTAGCTCATGTCCAAGGCACCAAAGCCAGCTAAAAAGTCAATAATCGATACCTAAAACTTGATTTGTACTACTTCTTACTGGCTAATACATCAACTTAGAAGCTTCATCTGTGTCCTACTATGGTGCTTTAAGTGTCTCCGAATACCGCAGCACGCGACATAGCTTTGCAGACGATAAGTACAACCGTTTCAGAGAGAAGAGCGGCCAATGTGACGATCTGGCTATAAGTCGATTCGATAACAAATGACGAAAACGGACGGATTTCTCAGGTTTTTACTACATATGAACGCTTTTCACATTCTCCCATGCAACTCGGCTGCTAGTCCTCCTTTCATGCACAATCTTAAGGTCCTAGCCCATGTCCAAAGCACCAAAACCTGCTAAAAAGTCAATAATCGATACCTAGAACTTGAATTGTACTACTTCTTACTGGCTATTACATCAACTTAGAAGCTTCATCTGTCTTCTACTACGGTGCTTTTAGTGTCTCCGGATACCGCAACACGCGACATAGCTTAGCAGACGATAAGTACAACCTTTTCAGACTGAAGAGCGGCAAATGCTGCGATCTGGCTTTAAGTCGATTCGATAACAAATGACGAAAACGGACGGATTTCTCAGGTTTTTACTACATATGAACACTTTTCACATTCTCCCGTGCAACTCGGCTGCTAGTCCTCCTTTCATGCAGAATCTTAAGGTCCTAGCTCATGTCCAAGGCACCAAAGCCAGCTAAAAAGTCAATAATCGATACCTCAAACTTGAATTGTACTACTTCTTACTGGCTATTACATCAACTTAGAAGTTTCATCTGTGTTCTACTATGGTGCTTTTAGTGTCTCCGCATACCGCAGTACGCGACATAGCTTTGCAGACGATGAGTACAACCGTTTCAGGGAGAAGAGCGGCCAATGTGACGATCTGGCCTTAAGTCGATTCGATAACAAATGACGAAAACGGACGGATTTCTCAGGTTTTTACTACATATGAACACTTTTCACATTCTCCCGTGCAACTCGGCTGCTAGTCCTCCTTTCATGCAGAATCTTAAGGTCCTAGCTCGTGTCCAAGGCACCAAAGCCAGCTAAAAAGTCAATAATCGATACCTAAAACTTGAATTGTACTACTTCTTACTGGCTATTACATCAACTTAGAAGTTTCATCTGTGTTCTACTATGGTGCTTTTAGTGTCTCCGCATAGCGCAGCACGCGACATAGCTTTGCAGACGATGAGTACAACCGTTTCAGGGAGAAGAGCGGCCAATGTGACGATCTGGCTTTAAGTCGATTCGATAACAAATGACGAAAACGAACGGATTTCTCAGGTTTTTACTACATATGAACACTTTCCACATTCTCCCGTGCAACTCGGCTGCTAGTCCTCCTTTCATGCACAATCTTAAGGTCCTAGCCCATGTCCAAAGCACCAAAGCCAGCTAAAAAGTCAATAATCGATACCTAAAACTTGATTTGTACTACTTCTTACTGGCTATTACAACAACTTAGAAGCTTCATCTGTGTCCTACTATGGTGCTTTAAGTGTCTCCCAATACCGCAGCACGCGACATAGCTTTGCAGACGATAAGTACAACCGTTTCAGAGAGAAGAGCGGAAAATGTGACGATCTGGCTATAAGTCGATTCGGTAACAAATGACGAAAACGGACATATTTCTCAGGTTTTTACTACATATGAACACTTTTCACATTCTCCTGTGCAAGTCGGCTGCTAGTCCTCCTTTCATGCACAATCTTAAGGTCCTAGCCCATGTCCAAAGCACCAAAGCCTGCTAAAAAGTCAATAATCGATACCTAGAACTTGAATTGTACTACTTCTTACTGGCTATTACATCAACTTAGAAGCTTCATCTGTGTTCTACTACGGTGCTTTTCGTGTCTCCGGATACCGCAACACGCGACATAGCTTAGCAGACGATAAGTACAACCTTTTCAGACAGAAGAGCGGCCAATGCGGCGATCTGGCTTTAAGTCGATTCGATAACAAATGACGAAAACGGACGAATTTCTCAGTCTTTTACTACATATGAACACTTTTCACATTCTCCCGTGCAACTCGGCTGCTATTCCTATTTCATGCAGAATCTTAAGGTCCTAGCTCATGTCCAAGGCACCAAAGCCAGCTAAAAAGTCAATAATCGATACCAAAACTTGAATTGTACTACTTCTTACTGGCTATTACATCAACTTAGGAGTTTCATGTGTGTTCTACTATGGTGCTTTTAGTGTCTCCGCGTACCGCAGCACGCGACATAGCTTTGCAGACGATAAGGACAACCGTTTCAGAGAGAAGAGCGGCCAATGTGACGATCTGGCTTCAAGTCGATTCGAGAGCTAATGACGAAATCGAACGGATTTCTCAGGTTTTTACTACATATGAACA
Source organism: Schistocerca gregaria (assembly GCF_023897955.1). Classification (NCBI taxonomy): domain Eukaryota; kingdom Metazoa; phylum Arthropoda; class Insecta; order Orthoptera; family Acrididae; genus Schistocerca; species Schistocerca gregaria. Next base: position 346,535 of record NW_026061889.1, on the reverse strand, counting down.
CTTTTCACATTCTCCCATGCAACTCGGCTGCTAGTCCTCCTGTCATGCAGAATCTTAAGGTCCTAGCTCATGTCCAAGGCACCAAAGCGAGCTAAAAAGTCAATAATCTATACCTAAAACTTGAATTGTACTACTTCTTACTGGCTATTACATCAACTTAGAAGTTTCATGTGTGTTCTACTATGGTGCTTTTAGTGTCTAAGCATACCGCTGCACGCGACATAGCTTTGCAGACGATAAGGACAACCGTTTCAGGGAGAAGAGCGGCCAATGTGACGATCTGGCTTTAAGTCGATTCGATAACAAATGACGAAAACGGACGGATTTCTCAGGGTTTTACTACATATGAACACTTTTCACATTCTCCCATGCAACTCGGCTGCTATTCCTCCTTTCATGCAGAATCTTAAGGTCCTACCTCATGTCCAAGGCACCAAAGCCAGCTAAAAAGTCAATAATCTATACCTAAAACTTGAATTGTACTACTTCTTACTGGCTATTACATTAACTTAGGAGTTTCATGTGTGTTCTACTATGGTGCTTTTAGTGTCTCCGCATACCGCTGCACGCGACATAGCTTTGAAGACGATAAGGACAACCGTTTCAGAGAGAAGAGAGGCCAATGTGACGATCTGGCTTCAAGTCGATTCGAGACCTAATGACGAAATCGAACGGATTTCTCAGGTTTTTACTACATATGAACACTTTTCACATTCTCCCATGCAACTCGGCTGCTAGTCCTCCTTTCATGCAGAATCTTAAGGCCCTAGCTCATGTCCAAAGCACCAAAGCCAGCTAAAAAGTCAATAATCGATACCTAAAACTTGAATTGTACTACTTCTTACTGGCTGTTACATCAACTTAGAAGCTTCATCTGTGTTCTACTATGGTGCTTTTAGTGTCTCCGCATACCGCAGCACGCGACATAGGTTTGCAGACGATAAGTACAACCGTTTCAGAGAGACGAGCGGCCAATGTGACGACCTGGCTTTAAGTCGATTCGATAACAAATGACGAAAACGGACGGATTTCTCAGGTTTTTACTACATATGAACACTTTTCACATTCTCCCGTGCAACGCGGCTGCTAGTCCTCCTTTCATGCACAATCTTAAGGTCCTAGCCCATGTCCAAAGAACCAAAGCCTGCTAAAAAGTCAATAATCGATACCTAGAACTTGAATTGTACTACTTCTTACTGGCTATTACATCAACTTAGAAGCTTCATCTGTGTTCTACTACGGTGATTTTAGTGTCTCCGGATACCGCAACACGCGACATAGCTTAGCAGACATTAAGTACAACCGTTTCAGAGAGAAGAGCGGCCAATGTGACGATCTGGCATTGAGTTGATTCGATAACAAGTGACGAAAACGGACGGATTTCTCAGGTTTTTACTACATATGAACACTTTTCACATTCTCCCGTGCAACTCGGCTGCTATTCCTCCTTTCATGCAGAATCTTAAGGTCCTAGCTCCTGTCCAAGGCACCAAAGCCAGCTAAAAAGTCAATAATCTATACCTAAAACTTGAATTGTACTACTTCTTACTGGCTATTACATCAACTTAGAAGTTTCATGTGTGTTCTACTATGGTGCTTTTAGTGTCTCCGCATACCGCAGCACGCGACATAGCTTTGCAGACGATAAGGACAACCGTTTCAGAGAGAAGAGCGGCCAATGTGACGATCTGGCTTCAAGCCGATTCGAGAGCTAATGACGAAATCGAACGGATTTCTCAGGTTTTTACTACATATGAACACTTTTCACATTCTCCCGTGCAACTCGGCTGCTAGTCCTCCTCTCATGCAGAATCTTAAGGCCCTAGCTCATGTCCAAAGCACCAAAGCCAGCTAAAAAGTCAATAATCGATACCTAAAACTGGAATTGTACTACTTCTTACTGGCTGTTACATCAACTTAGAAGCTTCATCTGTGTTCTACTATGGTGCTTTTAGTGTCTCCGCATACCGCAGCACCCGACATAGGTTTGCAGACGATAAGTACAACCGTCTCTGAGAGACGAGCGGGCAATGTGACGACCTGGCTCTAAGTCGATTCGATAACAAACGACGAAAACGGACGGATTTCTCAGGTTTTTAATACATATGATCACTTTTCACATTCTCCCTCGCAACGCGGCTGCTAGTCCTACTTTGATGCAGAATCTTAAGGTCCTAGCTCATGTCCAAGGCACCAAAGCCAGCTAAAAAGTCAATAATCGATACCTGAACCTTGATTTGTACTACTTCTTACTGGCTAATACATCAACTTAGAAGCTTCATCTGTGTCCTACTATGGTGCTTTAAGTGTCTCCGAATACCGCAGCACGCGACATAGCTTTGCAGACGATAAGTACAACCGTTTCAGAGAGATGAGGGGCCAATGTGACGATCTGGCTTTAAGTCGATTCGATAAAAAATTACGAAAACGGACGGATTTCTCATGTTTTTACTACATATGAACACTTTTCACATTCTCCCATGCAACTCGGCTGCTATTCCTACTTTCATGCAGAATCTTAAGGTCCTAGCTCATGTCCAAGGCACCAAAGCCAGCTAAAAAGTCAATAATCTACACCTAAAACTTGAATTGTACTACTTCTTACTGGCTATTACATCAACTTAGAAGTTTCATGTGTGTTCTACTATGGTGCTTTTAGTGTCTCCGCATACCGCAGCACGCGACATAGCTTTGCAGACGATAAGGAAAACCGTTTCAGAGAGAAGAGCGGCCAATGTGACGATCTGGCTTCAAGTCGATTCGAGAGCTAATGACGAAATCGAACGGATTTCTCAGGTTTTTACTACATATGAACACTTTTCACATTCTCCCGTGCAACTCGGCTGCTAGTCCTCCTTTCATGCAGAATCTTAAGGCCCTAGCTCACGTCCAAAGCACCAAAGCCAGCTAAAAAGTCAATAATCGATACCTAAAACTTGAATTGTACTACTTCTTACTGGCTGTTACATCAACTTAGAAGCTTCATCTGTGTTCTACTATGGTGCTTTTAGTGTCTCCGCATACCGCAGCACGCGACATAGCTTTGCAGACGATAAGTACAACCGTTTCAGAGAGAAGAGCGGCCAATGTGACGATCTAGCTTGAAGTAGATTCGATAACAAATGACGAAAATGGGCGGATTTCTCAGGTTTTTACTACATATGAACACTTTTAAGATTCTCCCGTGCAACGCGGCTGCTAGTCCTCCTTTCATGCAAAATGTTAAGTTCCTAGCTCAAGTCCAAGGCACCATAGCCAGCTAAAATGTCAATAATCGATAACTAAAACTTGAATTGTACTACTTCTTACAGGCTATTACATCTTCTTAGAAGCTTCATCTGTGTTCTACTATGGTGCTTTTAGTGTCTCCGCATACCGCAACACGCGACATAGCTTTGCAGACGATAAGTGCAACCTTTTCAGAGAGAAGAGCGGCCAATGTGACGATCTGGCTTTAAGTCGATTCCATAGCAAATGACGAAAACGGACGGATTTCTCAGGTTTTTACTACATATGAACACTTTTCACATTCTCCCGTGCAACGCGGCCGCTAGTCCTCCTTTCATGCAAAATCTTAATTTCCTAGCTCATGTTCAACGCACCAAATAAGGGTTAAAAGTCAATAATCGATAACTAAAACTTGAATTGTACTACTTCTTACTGGCTATTACATCAACTTAAAAGCTTCATCTGTGTTCTACTATGGTGCTTCTAGTGTCTCCGCATACCGCAGCACGCGACATTACTTTGTAGACGATAAATGTAGCCGTTTCAGACAGAAGAGCGGCCAATGTGACAATCTGGCTTTAAGTCGATTCGATAACAAATGACGAAAACGGACGGATTACTCAGGTTTTTACTACATATGAACACTTTTCACATTCTCCCGGGCAACGCGGCTGCTAGTCCTCCTTTCATGCAAAATCTTAAGTTCTTAGCTCATGTCCAAGGCACCAAAGAACTGTAAAAAGTCAATAATCGATAACTAAAACTTGAATTGTACTACTTCTTACTGGCTATTACATCAACTTAGAAGCTTCATCTGTGTTCTACTATGGTGCTTTTAGTGTCTCCGCATACCGCAGCACGCGACATAGCTTTGAAGACGATAAGTACAACCGTTTCAGAGAGAAGAGCGGCCAATGTGACGATCTGGCTTTAAGTCGATTCGATAACAAATGACGAAAACCGGCGGATTTCTCAGGTTTTTACTTCATATGAACACTTTTAACATTCTCCCGTGCAACGCGGCTGCTATTCCTCCTTTCATGCAAAATGTTAAGGTCCTAGCTCATGTCCAAGGCACCAAAGCCAGCTAAAAAGTCAAAAATCGATAACTAAAACTTGAATTGTACTACTTCTTACTGGCTATTACATCAACTTAGAAGCTTCATCTGTGGTCTACTATGGGGCAGCTAAAAAGTCAATAATCGATAACTAAAACTTGAATTGTACTACTTCTTACTGGCTATTACATCAACTTAGAAGCTTCATCTGTGTTCTACTATGGGGCTTTTAGTGTCTCCGCATACCGCAACACGCGACATAGCTTTGCAGACGATAAGTACAACCGTTTCAGAGAGAAGAGCGGCCAATGTGACGATCAGGCTTTAAGGCGATTCGATAACAAATGACGAACACGGACGGATTTCTCAGGTTTTTACTACATATGAACACTTTTCACATTCTCCCGTGCAACTCGGCTGCTAGTCCTCCTTTCATGCAGAATCTTAAGTTCCTTGCTCATGGCCTGATACCCTCCCTGCCCTTTAATGTGATGACGTTGCTATGGCGGACCTCGTGTTAAGTTTTATTCGGGCAGGGGGTTTTTATCGTATGATTTGAGTGTTTGTCCTTTTATTTCCTGTATTGACTTGGGCCTTTGGCCTGTGGTTTTAACTGTGGGTTTTAATGTCATTTGGTGGTTGGCATTTCCTTATTTTCATGGTCGGCCAACCACCTTCACACTCTGTGCGATTTTAGTTCCGTTTGTCTGGTCTTTGTCTGCCTTTCTTGTATTGTGTCGTCCCTTGTCTCAGTTCTCCGTTTTTAACGACTGACAGTTTTTATTTCGTGTGATTTTATCGTGGAACAAGGGACCGATGACCTTAGCAGTCTGGTCCCTTCAATCCCACACCCAACCAACCAATACTAGCTCATGTCGAAGGCAACAAAGAAGGGTAAAAATTCAATAATAGATACCTAAAACTTGAATTGAACTACTTCTTACTGGCTATTACATCAACTTAGAAGCTTCATCTTTGTTCTACTATGGTGCTTCTAGTGTCTCCGCATACCGCAGCATGCGACATGGCTTTGCAGAGAATAAATGTAACCGTTTCACACAGAAGAGCGCCCAATTTGACAATCTTCCTTTAAGTCGATTCGATAACAAATGACGAAAACGGGCGGATTTTTTCAGGTTTTTACTGCATATGAACACTTTTAACATCCTCCCGTGCAACGCGGCTGCTGTTCCTCTTTTCATGCAAAATCTTAAGGTCCTACCTCATGTCCAAGGCACTAAAGCCAGCTAAAAAGTCAATAATCTATACCTAAAACTTGAATTGTACTACTTCTTACTGGCTATTACATCAACTTAGGAGTTTCAAGTGTGTTCTACTATGGTGCTTTTAGTGTCTCCGCATACCGCAGCACGCGACATAGCTTTGAAGACGATAAGGACAACCGTTTCAGAGAGAAGAGAGGCCAATGTGACGATCTGGCTTCAAGTCGATTCGAGACCTAATGACGAAATCGAACGGATTTCTCAGGTTTTTACTACATATGAACACTTTTCAAATTCTCCCATGCAACTCGGCTGCTAGTCCTCCTTTCATGCACAATCGTAAGCTTCTAGCCCATGTCCAAAGCACCAAAGCCTGCTAAAAAGTCAATAATCGATACCTAAAACTTGAATTGTACTACTTCTTACTGGCTATTACATCAACTTAGAAGCTTCATCTGTCTTCTACTACGGTGCTTTTAGTGTCTCCGGATACCGCAACACGCGACATAGCTTAGCAGACGATAAGTACAACCTTTTCAGACAGAAGAGCGGCCAATGCTGCGATCTGGCTTTAAGTCGATTCGATAACAAATGACGAAAACGGACGGATTTCTCAGGTTTTTACTACATATGAACACTTTTCACATTCTCCCGTACAACTCGGCTGCTAGTCCTCCTTTCATGCAGAATCTTAAGGTCCTAGCTCATGTCCAAGGCACCAAATCAGCTAAAAAATCAATAATCGATACCTAAAACTTGAATTGTACTACTTCTTACTGGCTATTACATCAACTTAGAAGTTTCATCTGTGTTCTACTATGGTGCTTTTAGTGTCTCCGCATAGCGCAGGACATAGCTTTGCAGACGATGAGTACAACCGTTTCAGGGAGAAGAGCGGCCAATGTGACGACCTGGCTTTAAGTCGATTCGATAACAAATGACGAAAACGGACGGATTTCTCAGGTTTTTACTACATACGAACACTTCTCACATTCTCCCGTGCAACTCGGCTGCTAGTCCTCCTTTCATGCAGAATCTTAAGGTCCTAGCTCATGTCCAAGGCACCAAATCAGCTAAAAAATCAATAATCGATACCTAAAACTTGAATTGTACTACTTCTTACTGGCTATTACATCAACTTAGAAGGTTCATCTGTGTTCTACTATGGTGCTTTTAGTGTCTTCTGATACCTCAGCACGCGACATAGCTTTGCAGACATTAAGTACAACCGTTTCAGAGAGAAGAGCGGCCAATGTGACGATCTGGCTTTGAGTCGATTCGATAAAAAATGACGAAAACGGACGGATTTCTCATGTCTTACTACATATGAACACTTTTCACATTCTCCCATGCAACTCGGCTGCTATTCCTCTTTTCATGCAGAATCTTAAGGTCATAGCTCATGTCCAAGGCACCAAAGCCAGCTAAAAAGTCAATAATCTATACCTAAAACTTGAATTGTACTACATCTTACTGGCTATTACATCAACTTAGAAGTTTCATCTGTGTTCTACTATGGTGCTTTTAGTGTCTCCGCATAGCGCAGCACGCGACATAGCTTTGCAGACGATGAGTACATACAACCGTTTCAGGGAGAAAAGCGGCCAATGTGACGATCTGGCTTTAAGTCGATTCGATAACAAATGACGAAAACGGACGGATTTCTCAGGTTTTTACTACATATGAACACTTTTCACATTCTCCCATGCAACTCGGCTGCTATTCCTCCTTTCATGCAGAATCTTAAGGTCCTACCTCATGTCCAAGGCACTAAAGCCAGCTAAAAAGTCAATAATCTATACCTAAAACTTGAATTGTACTACTTCTTACTGGCTATTACATCAACTTAGGAGTTTCATGTGTGTTCTACTATGGTGCTTTTAGTGTCTCCGCATACCGCAGCACGCGACATAGCTTTGAAGACGATAAGGACAACCGTTTCAGAGAGAAGAGAGGCCAATGTGACGATCTGGCTTCAAGTCGATTCGAGACCTAATGACGAAATCGAACGGATTTCTCAGGTTTTTACTACATATGAACACTTTTCAAATTCTCCCATGCAACTCGGCTGCTAGTCCTCCTTTCATGCACAATCTTAAGCTTCTAGCCCATGTCCAAAGCACCAAAGCCTGCTAAAAAGTCAATAATCGATACCTAAAACTTGAATTGTACTACTTCTTACTGGCTATTACATCAACTTAGAAGCTTCATCTGTCTTCTACTACGGTGCTTTTAGTGTCTCCGGATACCGCAACACGCGACATAGCTTAGCAGACGATAGGTACAACCTTTTCAGACAGAAGAGCGGCCAATGCTGCGATCTGGCTTTAAGTCGATTCGATAACAAATGACGAAAACGGACGGATTTCTCAGGTTTTTACTACATATGAACACTTTTCACATTCTCCCATGCAACTCGGCTGCTATTCCTCCTTTCATGCAGAATCTTAAGGTCCTAGCTCATGTCCAAGGCACCAAAGCCAGCTATAAAGTCAATAATCTATACCTAAAACTTGAATTGTACTACTTCTTACTGGCTATTACATCAACTTAGGAGTTTCATCTGTGTTCTACTATGGTGCTTTTAGTGTCTCCGCATACCGCAGCACGCGACATAGCTTTGAAGACGATAAGGACAACCGTTTCAGAGAGAAGAGAGGCCAATGTGACGATCTGGCTTCAAGTCGATTCGAGACCTAATGACGAAATCGAACGGATTTCTCAGGTTTTTACTACATATGAACACTTTTCAAATTCTCCCATGCAACTCGGCTGAAAGTCCTCCTTTCCTGCACAATCTTAAGGTCCTAGCCCATGTCCAAAGCACCAAAGCCTGCTAAAAAGTCAATAATCGATACCTAGAACTTGAATTGTACTACTTCTTACTGGCTATTACATCAACTTAGAAGCTTCATCTGTGTTCTACTACGGTGCTTTTAGTGTCTCCGCATACCGCAGCACTCGACATAGGTTTGCAGACGATAAGTACAACCGTTTCAGAGAGACGAGCGGCCAATGTGACGACCTGGCTCTAAGTCGATTCGATAACAAATGACGAAAACGGACGGATTTCTCAGGTTTTTACTACATATGAACGCTTTTCACATTCTCCCATGCAACTCGGCTGCTAGTCCTCCTTTCATGCACAATCTTAAGGTCCTAGCCCATGTCCAAAGCACCAAAGCCTGCTAAAAAGTCAATAATCGATACCTAAAACTTGAATTGTACTACTTCTTACTGGCTATTACATCAACTTAGAAGCTTCATCTGTCTTCTACTACGGTGCTTTTAGTGTCTCCGGATACCGCAACACGCGACATAGCTTAGCAGACGATAAGTACAACCTTTTCAGACAGAAGAGCGGCCAATGCTGCGATCTGGCTTTAAGTCGATTCGATAAAAATGACGAAAACGGACGGATTTCTCAGGTTTTTACTACATATGAACACTTTTCACATTCTCCCGTACAACTCGGCTGCTAGTCCTCCTTTCATGCAGAATCTTAAGGTCCTAGCTCATGTCCAAGTCACCAAATCAGCTAAAAAATCAATAATCGATACCTTAAACTTGAATTGTACTACTTCTTACTGGCTATTACATCAACTTAGAAGTTTCATCTGTGTTCTACTATGGTGCTTTTAGTGTCTCCGCATAGCGCAGCACGCGACATAGCTTAGCAGACGATAAGTACAAACGTTTCAGGGAGAAGAGCGGCCAATGTGACGATCTGGCTTTAAGTCGATTCGAATACAAATGACGAAAACGGACGGATTTCTCAGGTTTTTACTACATATGAACACTTTTCACATTCTCCCGTGCAACGCGGCTGCTAGTCCTCCTTTCATGCAGAATCTTAAGGTCCTAGCTCATGTCCAAGGCACCAAAGCCAGCTAAAAAGTCAATAATCGATACCTAAAACTTGAATTGTACTACTTCTTACTGGCTATTACATCAACTTAGAAGTTTCATCTGTGTTCTACTATGGTGCTTTTAGTGTCTCCGCATACCGCAGCAAGCGACATAGCTTTGCAGACGATAAGTACAACAGTTTCAGAGAGAAGTGCGGCAAATGTGACGATCTGACTTTAAGTCGATTCGATAACAACTGTCGAAAACGGACGGATTTCTCAGGTTTTTACTACATATGAACACTTTTCACATTCTCCCATGCAACTCGGCTGCTATTCCTCTTTTCATGCAGAATCTTAAGGTCCTAGCTCATGTCCAAGGCACCAAAGCCAGCTAAAAAGTCAATAATCTATACCTAAAACTTGAATTGTACTACTTCTTACTGGCTATTACATCAACTTAGAAGTTTCATGTGTGTTCTACTATGGTGCTTTTAGTGTCTCAGCATACCGCAGCACGCGACATAGCTTTGCAGACGATAAGGAAAACCGTTTCAGAGAGAAGAGCGGCCAATGTGACGACCTGGCTTCAAGTCGATTCGAGAGCTAATGACGAAAACGGACGGATTTCTCAGGTTTTTACTACATATGAACACTTTTCACATTCTCCCGTGCAACTCGGCTGCTAGTCCTCCTTTCATGCAGAATCTTAAGGCCCTAGCTCACGTCCAAAGCACCAAAGCCAGCTAAGAAGTCAATAATCGATACCTAAAACTTGAATTGTACTACTTCTTACTGGCTGTTACATCAACTTAGAAGCTTCATCTGTGTTCTACTATGGTGCTTTTAGTGTCTCCTCATACCGCAGCACGCGACATAGGTTTGCAGACGATAAGTACAACCGTTTCAGAGAGACGAGCAGCCAATGTAACGACCTGGCTCTAAGTCGATTCGATAACATAAGACGAAAACGGACGGATTTCTCAGGTTTTTACTACATATGAACACTTTTCACATTCTCCCGTGCAACGCGGCTGCTAGTCCTCCTTTCATGCAGATTCTTAAGGTCCTAGCTCATGTCCAAGGCACCAAAGCCAGCTAAAAAGTCAATAATCGATACCTAAAACTTGATTTGTACTACTTCTTACTGGCTATTATATCAACTTAGAAGCTTCATCTATGTCCTACTATGGTGCTTTAAGTGTCTCCGAATACCGCAGCACGCGACATAGCTTTGCAGACGATAAGTACAACCGTTTCAGACAGAAGAGCGGCCAATGCGGCGATCTGGCTTTAAATCGATTCGATAACAAATGACGAAAACGGACGGATTTCTCAGGTTTTTACTACATATGAACACTTTTCACTTTCTCCCGTGCAACTCGGCTGGTAGTCCTCCTTTCATGCAGAATCTTAAGGTCCTAGCTCATGTCCAAGGCACCAAAGCCAGCTAAAAAGTCAATAATCGATACCTAAAACTTGAATTGTACTACTTCTTACTGGCTATTACATCAACTTAGAAGTTTCATCTGTGTTCTACTATGGTGCTTTTGGTGTCTCCGCATACCGCAGCACTCAAAATAGCTTTGCAGACGATGAGTACAACCGTTTCACGAAGAAGAGCGGCCAATGTGTCGATCTTGCCTTAAGTCGATTCGATAACAAATGACGAAAACGGACGGATTTCTCAGGTTTTTACTACATATGAACACTTTTCACATTCTCCCGTGCAACTCGGCTGCTAGTCCATCTTTCATGCAGAATCTTAAGGTTCTAGCTCATGTCCAAGGCACCAAATCAGCTAAAAAGTCAATAATCTATACCTAAAACTTGAATTGTACTACTTCTTACTGGCTATTACATCAACATAGAAGTTTCATCTGTGTTCTTCTATGGTGCTTTTAGTGTCTCCTGATACCTCAGCACGCGACATAGCTTTGCAGACATTAAGTACAACCGTTTCAGACAGAAGAGCGGCCAATGCGGCGATCTGGCTGTAAGTCGATTCGATAACAAATGACGAAAACGGACGGATTTCTCAGGTTTTTACTACATATGAACACTTTTTACATTCTCCCGTACAACCCGGCTGCTAGTCCTCCTTTCATGCAGAATCTTATGGTCCGAGCTCATGTCCAAGTCACCAAAGCCATTTATAAAGTCAATAATCGATACCTAAAACTTGAATAGTACTATATCTTACTGGCTAATACATCAACTTAGAAGTTTCATCTGTGTTCTACTATGGTGCTTTTAGTGTCTCCGCCTAGCGCAGCACGCGACATAGCTTTGCAGACGATAAGTACAATCGTATCAGGGAGAAGAGCGGCAAATGTGACGATCTGGCTTTAAGTCGATTCGATAACAAATGACGAAAACGGACGGATTTCTCAGGTTTTTACTACATATGAACACTTTTCACATTCTCCCGTGCAACTCGGCTGCTAGTCCTCCTTTCATGCAGAATCTCAAGGTCCTAGCTCATGTCCAAGGCACCAAAGCCAGCTAAAAAGTCAGTAATCGATACCTAAAACTTGAATTGTACTAATTCTTACTGGCTACTACATCAACTTAGAAGCTTCATCTGTGTTCTACTACGGTGCTTTTAGTGTCTCCGCATACCGCAACACGCGACATATCTTTGCAGACGATAAGGACAACCGTTTCAGAGAGAGGAGCGGCCAATGTGACGATCTGGCTTTTAGTCGATTCGTTAACAAATGACGAAAACGGACGGATTTCTCAGGTTTTTACTACATATGAACACTTTTCACATTCTCCTGTGCAACTCGGCTGCTAGTCCTCCTTTCATGCAGAATCTTAAGGTCCTAGCTCATGTCCAAGGCACCAAAGCCAGCTAAAAAGTCAATAATCGATACCTAAAACTTGATTTGTACTACTTCTTACTGGCTATTACATCAACTTAGAAGCTTCATCTGTGTTCTACTACGGTGCTTTTAGTGTCTCCACGTACCGCAGCACGCGACATAGCTTTGCAGACGATAAGTACAACCGTTTCAGAGAGAAGAGCGGCCAAAGTGACGATCTGGCTGTAAGTCGATTCGATAACAAATGACGAAAACGGACGGATTTCTCAGGTTTTTACTACATATGAACACTATTTACATTCTCCCGTACTACCCGGCTGCTAGTCCTCCTTTCATGCAGAATCTTATGGTCCGAGCTCATGTCCAAGTCACCAAAGCCATTTAAAAAGTCAATAATCGATACCTAAAACTTGAATAGTACTATATCTTACTGGCTAATACATCAACTTAGAAGTTTCATCTGTGTTCTACTATGGTGCTTTTAGTGTCTCCGCCTAGCGCAGCACGCGACATAGCTTTGCAGACGATAAGTACAATCGTATCAGGGAGAAGAGCGGCCAATGTGACGATCTGGCTTTAAGTCGATTCGATAACAAATGACGAAAACGGACGGATTTCTCAGGTTTTTACTACATATGAACACTTCTCACATTCTCCCGTGCAACTAGGCTGCTAGTCCTCCTTTCATGCAGAATCTTAAGGTCCTAGCTCATGTCCAAGGCACCAAAGCCAGCTAAAAAATCAATAAGCGATCTAAAACGTGAATTGTACTACTTCTTACTTGCTATTACTTCAACTTAGAAGCTTCACCTGTGTCCTACTATGGTGCTTTTAGTGTCTCCGAATAAAGCAGCACACGACATAGCTTTGCAGACGACAAGTACAACCGTTTCAGAGAGAAGAGCGGCCAATGTAACGATCTGGCTTTAAGTCGATGCGATAACAAATGACGAAAACTTACGGATTTCTCAGGTTTTTACTACATATGAACAGTTTTCACATTCTCCCGTCCAACTAGGCTGCTAGTCCTCCTTTCATGCAGAATCATACGGTCCTAGCTCAGGTCCAAGGCACCAAAGCCAGCTAAAAAGTCAATAATCGATACCTAAAACTTGTATTGTACTACTTCTTACTGGCTATTACATCAACTTAGAAGCTTCATCTGTGTCCTACTATGGTGCTTTAAGTGTCTCCGAATATCGCAGCACGCGACATAGCCTTTGCAGACAATACGTACAACCGTTTCAGACAGAAGAGCGGCCAATGCGGCGATCTGGCTTTAAGTCGATTCGATAACAAATGACGAAAACGGACCGATTTCTGAGGTTTTTACTACATATGAACACTTTTCGCATTGTCCCGTGCAACGCGGCTGCTAGTCCTCCTTTCATGCAGAATCTTAAGGTCCTAGCTCATGTCCAAGGCACCAAAGCCAGCTAAAAAGTCAATAATCGATACCTAAAACTTGATTTGTACTACTTCTTACTGGCTATTACATCAACTTAGAAGCTTCATCTGTGTTCTACTACGGTGCTTTTAGTGTCTCCACGTACCGCAGCACGCGACATAGCTTTGCAGACGATAAGTACAACCGTTTCAGAGAGAAGGGCGGCCAATGTGACGATCTGGCTTCAAGTCGATTCGATAGCAAATGACAAAAACGAACGGATTTCTCAGGTTTTTACTACATATGAACACTTTTCACATTGTCCCTTGCAACTCGGCTGCTAGTCCTCCTTTCATGCAGAATCGTAAGGCCCTAGCTCATGTCCAAGGCACAAAAGCCAGCTAAAAAGTCAATAATCGATACCTGAAACTTAGACTGTACTACTTCTTACTGGCTATTACATCAACTTAGAAGCTTCATCTGTGTCCTACTATGGTGCTTTAAGTGTCTCCGAATATCGCAGCACGCGACATAGCCTTTGCAGACAATACGTACAACCGTTTCAGAGAGAAGAGCGGCCAAAGTGACGATCTGGCTTTAAGTCGATTCGATAACAAAAGACGAGAATGGACGGATTTCGCAGGTTTTTACTACATATGAACACGTTTCACATTCTGCCATGCAACTCGGCTGCTAGTACTCCTTTCATGCAGAATCTTAAGGTCCTAGCTCATGTTCAAGGCACCAAAGCCAGCTAAAAAGTCAATAATCGATACCTAAAACTTGAATTGTACTACTTCTTACTGGCTATTACGTCAACTTAAAAGTTTCATCTGTGTTCTACTATTGTGCTTTTAGTGTCTCCGGATACCGCAACACGCGACATAACTTAGCAGGCGATAAGTACAACCGTTTCAGAGGGAAGAGCGGCCAATGCGGCGATCTGGCTTTAAGTCGATTCGATAACAAATGACGGAAACTGACAGATTTCTCAGGTTTTTACTACATATGAACACTTTTCACGTTCTCCCATGCAACTCGGCTGCTAGTCCTCCTTTCATGCAGAATCTTAAGGTCCTAGCTCATGTCCAAGGCACCAAAGCCAGCTAAAAAGTCAATAATCGATACCTAAAACTTGAATTTTATTACTTCTTACTGGCTATTACATCAACTTAAAAGCTTCATCTGTGTTCTACTATGGTCCTTTTAGTGTCTCTGCATACCGCAGCATGCTACATAGCTTTGCAGACGATACGTACAACCGTTACAGAGAGAAGAGCGGCCGATGTGACGATCTGGCTTCAAGTCGATTCGATAGCTAATGACGAAATCGACGGATTTCTCAGGTTTTTACTACATATGAACACTTTTCACATTCTCCCATGCAACTCGGCTGCTAGTCCTCCTTTCATGCAGAATCTTAAGGCCCTAGCTCATGTCCAAAGCACCAAAGCCAGCTAAAAAGTCAATAATCGATACCTAAAACTTGAATTATATTACTCCTTACTGGCAATTACATCAACTTAGAAGCTTCATCTGTGTTCTACTATGGTGCTTTTTGTGTCTAAACATACCGCAGCACGCGACATAGCTTTGCAGACGATAAGTACAACAGTTTCAGAGAGAATAGCGGCCAATGTGTCGATTTGGCTTTTAGTCGATTCGATAACAAATGACGAAAACTTACGGATTTCTCAGGTTTTTACTACATATGAGCACTTTTCACATTCTCCCATGCAACTCGGCTGCTAGTCCTCCTTTCATGCAGAATCTTAAGGTCCTAGCTCATGTCGAAGGCACCAAAGCCAGCTAAAAGGTCAATAATCGATACCTTAAACTTGAACTCTACTACTTCTTACTGGCTATTACATCAACTTAGAAGCTTCATCTGTGTTCTACTAGGGTGCTTTTAGTGTCTCCTCATACCGCAGCACGCGACATAGCTTTGCAGACGATAAGTACAACCGTTTCAGAGAGAAGGGCGGCCAATGTGACGATCTGGCTTCAAGTCGATTCGATAGCAAATGACAAAAACGAACGGATTTTTCAGGTTTTTACTACATATGAACACTTTTCACATTGTCCCTTGCAACTCGGCTGCTAGTTCTCCTTTCATACTGAATCTAAAGGTCCTAGCTCATGTCCAAGGCACCAAAGCCAGCTAAAAAGTCAATAATCGATACCTAAAACTTGAATTGTACTACTTCTTACTGGCAATTACATCAACTTAGAAGCTTCATCTGTGTTCTTCTATGGTGACTTTACTGTCTCCGCATAACTCAGCACGCGTTATAGCTTTGCAGACGATAAGTACAACCGTTACAGAGAGAAGAGCGCCCAATGTGACTATCTGGCTTCAAGTCGATTCGATAGCTAATGACGAAATCAAACGGATTTCTCAGGATTTTACTACATATGAACACTTTTCACATTCTCCCATGCAACTCGGCTGCTAGTCCTCCTTTCATGCAGAATCTTAAGGCCCTAGCTCATGTCCAAAGCACCAAAGCCAGCTAAAAAGTCAATAATCGATACCTAAAACTTGAAATGTACTACTTCTTTCTGGCTGTTACATCAACTTAGAAGCTTCATCTGTGTTCTACTATGGTGCTTTTAGTGTCTCCGCATACCGCAGCACGCGATATAGCTTTGCAGACGATAAGTACAACCGTTTCAGAGAGACGAGCGGCCAATGTGACGACCTGGCTCTAAGTCGATTCGATAACAAATGACGAAAACGGACGGATTTCTCAGGTTTTTCTACATATGAACACTTTTCACATTCTCTCGTGCAACGCGGCTGCTAGTCCTCCTTTCATGCAGAATCTTAAGGTCCTAGCTCATGTCCAAGGCACAAAAGCCAGCAAAAAGTCAATAATCGATACCTAAAACTTGGACTGTACTACTTATTACTGGCTATTACATCAACTTAGAAGCTTCATCTGAGTTCTACTAAGGTGCTTTTAGTGTCTCCGCCTGCCGCAGCACGCGACATAGCTTTGCAGACGATAAGTACAACCATTTCAGAGAGAAGAGCGGCCACTGTGACGATATGGCCCTAAGTCGATTCGATAACAAATGATGATAACTAACGGACTTCTCAGGTTTTTACTACATATGAACACTTTACACATTCTCCCGTGCAACTCGGCTGCTAGTCCTCCTTTCATACAGAATCTAAAGGTCCTAGCTCATGTCCAAAGCACCAAAGCCAGCTAAAAAGTCAATAATCGATACCTAAAACTTGAATTGTACTACTTCTTACTGGCTATTATATCAACTTAAAAGCTTCATCTGTGTTCTACTATGGTGATTTTAGTGTCTCCGCATAACTCAGCACGCGACATAGCTTTGCAGACGATAAGTACAACCGTTTCAGGTGAAGAGCGGCCAATGTGCCGATCTGGCTTCAAGTCGATTCGATAGCAAATGACGAAAACGGACGGATTTCTCAGGTTTTTACTACATATGAACATTATTCACAATCTCCCGTGCAACTCAGCTGCTAGTCCTCCTTTCATGCAGAATCTTAAAGCCCTAGCTCATGTCCAAAGCACCAAAGCCAGCTAAAAAGTCAATAATCGATACCTAAAACTTGAATTGTACTACTTCTTACTGGCTATTACATCAACTTAGAAGCTTCATCTGTGTTCTACTATGGTGATTATAGTGTCTCCGCATAACTCAGCATGCGACATAGCTTTGCAGACGATAAGTACAACCGTTTCAGGAAAAGAGCGGCCAATGTGACGATCTGGCTTTAAGTCGATTCGATAACAAATGATGAAAACGAACGGATTTCTCAGGTTTTTACTACATATGAACACTTTTCACATTCTCCCATGACACTCGGCTGCTAGTCCTCATTTCATGCAGAATCTAAAGGTCATAGCTCATGTCCAAGGAACCAAAGCCAGCTAAAATGTCAATAATCGATACCTAAAACTTGAATTGTACTACTTCTTACTGGCTATTACATCAACTTAGAAGCTGCATCTGTGTTCTACTATGGTACTTTTAGTGTCTCCACATACCGCAGCACGTGACATAGCTTTGCAGACGATAAGTACAACCGTTTCAGAGAGAAGAGCGTCCAATGTGACGACCTGGCTTTAAGTCGATTCGATAACAAATGACGAAAACGGACGGAATTCTCAGGTTTTTACTACATATGAACACTTTTCACATTCTCCCATGCAACTCGGCTGCTAGTCCTCCTTTCATGCAGAATCTTAAGGTCTTAGCTCATGTCCAAGGCACCAAAGCCAGCTAAAAAGTCAATAATCGATACCTAAAACCTGAACTGTACTACTTCTTACTGGCTAGTACATCAACTTAGAAGCTTCATCTGTGTTCTACTATGGTGCTTTTTAGTGTCTCCTCATACCGCAGCACGCGACATAGCTTTGCAGACGATAAGTACAACCGTGTCAGTGAGAAGAGCGGCCAATGTAACGATCTGGCTTCAAGTCGATTCGATAGCAAATGACGAAAACGGACGGATTTCTCAGGTTTTTACTACATATGAACACTTTTCACATTCTCCCGTGCAACGCGGCTGCTAGTCCTCCTTTCATGCAAAATCTTAAGGTCCTAACCCATATCCAAGGCACAAAAGAAGGGTAAAAAGTCAATAATCCATAACTAAAACTTGAATTGTACTACTTCTTACTGGCTATTACATCAACTTGGAAGTTTCACCTGTGTTCTACTATGGTGCTTGTAGTGTCTCCGCATACCGCAGCACGCGACATTGCTTTGCAGACGATAAATGTAACCGTTTCAGTGAGAAGAGCGGCCAATGTGACGATCTGGCTATAAGTCGATTTGATAACAAATGACGAAAACGGACCGATTTCTCAGGTTTTTACTACATATGAACACGTTCCACATTCTCCCGTGCAACGCGGCTGCTAGTTCTTCTTTCATACAAAATCCTAAGGTCCTAGCTCATGTCAACGGCTCCAAAGTAGGGTAAAAAGTCAATAATGGATAACTAAAACTTGAATTGTACTACTCCTTACTGGCGATTACATCAACTTAGAAGTTTCATCTGTGTTCTACTATGGAGGTTTTAGTGTCTCCGCTTACCTCAGCACGCGACATAACTTTGCATACGACAAATGTAACCGTTTCAGAGAGAAGAGCGTATAATGTGACGATCTGGCTTTAAGTCTATTCGATAACAAATGAAGAAAACGGTCGGATTTCTCAGGTATTTATTACATATGAACAATTTTCACATTCTACCATGCAACGCGACTGCTAGTTCTCCTTTCATTCAAAACCTTAAGGTCCTAGCTCATGTCCAAGGCACGAAAGAAGTATAAAAAGTCAATAATCGATAACTAAATATTGAATTGAACTACTTATTACTGGCTATTACATCGATTTAGAAGTTTCATCAGTGTTCTACTATGGTGCCTTTAGTGTCACCGCATACCGCAGCACGCGACATACCTTTGCATACGATAATGTAACCGTTGCAGACAGAAGAGCGGCTAATGTGACGATCTGGCTTTAAGTCGATTCGAAACAAATGACGAAAACGGTCCGGTTTATCACGTTTTTACTACATGTGAACACGTATCGCATTCTCCCGTGCAACGCAGCTGCTAGTCCTCCTTTCATGCAAAATCTTAAGGTTCTAGCTCATGTCCAAGGCAAGAAAGATGAGTAAAAAGTCCATAATCGATAACTAAAACTTGAATTGTACTACTTATTACTGGCTATTACATCATCTTAGAAGCTTCGTCTGTGTTCTACTATGGTGCTTTTAGTGTCTCCACATACTGCAGCACGCGACATAGCTTTGCAGACGATAAGTACAACCGTTTCAGAGAGAAGAGCGGCTAATGTGACGATCTGGCTTTAAGTCGATTCGATAACAAATGACGAAAACGGACGGATTTCTCTTGTTTTTACTACATATGATCACTTTTCACATTCTCCCGTGCAACGCGGCTGTGCGTCCTCCTAGTCCAGGTCCTATCTCATGTCAAAGGCACCAAAGAAGAGTAAAAATTCAATAATCGATAACTAAAACTTAAATTGTACTATTTCGTAATGGCTGTTTCATCAACTTAGAAGCTTCATCTGTGTTCTACTATGGTGCTTTTAGTTTCTCCGCATGCCGCAGCACGCGACACAGCTTTGCAAACGATAAATGTAACCGTTTCAGAGAGAAGAGCGGCCAATGTGACGATCTGGCTTTAATTCGATTCGATAGCAAATGACGAAAACGGACGGATTTCTCAGATGTTTACTACATATGAACACTTTTCACATTCTCCTGTGCTACGCGGTTGCTAGTCCTCCTTTCATGCAAAATCTTGAGGTCTTACCTAATGTCAAAGGCACCAAAGAAGGGTAAAAAGTCAATAATCGATAACTAAACCTTGAATTCGATTTTATAAGAAATGACGAAAACGTACACATTTCTCAGGTTTTTACTACATACTAACATGTTTCACATTCTCCCGTGCAACGCGGATGCTAGTTCTTCTTTCATGCAAAATTTTAAGGTCCTAGCTCATGTCCAAGGCACCAAAGGATAGTAGAAAGTCAGTAATCGATAATTAAAACTTGAATTGTACTACTTCTTATTGGCTGTTACATCATCCTAAAATCATCATCTTTGTTGGACTATGGTCCTTCTTGTATCTCCGCATACCGCAGCACGCGACACAGCTTTACAGACGATAAATGTAACCGTTTCAGAGAGAAGAGCGGTCAATGTGACGATCTGGCTTTAATTCGATTCGACAGCAAATGACGAAAACGGACGGATTTCTTAGATGTTTACTACATATGAACACTTTTCACATTCTCCTGTGCTACGCGGTTGCTAGTCCTCCTTTCATGCAAAATCTTGAGGTCCTACCTCATGTCAAAGGCACCAAAGAAGGGTAAAAAGTCAATAATCGATAACTAAACATTGAATTCGATTTGATAACAAATGACGAAAACGGACCGATTTCTCAGGTTTTTACTACATATGAACACGTTCCACATTCTCCCGTGCAACGCGGCTGCTAGTTCTTCTTTCATACAAAATCTTAAGGTCCTAGCTCATGTCAACGGCTCCAAAGTAGGTAAAAAGTCAATAATGGATAACTAACACTTGAATTGTACTACTCCTTACTGGCGATTACATCAACTTAGAAGTTTCATCTGTGTTCTACTATGGAGGTTTTAGTGTCTCCGCTTACCTCAGCACGCGACATAACTTTGCATACGACAAATGTAACCGTTTCAGAGAGAAGAGCGTATAATGTGACGATCTGGCTTTAAGTCTATTCGATAACAAATGAAGAAAACGGACGGATTTCTCAGGTATTTATTACATATGAACAATTCTCACATTCTACCATGCAACGCGACTGCTAGTTCTCCTTTCATTCAAAATCTTAAGGTCCTAGCTCATGTCCAAGGCACGAAAGAAGTATAAAAAGTCAATAATCGATAACTAAATATTGAATTGAACTACTTATTACTGGCTATTACATCAATTTAGAAGCTTCATCAGTGTTCTACTATGGTGCTTTTAGTGTCTCCGCATACCGCAGCACGCGACATACCTTTGCATACGATAATGTAACCGTTGCAGAGAGAAGAGCGGCTAATGTGACGATCTGGCTTTAAGTCGATTCGATACAAATGACGAAAACGGACCGATTTATCACGTTTTTACTACATATGAACACGTGTCACATTCTCCCGTGCAACGCAGCTGCTAGTCCTCCTTTCATGCAAAATCTTAAGGTTCTAGCTCATGTACAAGGCAAGAAAGAAGAGTAAAAAGTCCATAATCGATAACTAAATCTTGAATTGTACTACTTATTACTGGCTATTACATCATCTTAGAAGCTTCATCTGTGTTCTACTATGGTGCTTTTAGTGTCTCCACATACCGCAGCACGCGATATAGCTTTGCAGGCGATAAGTACAACCGTTTCAGAGAGAAGAGCGGCTAATGTGACGATCTGGCTTTAAGTCGATTCGATAACAAATGACGAAAACGGACGGATTTTTCAGGTTTTTACTACATATGAACACTTTTCACGTTCTCCCGTGCAACGCGGCTGTTCGTCCTCCTAGTCCAGGTCCTATCTCATGTCAAAGGCACCAAAGAAGAGTAAAAATTCAATAATCGATAACTAAAACTTAAATTGTACTATTTCGTAATGGCTGTTTCATCAACTTAAAGCTTCATCTGTGTTCTACTATGGTGCTTTTAGTTTCTCCGCATACCGCAGCACGCGACACAGCTTTGCAAACGATAAATGTAACCGTTTCAGAGAGAAGAGCGGCCAATGTAACGATCTGGCTTTAATTCGATTCGATAGCAAATGACGAAAACGGACGGATTTCTCAGATGTTTACTACATATGAACACTTTTCACATTCTCCTGTGCTACGCGGTTGCTAGTCCTCCTTTCATGCAAAATCTTGAGGTCCTACCTCATGTCAAAGGCACCAAAGAAGGGTAAAAAGTCAATAATCGATAACTAAACCTTGAAATCGATTTTATAAGAAATGACGAAAACGTACAAATTTCTCAGGTTTTTACTACATACTAACACGTTTCACATTCTCCCGTGCAACCCGGATGCTAGTTCTTCTTTCATATAAAATTTTAAGGTCCTAGCTCATGTCCAAGGCACCAGAGGATAGTAAAAAGTCAGTAATCGATAATTAAAACTTGAATTGTACTACTTCTTATTGGCTGTTACATTATCCTAAAATCTTCATCTTTGTTGTACTATGGTCCTTCTTGTATCTCCGCATACCACAGCATGCGACACAGCTTTGCAGACGATAATTGTAACCGTTTCAGAGAGAATGGCGGCCAATGTTACGTTCTGGTTAGAGTCGATTGGATCACAAATGACGAAAACGGACGGATTTCTCAGGTTTTTACTACATATGAACACTTTTCACATTCTCCGTGCAACGCGGCTGCTAGTCCTCCTTTCATGCAAAATCTACAGGACCTAGCTCATGTTTAAGGCACCAAAGCCGGCTAAAAAGTCAATAATAGATAACTAAAACTTGAATTGTAATACTTCTTACTGGCCATTACATCAACTTAGAAGCTTCATCTGAGTTCTACTAAGAAGTTTTAAGTGACCTCGCATACCGCAGCAGGCGACATAGCTTTGCAGACGACAAATATAACCGTTTCAGAGAGAAGAGCGGCCAATGTGACGATCTGGCTTTAAGTCGATTCGAAAACAAATGACGGAAACGCACGGATTTCTCAGGTTTTTACTACATATGAACATTTTTCACATTCTACCGTGCAACGCGGCAGCTAGTCCTCTTTTCATGCAAAGGCTTAAGGTTGTAGCTCATGCCCAAGGCACCAAAGAAGGGTAAAAAGTCAATAATCGATAACTAAAACTTGAATTGTACTCCTTCTTACTGCCTATTACAACAACTTAGAATCTTCTTCTGTGTTCTACTATGGTGCTTTTAAAGTCTCCGCATACTGCAGCACACGACATAGCTTTGCAGACGATAAATGTAACCATTTCAGAGAGAAGAGCGGCCAATGTGAGGATCTGGCTTTAAGTCAATTCGATAACAAATGACGAAAACGGACGGATTTCTCAGGTTTTTACTACATATGAACACATTCACATTCTCCCGTGCAACGCGGCTGCTAGTCATCCTTTCATGCAAAATATTAAGGTCTTAGCTCTTGGACAAGGCACCAAAACCGGCTAAAAAGTCAATATTTGATAACTAAAACTCGAATTGTACTGATTCTTACTAGCTATTACATGAACTTAGAAGCTTCATCTGTGTTCTACTATGGTGCTTTCAGTGAATTCGTATACCGCATCATGCGACATAGCTTTGCAGACGATTAATGTAACCGTTTCAGAGAGAAAAGCGGCAAATCTGACGTTCTATCTTTAAGTCTATTCAAAAACAAATGACGAAAACAGACGGATTTCTCAGGTTTTTACTACGTATGAACACTTTTCACATTCTCTTGTGCAACGGGGAGGCTAGTCCTCCTTTCATGTAAAATCTTAAGGTCGTAGCTCATGTCGAAGGCACCAAAGCCGCCTAAAATGTCAATAATTGATTACTAAAACTTGAATTGTACTACTTCTTATTGGCTATTACATTAACTTAGAAGCTTCATCACTGTTCTACTATGGTGTTTTTTGTGACCCGCATATCGCAGCGCGCGACCTAGCTTTTCAGACGATAAATGTAAATATTTCAGAGAGAAGTGCGGCCCATGTGACGATCTGGCTTTAAGACGATTCGATAGCAAATGACGAAAACGGACGGATTTCTCAGGTTTTTACTACATATGAACACTTTTCACTCTCTCCCGTGCAACGCGGCTGCTAGACCTCCCATCATGCAAAATCATACGGTCCTAGTTCATGTCGAAGGCACCAAAGCCGGCTCAAAAGTCAACTATCGATATCTAAAACTTGTATTGTATTACTTCTTACTGGCTGTTACATCAACTTAGAAGCTTCATCTGTATTTTACTATGCTGTTTTTAGTGACCTCGCATACCGCAGCACGCGACACAGCATTACAGACGATAAATGTAACCGTTTCAGAGAGAAGAGCGGCCAATGTGACGATTTGGCTTTAAGTCCATTCGATAACAAAGGACGAAAACGGACGGATTTCTCAGGTTTTTTCTACATATTAACACTTTCCGCATTCTCCCGTGCAACGCGGCTACTAGTCCTCTTTTCGTGCATTATCGTAAGGTCCTAACTAATGTCCAAGTCACAAAAGCCGGCTAAAAAGTCAATAATCGATAACTAAAACTTGAATTGTACTACTACTTACTGGCTATTACATCAACTTAGAAGCTTCATCTGTTTTCTACTATGGGGCTTTTAGTATCTACGCATACCGCAGCACGCGACATAGCTTTGCAGACGATAAATGTAACCGTTTCAGAATGAATAGCGGCCAATATGACGATCTTACTTTAAATCGATTCGATAACAAATGACGAAAACGGACGGATTTCTCAGGTTTTTACTACTTATGAACACTTTCCACGCTCTCCCGTGCAACGCGGCTGCTAGTCCTCTTTTCATGCAAAATCCTAATGTCCTAGCTCGTGTCCAAGGCACCAAAGAAGGGTCAAGGTCAATAATCGATAGCTAAAACTTGAATTGTACTACATCTTACTGGCTATTACATTAACTTAGACGCTTCATCTGTGTTCTACTATGGTGCTTTTAGTATCACCACATACCGCAGCATGCGACATAGCTTAGCTGACGATAAATGTAACCTTTTAAGAGAGAAGAGCGGCCCCCGTGACGATCTGGCTTTATGTCGATTTGATAATAAATGACGAAAACGGACTGATTTCTCAGGGTTTTAGGACATGTGAACGCTTTTCACATTCTCCCTTGCATCGCGCCTGCTTGTTCTTCTTTAATGCAAAATCGTAAGGTCATAGCTCATGTCCATGGCACCAAAGAAAGGTAAAAAGTCAATAATCGATAACTAAAACTTGAATTGTACTGCTTCTTACTGTCTATTATAGCAACTTAGAAGCTTAGTCTGTGTTCTACTATGGCGCTTTTAGTATCTCCACATACCGCAGCATGCAACGTAGCTTTGCAGACGATAAATGTAACCGTTTCAGAGAGAAGAGTGGCCTATGTGACGATGTGGCTTTAAGTCAATTTGATAACAAATGACCGAAACGGACGGATTTCTCATGTTTTTACTACATATGAACACTTTTCACATTCTCCCATGCAACGTGGCTGCTAGTCCTCCTTTCATACAAAATCCTAAGGTCCCACCTCATGTCAAAGGCACCAAAGAAGGATAAAAAGTCTATACTCGATAAATAAAGCTTGAATTGTACTGTTTCTTACTGGCTATTACATGTACTTAGAAGCCTCATCTGTGTTCTACTATGGTGCTTTTTGTGTCATCGCATACCGCAGCACGCGACATAGCTTTGCAGTCGATAAATGTAACCGTTTCAGAGAGAAGAGTGGCCTAAGTGACGATCTGGCTTTAAGTCGATTTGATAATAAATGACGAAAACGGACGGATTTCTCAGGTTTTTACTACATGTGAACACTTTTCACACTCTCCCTTGCAACGCGGCTGCTAGTTCTTCTTTCATGGAAAATCGTAATGTCGTAGCTCATTTCCAAACCACCAAAGAAGAGTAAAAAGTCAATAATCGATATCTAAAACTTGAATTCACTGCTTCTTACTGTCTATTACATCAACTTAGAAGCTTCTTCTGTGTTCTACTATGGCGCTTTTAGTATCTCCACATACCGCAGCATGCGACGTAGCTTTGCAGACGATAAATGTAACCGTTTCAGAGAGAAGAGTGGCATATGTGACGATCTGGCTTTAAGTCGATTTGATAACAAATGACGGAAACGGACGGATTCCTCAGGTTTTTACTACATATGAACACTTTTCACATCTCCCGTGCAACGCGGCTGCCAGTCATCCTTTCATGCAAATTCTTAAGGTCCCAGCTCATGTCCAAGGCACCAAAGAAGGGTAAAAAGTCAATAATCGATAACTAAAACTTGAACTTTACTGCTTCTTACTGTCTATTACATCATCTTAGAAGCTTCTTCTGTGTTCTACTACGGCGCATTTATAATCTCCGCATACCGCAGCACGCGACATTGCATTGCAGACGATAAATGTATCCGTTTAAGAGAGAAGAGCGGCCCCTGTATCGATTTGGCTTTAAGTCGATTCGATAACAATTGACGAAAACGTAGAGATTTCTCAGGTTTTTACTACATGTGAACACTTTTCAAATTCTCCCTTGCAACGCGGCTACTAGTTCTTCTTTCATGCGAAATCGTAAGGTCCTAGCTCATGTCCAAGGAACCAAAGAAGGGTAAAAAGTCAATAAACGATAACTAAAATTTGAATTGTACTGCATCTTACTGCCTATTACATCAACTTAGAAGCTTCTCCGGTGTTCTACTATGGTGCATTTAGCCTCTCCGCATACCGCAGCACGCGACATAGCTTTGCAGACGATAAATGTAACCGTTTCAGAAAGAATAGCGGCCAATATGACGATCTTACTTTAAATCGATTCGATAACAAATGACGAAAACGGACGGATTTCTCAGGTTTTTACTACTTATGAACACTTTCCACCCTCTCCCGTGCAACGTGGCTGCTAGTCCTCCTTTCATGCAAAATCTTAAGGCCCTAGCTCATGTCCAAGGCACCAAAGAAGGGTAAAAAGTCAATAATCGATAACTAAAACTTGAATTGTATTACATCTTACTGGCTATTACATTAACTTAGACGCTTCATCTGTGTTCTACTATGGTGCTTTTAGTATCACCACATACCGCAGCATGCGACATAGCTTTGCTGACGATAAATGTAACCGTTTAAGAGAGAAGAGCGGCCCCCGTGACGATCTGGCTTTTTGTCGATTTGATAATAAATGACGAAAACGGACGGATTTCTCAATGTTTTAGTACATGTGAACGCTTTTAACATTCTCCCTTGGAACGCGGCTGCTTGTTCTTCTTTCATGCAAAATTGTAAGGTGCTAGCTCATGTCCAAGGCACCAAAGAAAGGTAAAAAGTGAATAATCGATAACTAAAACTTGAATTGTACTGCTTCTTACTGTATATTACATCAACTTAAAAGCTTCTTCTGTGTTCTACTATGGCGCTTTTAGTATCTCCGCATACCGCAGCACGCGACATAGCTTTGCAGTCGACAAATGTAACCGTTTAAGAGAGAAGAGCGGCCCCCGTAACGACCTGGCTTTAGGTCGATTTCAAAATAAATGACGAAAACGGACGGATTTTTCAGGTTTTTACTACATATGAACACTTTTCACATTCTCCCGTGCAACGCGGCTGCCAGTCATCCTTTCATGAAAATTCTTAAGGTCCTAGCTCATGCCCAAAGCACCAAAGAAGGGCAATAAGTCAATAATCGATAACTAAAACTTGAATTGTACTAATTCTTGCTGCCTATTACATCAACTTAGAAGCTTCTTCTGTGTTCTACTATAGTGCTTTTAGTGTGACCGCATACCGCAGCACGCGACATAGCTTTGCAGACGATAAATGTAACCGTTTCAGAGAGAAGAGCGACTATTGTGGAAGTCTGGCTTTAAGTCGATCGATAACAAATGACGAAAACTTTCTGATTTCTCAGGTTTTTACTACATGTGAACACTTTTCACATTCTCCCTTGCAACGCGGCTACTAGTACTTCTTTCATGCAAAATCGTAAGGTCCTAGGTCATGTCCAAAGCACCAAAGAAGGATAAAAAGTCAATAAACGATAACTAAAACTTGAATTGTACTACTTCTTGCTGCCTATTACATCAAATTAGAAGCTTCTTCTGTCTTCTACTATGGCCCTTTTAGTATCTCCACATACCGCAGCACGCGACATAGCTTTGCAGACGATAAATATAACCGTTTCAGAGAGAAGAGCGACTATTGTGGAAGTCTGTCTTGTAGTCGATCGATAATAAATGACGAAAACTTTCTGATTTCTCAGGTATTTACTACATATGAACACTTTTCACATTCTCCCATATAACGCGGCTCCTAGTCCTCCTTTCTTGCAAAATCCTAAGGTCGTACCTCATGTCCAAGGCACCAAAGAAGGGTAAAAAGTCTATACTCGATAACTAAAGCTTGAATTGTACTGTATCTTACTGGCTATTACATGAACTTAGAAGCTTCTTCTTTGTTCTACTATGGTGCTTTTTGTGTCTTCGCATACCGCAGCACGCAACATTGCTTTGCAGACGATAAATGTAACCGTTTCAGAGAGAAGAGTGGCCTATGTGACGATCAGGCTGTAAGTCGATTTGATAACAAATGACGTAAACGGACGGATTTCTCAGGTTTTTACTACATGTGAACACTTTTCACACTCTCCCTTGCAACGCGGCTGCTAGTTCTTCTTTCATGCAAAATCGTAAGGTCCTAGCTCATGTCCAAGGCACCAAAGAAGGGTAAAAAGTCAATAATCAATATCTAAAACTTGAATTGTACTACTTCTTACTGCCTATTACATTAACTTACCTGTAGAAGCTTCATCTGTGTTCTACTATGAAGCTTTTAGTATCTCCACATACCGCAGCACGCGACATGGCTTTGCAGACGATAAATGTAACCGTTTAAGAGAGAAGAGCGGCCCCCGTGACGATCTGGCTTTTTGTCGATTTCATAATAAATGACGAAAACGGACGGATTTCTCAGGGTTTTAGTACATGTGAACGCTTTTCACATTCTCCCTTGGAACGCGGCTGCTTGTTCTTCTTTCATGCATAATCGTAAGGTCCTAGCTCAAGTCCAAGGCACCAAAGAAAGGTAAAAAGTGAATAATCGATAACTAAGACTTGAATTGTACTGCTTCTTACTGTCTATTACATCAACTTAGAAGCTTCTTCTGTGTTCTACTATGGCGCTTTTAGTATCTCCGCATAACGCAGCACGGGACATAGCTTTGCAGTCGACAAATGTAACCGTTTAAGAGAGAAGAGCGACCCCCGTGACGATCTG
Source organism: Schistocerca gregaria (assembly GCF_023897955.1). NCBI lineage: Eukaryota > Metazoa > Arthropoda > Insecta > Orthoptera > Acrididae > Schistocerca > Schistocerca gregaria. The sequence goes on along the minus strand of NW_026061889.1, from coordinate 317,411 downwards.
GCTTTAAGTCGATTCGATTACAAATGACGAAAACGGACGGATTTCTCAGGTTTTTACTACATATGAAAACTTTTCACATTCTCCCATGCACCTCGGCTGCTAGTCCTCCTTTCATGCAGAATCTTAAGGTCCTAGCTCACGTCCAAGGCACCAAAGCAAGCAAAAAAGTCAATAATCGATACCTAAAACCTGAGTTGTACTACTTCTTACTGGCTATTACATCAACTTAGAAGCTTCATCTGTGTTCTACTATGGTGCTTTTAGTGTCTCCGCATACCGCAGCACGCGACATTGCTTTGCAGACGATAAACGTATCTGTTTCAGACAGAAGAGCGGCCAATGTGACGATCTGGCTTTAAGTCGATTCGATTACAAATGACGAAAACGGACGGATTTCTCAGGTTTTTACTACATATGAACACTTTTCACATTCTCCCGTGCAATTCGGCTGCTAATCCTCATTTCATGGAATATCGTAAGTTCCAAGCTCAAGTCCAAGGCACCAACGAAGGGTGAAAAGTCAGTAATCGATACATAAAACTTGAATTCTACTACTTCTTACTGGCTATTACATCAACTTAGAAGCTTCATCTGTGTTCTACTATGGTGCTTTTAGTGTCTCCGCATACCGCAGCCCGTGACATAGCTTTGCAGACGATAAATGTATCCGTTTCAGACAGAAGAGCGGCCAATGTGACGATCTGGCTTTAAGTCGATTCGATAACAAATGACGAAAACGGACGGATTTCTCAGGTTTTTACTACATATGAACACTTTTCACATTCTCCCATGCACCTCGGCTGCTAGACTTCCTTTCATGCAGAATCTTCAGGTCCTAGCTCATGTCCAAGGCACCAAAGCCAGATAAAAAGTCAATAATCGATACCTAAAACTTGAATTGTACTACTTCTTACTGGCTATTACATCAACTTAGAAGCTTCATCAGTGTTCTACTATGGTGCTTTTAGTGTCTCCGCATACCGCAGCACGCGACATAGCTTTGCAGACGATAAGTAAAAACGTTTCAGATAGAAGAGCGGCCAATGTGACGATGTGGCTTTAAGTCGATTCAATAACAAATGACGAACAGGGACGGATATCTCAGGTTTTTACTACATATGAACACTTTTCACATTCTCCCGTGCAACGAGGCTGCTAGTCCTACTTTCATGAAAAATCTTAAGTTCCTACCTCATGTCCAAGGCACCAAAGAAGGGTAAAAAGTCAATAATCGATACCTAAAACTTGAATTGTACTATTTCTTACTGGCTATTACATCAACTTAGAAGCTTCATCAGTGTTCTACTATGGTGCTTTTAGTGTCTCCGCATACCGCAGCACGCGACATAGCTTTGCAGACGATAAGTACAAACGTTTCAGATAGAAGAGCGGCCAATGTGACGATGTGGCTTTTAGTCGATTCAATAACAAATGACGAACAGGGACGGATATCTCAGGTTTTTACTACATATGAACACTTTTCACATTCTCCCGTGCAACGCGGCTACTAGTCCTCCTTTCATGCAGAATCTTAAGGTCCTAACTCATGTCCAAGGCACCAAAGCATGCAAAAAAGTCAATAATCGATACCTAAAACCTGAGTTGTACTACATCTTACTGGCTATTACATCAACTTAGAAGCTTCATCTGTGTTCTACTATGGTGCTTTTAGTGTCTCCGTATACCACAGCACGCGACATAGGTTTGCAGACAATAAACGTAACCGTTTCAGATGGAGGGGCGGCCAATGTGACGATCTGGTTTAAAGTCGATTCGATAACAAATGACGAAAACGGACGGATTTTTCAGGTTTTTATTACATATGAACACTTTTCACATTCTCACATGCAACGCGGCTGCTAGTCCTCCTTCCATGCAAAATCTTAAGTTCCTAGCTCATTTCCATGGCACCAAAGAAGGGTAAAATGTCAATAATCGATACCTAAAACTTGAATTGTACTACTTCTTATTGGCTATTACATCAACTTAGGAGCTTCATCTGTGTTCTACTATGGTGCTTTTAGTGTCTCCACATACCACAGCACGCGAAATAGCTTTGCAGACGATAAGTACAACCGTTTCAGAGAGAAGAGCGGCCAATGTGACGATCTGGCTTTAAGTCGATTCGATAACAAATGACGAACACGGACGGGTTTCTCAGGTTTTTACTACATATGAAAACCTTTCACATTCTCCCATGCAACGCGGCAGCTAGACCTCCTTTCATGAAAAATCTTAAGTTCCTAGCTCAAGTCAAAGGTACCAAAGAAGGGTAAAAAGTCAACAATCGATACATAAAACTTGAATTCTACTACTTCTTACTGGCTAATACATCAACTTAGAAGCTTCATCTGCGTTCAACTATGGTGCTTTTATTGTCTCCGCATACCGCAGCACGTGACATTGCGTTGCAGGCGATAAGTACAACTGTTTCAGAGAGGAGGGCGGCCAATGTGACGATCTGGTGTTAAGTCGATTCGATAACAAATGACGAAAACGGACGGATTTATCAGGTTTTTACTACATATGAACTCTTTTTACATTCTCCCGTGCAACTCGGCTGCTAGTCCTCCTTTCATGCAGAATCTCAAGGTCCTAGCTCATGTCCAAGGCACCAAAGCCAGCAAGAAAGTCAATAATCGATACCTAAACCCTGAGTCGTACTACTTCTTATTGGCTATTACATCAACTTAGAAGCATCATCTGTGTTCTACTATAGTGCTTTTAGTGTCTCCGCATACCGCTGCATGCGACATAGCTTTCAGACTATAAACGTAACCGTTTCAGACAGAAGAGCGGCCATTGTGGCGATCAGGCTTTAAGTCGATTCGATAACAAATGACGAAAACTTACGGATTTCTCAGGTTTTTACTACATATAAATACTTTTCAAATTCTCCCATGCAACGCGGCTGCTAGTCCTCCTTCCGTGCAAAAACTTATGTTCCTAGCTGATGTCCAAGGCACCAATGAAGGGTAAAAAATCAATAATCGATACCTAAAACTTTAATTATACTACAACTTACTGGCTATTACATCAACTTAGAAGCTTCATCTGTGTTCAACTATGGTGCTTTTATTGTCTCCGCATACCGCAGCACGTGACATTGCTTTGCAAGCGATAAGTACAACTGTTTCAGAGAATAGGGCGGCCAATGTGACGATCTGGCGTTAAGTCGATTCGATAACAAATGACGAAAACGGACGGATTTATCAGTTTTTTCCTACATATGAACACTTTTCACATTCTCCCATGCAACGCGGCTGCTAGTCCTAATTTCATGCAATATCATAAGTCCCTAACTCATCTCCAAGGCACCAAAGAAGGGTAAAAAGTCAATAATCGATACCTAAAACTTCAATTGTACTACTTCTTACTAGCTATTACATCAACTTAGGAGCTTCATCTGTGTTCTACTATGGTGCTTTTTGTGTCTCCGAATACCGCAGCACGCGACGTAGCTTTGCAGACGATAAATGTAACCGTTTCAGACCGAAGAGCGGCGAATGTGACGATCTGGCATTAAGTCGATTCGATAACATATGACGAAAACGGACGGATTTATCATGTTTTTACTACATATGAACACTTTTCACATTCTCCCGTGCTACGTGACTGCTAGTCCTCCTTTCATGCAAAATCTTAAGTTCTTAGCTCATGTCCAAGATACCAAAGAAGGGTTAAAAGTCAATAATCGCTACCTAAAACTTGAATTGTACTACTTCTTACTGGCTATTACATCAACTTAGAAGCATCATCTGTGTTCTACTATGGTGCATTTAGTGTCTCCGCATAACGCAGCACGCGACATAGCTTTGCAGACGATAAATACAACTGTTTCAGAGAGAAGAGCGGCCTATGTGACGATCTGGCTTTAAGTCGATTCGATAACAAATGACGAACACGGACGGATTTCTCAGGTTTTTACTACATATGAAAACTTTTCACATTCTCCCGTGCAACACGGCTGCTAGTCCTCCTTCCATTCAAAATCTTAAGTTCCTAGCTCATGTCCAAGGCACCAAAGAAGGGTAAAAAATCAATAATCGATACCTAAATCATGAAATGTACTACGTCTTACTGGCTATTAAATCAACTTAGAAGCTTCATCTGTGTTCCGCTATGGTGCTTTTAGTGTCTCCGCTTATCGCAGCACGCGACGTAGCTTTGCAGTCAATAAACATAACCGTTTGAGACAGAAGAGCTGCCAATGTACGATCTGGCTTTAAGTCGATTCGATAACAAATGACGAACACGGACGGATTTCTCAGGTTTTTACTACATATGAAAACTTTTCACATTCTCCCGTGCAACGCGGCTGCTAGTCCTCCTTTCATGAAAAATCTTAAGTTCTTAGCACATGTCCAAGCCACCAAAGAAGGGCAAAAATTCAATAATCGACACCTAAAACTTGAATTGTACTACTTCTTACTGGCTATTACATCAACTTAGAAGCTTCATCTTTGTTCTTCTATGGTACTTTTAGTGTCTCCGCATACCGCAGCACGTGACATAGCTTTGCAGACGATAAATGTATCCGTTTCAGACAGAAGAGCGGCCAATGTGACGATGTGGCTTTAAGTCGATTCGATAACAAATGGCGAAAACGGACATATTTCTCAGGTTTTTGCTATATATGATTACTCTTCACATTCTCCCGTGCAACGCGGCTGCTAGTTCTCCTTTCATGCAAAATCTTAAGTATCTAGGTCATGTCCAAGGCACAAAAGAAGGGTAAAAAGTCAATAATCGATATCTAAAACTTGAATTGTAGTACTTCTTACTGGCTATTACATCAAATTAGAAGCTTCATCTGTGTTCTACTATAGTGATTTAGTGTCTCTGCATAACGCCGCACACGACATAGCTTTGCAGACGATAAGTACAACCGTTTCAGAGAGAAGAGCGGCCAATGTCACGATCTGGCTTTAATTCGATTCGATAACAAATGACGATAACGGACGGAATCCTCAGGTTTTTACTACATATGAATTCTTTTCACATTCTCCAGTGGAACTCGGCTTCTAGTCTTCGTTTCATGCAGAATCTTAAAGTCCTAGCTCATGTCCAAGGCACCAAAGCCAGCAAAAAAGTCAATAATCGATACCTAAAACCTAAGTTGTACTACTTTTTACTGGCTATAACATCAACTTAGAAGTTTCATCTGTGTTCTACTATGGTGATTTAGTGTCTGCGCATACCGCCGCACACGATAAGTACAACCGTTTCAGAGAGAAGAGCGGCCAATGTGGCGATCTGGCTTTAAGTCGATTTGATAAGAAATGACGAACAGGGACGGATTTCTCAGGTTTTTACTACATATGAAAACTTTTCACATTCTCCCGTGCAACGCGACTGCTAGTCCTCCTTTCATGAAAAATCTTAAGTTCTTAGCTCATGTTCAAGGCACCAAAGAAGGGTAAAAAGTCAATAATCGATACCTAAAACTTGAATTGTACTACTTCTTACTCGCTATTACATCAACTTAGAAGCTTCATCTGTGTTCTACTATGGTGCTTTTAGTGTCTCCGCATACCGCAGCACGCGACTTAGCTTTGCAGACAATAAACGTAACCGTTTCAGACAGAATAGCGGCCAATGTGACGATCTGGCATTAAGTCCATTCGATAACAAATGACGAAAACTGACGGATTTCTCAGGTTTTTACAACATATGAACACTTTTCACATTCTCCCATGCAACGCGGCTGCTAGTCCTCCTTCCATGCAAAATCTTATGTTCGTAGCTCATGTCCAAGGCACCAATGAAGGGTAAAAAGTCAATAATCGATACCTAAAACTTGAATTGTACTACTTCTTACTCGCTATTACATCAACTTAGAAGCTTCATCTGTGTTCTACTATGGTGCTTTTAGTGTCTCCGCATACCGCAGCACGCGACTTAGCTTTGCAGACGATAAACGTAACCGTTTCAGACAGAAGAGCGGCCAATGTGAAAATCTGGCTTTAAGTCGATTCGATAACAAATGACGAATACGGACGGATTTCTCAGGTTTTTACTACATATGAAAACTTTTCACATTTTCCCGTGCAACGCGACTGCTAGTGCTCCTTTCATGTAAAATCTTAAGTTCTTAGCTCATGTTCAAGGCACCAATGAAGGGTAAAAAGTCAATAATCGATACCTAAAACTTGAATTGTACTACTTCTTACTCGCTATTACATCAACTTAGAAGCTTCATCTGTGTTCTACTATGGTGCTTTTATAGTCTCCGCATACCGCAGCACGCGACATAGCTTTGGAGATGATAAATGTAACCGTTTCAGACAGAAGAGCGGCCAATGTGACGATCTGGCTTTAAGTCGATTCGATAACATATGACGAAAACGGACGGATTTCTCAGGTTTTTACTACATATGAACACTTTTCACTTTCTCCCGTGCAACTCGGCTGCTAGTCCTCCTTTCAGGCAGGATCTTAAGGTCCTAGCTTATATCCAAGGCACCAAAGCCAGCTAAAAAGTCAATAATTGATATCTAGAACTTGAATGAACTACTTCTTACTGGCTATTACATCAACTTAGAACCTTCATCTGTGTTCTACTATGGTGCTTTTAGTGTCTCCGCATTCCGCAGCACGTGACATAGCTTTGCAGACGATATCGGAGCGTGGAATGTCAGATCCCTTAATCGGGCAGGTAGGTTAGAAAATTTAAAAAGGGAAATGGATGGTTAAAGTTAGATATAGGGGGAATTAGTGAAGTTCGGTGGCAGGAGGAACAAGACTTCTGGTCAGGTGACTACAGGGTTATAAATACAAAATCAAATAGGGGTAATGCAGGAGTAGGTTTAATAATGAATAGGAAAATAGGAATGCGGGTAAGCTACTACAAACAGTATAGTGAACGCATTATTGTGGCCAAGATAGATACGAAGCCCACACCTACTACAGTAGTACAAGTTTATATGCCAACCAGCTCTGCAGATGATGAAGAAATTGAAGAAATGTACGATGAAATAAAAGAAATTATTCAGATAGTGAAGGGAGACGAAAATTGAATAGTAATGGGTGACTGGAATTCGAGTGTAGGAAAAGGGAGAGAAGGAAACATAGTAGGTGAATATGGATTAGGTCTAAGAAATGAAAGAGGAAGCCGCCTAGTAGAATTTTGCACAGAGCACAACTTAATCATGCTAACACTTGGTTTAAGAATCATGAAAGAAGGTTGTATACGTGGAAGAACCCTGGAGATACTAAAAGGTATCAGATATATTATATAATGGTAAGACAGAGATTTAGGAACCAGGTCTTAAGTTGTAAGACATTTCCAGGAGCAGATGTGGACTCTGACCACAATCTATTGGTTATGACCTGTAGATTAAAACTGTAGAAACTGCGAAAATGTGAGAAATTAAGGAGATGGGACCTGGATAAACTGAAAGAACCAGAGGTTGTACAGAGTTTCAGAGAGAGCATAAGGGAACAATTGACAGGAATAGGGGAAAGAAATACAGTAGAAGAAGAATGGGTAGCTCTGAGGGATGTAGTAGTGAAGGCAGCAGAGGATAAAGTAGGTACAAAGACGAGGGCTGCTAGAAATCCTTGGGTAACAGAAGAAATATTGAATTTAATTGATGAAAGGAGAAAATATAAAAATGCAGTAAATGAAGCAGGCAAAAAGGAATACAAACGTCTCAAAAATGAGATCGACAGGAAGTGCAAAATGGCTAAACAGGGATGGCTAGAGGACAAATGTAAGGATGTAGAAGCTTATCTCACTAGGGGTAAGATAGATACTGCCTACAGGAAAATTAAAGAGACCTTTGGAGAGAAGAGAACCAAGTGTATGAATATCAAGAGTTCAGATGGCAGCCCAGTTCTAAGCAAAGAAGGGAAGGCAGAAAGGTGGAAGGAGTATATAGAAGGTTTATACAAGGGCGATGTACTTGAGGACAATATTATGGAAATAGAAGAGGATGTAGATGAAGACGAAATGGGAGATACGATACTGCGTGAAGAGTTTGACAGAGCACTGAAAGACCTGAGTCGAAACAAGGCCCCCGGAGTAGACAACATTCCATTAGAACTACTGACGGCTTTGGGAGAGCCAGTCATGACAAAACTCTACCAGCTGGTGAGCAAGATGTATGAGACAGGCGAAATACCCTCAGACTTCAAGAAGAATATAATAATTCCAATCCCAAAGAAAGCAGGTGCTGACAGATGTGAAAATTACCGAACTATCAGTTTAATAAGCCACGGCTGCAAAATACTAACGCGAATTCTTTACAGACGAATGGAAAAACCGGTAGATGCAGACCTCGGGGAGGATCAGTTTGGATTCCGTCGAAATGTTGGAACACGTGAGGCAATACTGACCTTACGACTTATCTTAGAAGAAAGATTAAGAAAAGGCAAACCTACGTTTCTAGCATTTGTAGACTTAGAGAAAGCTTTTGACAATGTTGACTGGAATACTCTTTTTCAAATTCTATAGGTGGCAGGGGTAAAATACAGGGAGCGAAAGGCTATTTATAATTTGTACAGAAACCGGATGGCAGTAATAAGAGTCGAGAGGCATGAAAGGGAAGCAGTGGTTGGGAAAGGAGTGAGACAGGGTTGTAGCCTCTCCCCGATGTTATTCAATCTGTATATTGAGCAAGCAGTAAAGGAAACAAAAGAAAAATTTGGAGTAGGTATTAAAATTCATGGAGACGTAGTAAAAACTTTGAGGTTTGCCGATGACATTGTAATTCTGTCAGAGACGGCAAAGGACTTGGAAGAGCAGTTGAACGGAATGGACAGTGTCTTGAAAGGAGGATATAAGATGAACATCAACAAAAGCAAAACGAGGATAATGGAATGTAGTCAAATTAAATCGGGTGATGCTGAGGGAATTAGATTAGGAAATGAGACACTTAAATTAGTAAAGGAGTTTTGCTATTTAGGAAGTAAAATAACTGATGATGGTCAAAGTAGAGAGGATATAAAATGTAGACTGGCAATGGCAAGGAAAGCGTTTCTGAAGAAGAGAAATTTGTTAACATCGAATATAGATTTATGTATCAGGAAGTCGTTTCTGAAAGTATTTGTTTGGAGTATAGCCATGTATGGAAGTGAAACATGGACGATTACTAGTTTGGACAAGAAGAGAATAGAAGCTTTCGAAATGTGGTGCTACAGAAGAATACTGAAGATAAGGTGGATAGATCACGTAACTAATGAGGAGGTATTGAATAGGATTGGGGAGAAGAGAAGTTTGTGGCATAACTTGAAGAAGGGACCGGTTGGTAGGACATGTTTTGAGGCATCAAGGGATCACAAATTTAGCATTGGAGGGCAGCGTGGAGGGCAAAAATCGTAGAGGGAGACCGAGAGATGAGTACACTAAGCAGATTCAGAAGGATGTAGGTTGCAGTAGGTACTAGGAGATGAAGCAGCTTGCACAGGATAGAGTAGCATGGAGAGCTGAATCAAACCAGTCTCAGGACTGACGACAACAACAACAACAAAGTACAACCGTTTCAGAGAGAAGAGCGGACAATGTGACGATCTGGCTTTAATTCGATTCGATAACAAATGACGAAAACGGACGGATTTATCAGCTTTTTACTACATATGAACACTTTTCACTTTCTCCCGTGAAGCGCGGCTGCTTGTCCTTCTTTCATGAAAAATCTTAAGTTCCTAGATCATGTCCAAGGCACCAAAGAAGGTTAAAAAGTCAATAATCGATACCTAAAACTTGAATTGTACTACTTCTTACTAGCTATTAAATCAACTTAGAAGCTTCATCTGTGTTCTACTATGGTGCTTTTTGTGTCTCCGCATACCGCAGCACGCGACATAGCTTTGCAGATGATAAATGTAAACGTTTCAGACAGAAGAGAGGCCAATGTGACGATCTTGCTTTAAGTCGATTCGATAACAAATGACGAAAACGGACGGATTTCTCAGGTTTTTACTACATATGAACACTTTTCACATTCTCCCATGTAACTCGACTGCTAGTCCTCCTTTCATGCAGAATCTTAAGGTCGTATCTCATGTCCAAGTCACCAAAGCGAGCAAAAAAGTCAATAATCGATACCTAAAACTTGAATTGTACTACATCTTACTAGCTATTACATCAACTTATTAGCTTCATCTGTGTTCTACTATGGTGCTTTTTGTGTCTCCACATACCGCAGCACGCGACATAGCCTTGCAGTCGATAAGTAGAACCGTTTGAGACAGAAGAGCGGCCAATGTGACGATCTGGCTTTAAGTCGATTCGATAACATATGACGAAATCGGACGGATTTCTCAAGTTTTTACTACATGTGAACACTTTTCACATTCTCCCGTGCAACGTGGTTGCTAGTCCGCCTTTCATGCAATATCGTAAGTTCCTAGCTCATGTCCAAGGCACCAAAGAAGGGTAAAAAGTCAATAATCGATACCTAAAACTTGAATTGTACTACCTCTTACTGGCTATTAAATCAACTTAGAAGCTTCATCTGTGTTCTACTATGGTGCTTTTTGTGTCTCCACATACCGCAGCACGTGACATAGCTTTGCAGACGATAAATGTAAACGTTTCAGATAGAAGAGCGGCCAATGTGACGATCTGGCATTAAGTCGATTCAATAACAAATGACGAAAACGGACGGATTTCTCAGGTTTTTACTACATATGAAAACTTTTAACATTCTCCCGTGCAACGCGGATGCTAGTCCTGCTTTCATGCAAAATATTAAGTACCTAGCTCATGTCCAAGGCACCAAAGCCAACAAAAAAGTCAGTATTCGATACTTAAAACCTAAGTTGTACTACTTCTTACTGGCTATAACATCAACTTAGAAGCTTCATCTGTGTTCTACTATGGTGATTTAGTGTTTCCGCATACCGCCGCACACGACATAGCTTTGCAGACGATAAGTACAACCGTTTCAGAGAGAAGAGCGGCCAATGTCACGATCTGGGTTTAATTCGATTCGATAACTAATGACGATAACGGACGGATTTCTCAGGTTTTTACTACATATGAACACTTTTCACATTCTCCCATGCAACGCGGCTGCTAGTCCTCCTTCCATGCAAAATCTTATGTTCATAGCTCATGTCCAAGGCACCAATGAAGGGTAAAAAGTCAATAATCGATACCTAAAACTTAAATTGTACTACTTCTTACTCGCTATTACATCAACTTAGAAGCTTCATCTGTGTTCTACTATGGTGCTTTTATAGTCTCCGCATACCGCAGCACGCGACATAGCTTTGGAGATGATAAATGTAACCGTTTCAGACAGAAGAGCGGCCAATGTGACGATCTGGCTTTAAGTCGATTCGATAACATATGACGAAAACGGACGGATTTCTCAGGTTTTTACTACATATGAACACTTTTCACATTCTCCCGTGCAACGTGACTGCTAGTCCTCCTTTCATGCAAAATCTCAAGTTCTTAGCTCATGTCCATGGTACCAAAGAAGGGTAAAAAGTCAATAATCGATACCTAAAACTTGAATTGTTCTACTTCTTACTGTCTATTACATCAACTTAGAACCTTCATCTGTGTTCTACTATGGTGCTTTTAGTGTCTCCGCGTTCCGCAGCACGTGACATAGCTTTGCAGACGATATCGGAGCGTGGAATGTCAGATCCCTTAATCGGGCAGGTAGGTTAGAAAATTTAAAAAGGGAAATGGATAGGTTAAAGTTAGATATAGGGGGAATTAGTGAAGTTCGGTGGCAGGAGGAACAAGACTTCTGGTCAGGTGACTACAGGGTTATAAACACAAAATCAAATAGGGGTAATGCAGGAGTAGGTTTAATAATGAATAGGAAAATAGGAATGCGGGTAAGCTACTACAAACAGTATAGTGAACGCATTATTGTGGCCAAGATAGATACGAAGCCCACACCTACTACAGTAGTACAAGTTTATATGCCAACTAGCTCTGCAAATGATGAAGAAATTGAAGAAATGTACGATGAAATAAAAGAAATTATTCAGGTAGTGAAGGGAGACGAAAATTTAATAGTAATGGGTGACTGGAATTCGAGTGTAGGAAAAGGGAGAGAAGGAAACATAGTAGGTGAATATGGATTGGGTCTAAGAAATGAAAGAGGAAGCCGCCTAGTAGAATTTTGCACAGAGCACAACTTAATCATAGCTAACACTTGGTTTAAGAATCATGAAAGAAGGTTGTATACGTGGAAGAACCCTGGAGATACTAAAAGGTATCAGATATATTATATAATGGTAAGACAGAGATTTAGCAACCAGGTCTTAAGTTGTAAGACATTTCCAGGGGCAGATGTGGACTCTGACCACAATCTATTGGTTATGACCTGTAGATTAAAACTGAAGAAACTGCGAAAATGTGAGAAATTAAGGAGATGGGACCTGGATAAACTGAAAGAACCAGAGGTTGTACAGAGTTTCAGAGGGAGCATAAGGAAACAATTGACAGGAATAGGGGAAAGAAATACAGTAGAAGAAGAATGGGTAGCTCTGAGGGATGTAGTAGTGAAGGCAGCAGAGGATAAAGTAGGTACAAAGACGAGGGCTGCTAGAAATCCTTGGGTAACAGAAGAAATATTGAATTTAATTGATGAAAGGAGAAAATATAAAAATGCAGTAAATGAAGCAGGCAAAAAGGAATACAAACGTCTCAAAAATGAGATTGACAGGAAGTGCAAAATGGCTAAACAGGGATGGCTAGAGGACAAATGTAAGGATGTAGAAGCTTATCTCACTAGGGGTAAGATAGATACTGCCTACAGGAAAATTAAAGAGACCTTTGGAGAGAAGAGAACCAAGTGTATGAATATCAAGAGTTCAGATGGCAGCCCAGTTCTAAGCAAAGAAGGGAAGGCAGAAAGGTGGAAGGAGTATATAGAAGGTTTATACAAGGGCGTTGTACTTGAGGACAATATTATGGAAATAGAAGAGGATGTAGATGAAGACGAAATGGGAGATACGATACTGCGTGAAGAGTTTGACAGAGCACTGAAAGACCTGAGTCGAAACAAGGCCCCCGGAGTAGACAACATTCCATTAGAACTACTGACGGCCTTGTGAGAGCCAGTCATGACAAAACTCTACGAGCTGGTGAGCAAGATGTATGAGACAGGCGAAATACCCTCAGACTTCAAGAAGAATATAATAATTCCAATCCCAAAGAAAGCAGGTGCTGACAGATGTGAAAATTACCGAACTATCAGTTTAATAAGCCACGGCTGCAAAATACTAACGCTATTGCTCCTTTCATGCAGAATCTTAAGGTCCTAGCTCATGTCCAAGGCACCAAAGCCAGCTAAAAAGTCAATAATCGATAGATAAAACTTGAATTGTACTACTTCTTACTGGCTATTACATCAACTTAGATGCTTCATCTGTGTTCCACTATGGTGCTTTTAGTGTCTCCGCATACCGCGCACGCGACATAGCTTTGCAGACGATAAATGCAACCGTTTCAGACAGAAGAGCGGCAAATGTGACAATCTGGCTTTAAGTCGATTTGATAACAAATGACGAAAACGGACGGATTTCTCGGGTTTTTACTACATATGAACACTTTTCACATTCTCCCGTGGAACGCGGCTGCTAGTCCTCCTTTCATGCAAAATCTTAAGTTCCTAGCTCATGTCCAAGGCACCAAAGAAGGGTAAAAAGTCAATAATCGATACCTACAACTTGAATTGTACTACTTCTTACTGGCTATTACATCAAATTAGAAGCTTCATCTGTGTTCTACTATGGTGCTTTTAGTGCCTCCACATACCGCAGCACGGGACATAGCTTTGCAGACGATAAATGTAACTGTTTCAGACAGAAGAGCGGCCAATGTGACGATCTGGCTTTAAGTCGATTCGATAACAAATGACGAAAACGGACGGATTTCTTAGGTTTTTACTACATATGGTCACTTTTCACATTCTCCCGTGCAACTCGGCTGCTAGTCCTCCTTCATGCAGAATCTTAAGGTCCTAGCTCATGTCCAAGGCACCTAAAACAGCTAAAAAGTCAATAATCGATACCTAAAACTTGAATTGTACTACTTCTTACTGGCTATTACATCAACTTAGATGCTTCATCTGTGATCCACTATGGTGCTTTTAGTGTCTCCGCATTCCGAAGCACGCGACATAGCTTTGCAGACGATAAATGTAACCGTTTCAGTCAGAAGAGCGGCCAATGTGACGATCTGGCTTTAAGTTGATTGTATAACAAATGAAGAAAACTAACGGATTTCTCAGGTTTTTTCTATATATGAGCACTTTTCACATTCTCCCGTGCAACTCGGCTGCTAGTCCTCCTTTCATGCAAAATGTTAAGGTCCTAGCTCATGTCCAAGGCACGAATGAAGGGTAAAAAGTCAATAATCGATACCTAAAACTTGAATTGTACTACTTCTTACTGGCTATTACATCAACTTCGAAGCTTCATCTGTGTTCTACTATGGTGCTTTTAGTGTCTCCGCATACCGCAGTACGTGACATAGCTTTGCAGACGATAAGTACAACCGTTTCAGAGAGAAGAGCGGCCAATGTGACGATCTGGCTTTAAGTCGATTCGATAAGAAATGACGAATACGGACGGATTTAAGTTCCTAGCTCATGTCCAAGGCACCAAAGCCAGCTAAAATTCAATAATCGATACCTAAAATGTGAATTGTACTACTTCTTACTGGATATTACATCAACTTAGATGCTTCATCTGTGTTCTACTATGGTGCTTTTAGTGTCTCCGCATACCGCAGTACGTGACATAGCTTTGCAGACGATAAGTACAACCGTTTCAGAGAGAAGAGCGGCCAATGTGACGATCTGGCTTTAAGTCGATTCGATAACAAATGACGAATACGGACGGATTTCTCAGGTTTTTACTACGTATGAACACTTTTCACATTCTCCCGTGCAACTCGGCTGCTAGTCCTCCTTTCGTGCAGAATCTTAAGATCTAGCTCATGTCCAAGGCACCGAAGCCAGCTAAAAAGGCAATAATCGATACCTAAAACTTGAATTGTACTACTTCATACTGGCTATTACATCAACTTAGATGCTTCATCTGTGATCCACTATGGTGCTTTTAGTGTCTCCGCATACCGCAGCATGCGACATAGCTTTGCGGACGATAAATGTAAATGTTTCAGACAGGAGAGCGGCCAATGTGCCGATCTGGGTTTAAGTCGATTCGATAACAAATGACGAATACGGACGGATTTCTCAGCTTTTACTACATATGAACACTTTTCACATTCTACCGTGCAACGCAGCTGCTAGTCCTACTTTCATGCAAAATCTTAAGTTCCTAACTCATGTCCAAGGTACCAAAGAAGGGTAAAAAGTCAATAATCAATAACAAAAACTTGAATTGTACTACTTCATACTGGCTACTACATCAACTTAGAAGCTTCATCTGTGTTCTGCTATGGAGCTTTTAGGGTCTCTGCATACCGCAGCACGGGACATAGCTTTGCAGACGATAAATACAACCGTTTAAGACAGAACTGCGGCCAATGTGACGATCTGGCTTTACGTCGATTCGATAACAAATGACGATAACGGACGGATTTCTCAGGTTTTTACTACATATGAACACATTTCACATTCTACCGTGCAACTCGGCTGCTAGTCCTCCTATCATGCAAAATGTTAAGGTACTAGCTCATGTCCAAGGCACCAAAGGCAGCTAAAAAGTCAATAATCGACAACTAAAACTTGAATTGTACTACTTCTTACTGGCTATTACATCAACTTAGAAGCTTCATCTGTGTTCTACTATGGTGCTTTTAGTGTCTCCGCATACCGCAGCACGCGACATAGCTTTGCAGACGATAAGTACAACCGTTTCAGAGAGAACATCGGCCAATGTGACGATCTGGCTTTAAGTCGATTCGATAACAAATGACGAATACGGACGGATTTCTCTGGTTTTACTACATATGAACACTTTTCACATTCTCCCATGCAACGCGGCAGTTAGTCCTCCTTTCATGCAAAATCTTAAGTTCCTATCTCATGTCCAAGGTACCAAAGAAGGGTAAAAAGTCAATAATCGGTAACAAAAACTTTTATTGTACTACTTCATACTGGCTATTACATCAACTTAGAAGCTTCATCTGTGTTCTACTATGGTGCTTTTAGTGTCTCTGCATACCGCAGCACGCGACATAGCTTTGCAGACGATAAATGTAACCGTTTGAGAGAGAAGAGCGGCCAATGTGACGATCTGGCTTTAAGTCGATTCGATAACAAATGACGAAAACGGACGGATTTCTCAGGTTTTTACTACATATGGACACTTTTCACATTCTCCCGTGCAATACGCCTGCTAGTCCTCCTTTCATGCAAATTTTTAAGGTCCTAGCTCATGTCCAAGGCATCAGAGCCTGCTAAAAAGTCAATAATCGATAACTAAAACTTGAATTGTACTACTTCTTACTGGCTATTACATCAACTTTGATGCTTCATCTGTGTTCCACTATGGTGCTTTTAGTGTCTCCGCATACCGCAGCACGCGACATAGCTTTGCAGACGATAAATGTAACCGTTTGAGAGAGAAGAGCGGCCAATGTGACGATCTCCCTTTAAGTCGATTCCATAACAAATGACGAAAACGGACGGATTTCTCAGGTTTTTACTACATATGAACACTTTTCACATTCTCCCGTGCAACGCGTCTGCTAGTCCTCGTTTCATGAAAAATCTTAAGGTCCTAGCCCATGTCATAGGCACCAAAGCCAGCTCAAAAGTCAATAATCGATACCTAAAACTTGAATTGTACTACTTCTTACTGGCTATTACATCAACTTAGATGCTTCATCTGTGATCCACTATGGTGCTTTTAGTGTCTCCGCATACCGAAGCACGCGACATAGCTTTGCAGACGATAAATGTAACCGTTTCAGACAGAAGAGCGGCCAATGTGACGATCTGGGTTTAAGTCGATTCGATAACAAATGACGAAAACGGACGGATTTCTCAGGTTTTTACTACATATGAACACCTTTCATATTCTCCCGTGCAACGCGGCTGCTAGTCATCCTTTCATGCAATATCTTAAGTTCCTAGCTCATGTCCAAGACAACAAAGAAGGGAAAAAAGTCAATAATCGATACCTAAAACTTGAATTGTACTACTTCTTACTGGCTATTACATCAACTTCGAAGCTCCATATGTGTTCTACTATGATGCTTTTAGTGTCTCCGCATACCGCAGCACGCGACATAGCTTTGCAGACGATAAGTACAACCGATTCAGAAAGAAGAGCGGCCAATGTGACGATCTGGCTTTAAGTCGATTCGATAACAAATGACAAATACGGACGGATTTCTCAGGTTTTTACTACATATGAACACCTTTCACATTCTCCCGTGCAACGCGGCTGCTAGTCCTCCTTTCATGCAATATCTTAAGTTCCTAGCTCATGTCCAAGGCACCAAAGAAGGGTAAAAAGTCAATAATCGATACCTAAAACGTGAATTGTACTACTTCTTACTGGCTATTACAACAACTTAGAAGCTTCATCTGTGTTCTACTATGGTGCGTTTAGTGTCTCCACATACCGCAGCACGCGACATAGCTTTGCTGACGATAAATATAACCGTTTCAGACAGAAGAGCGGCCATTGTGACGATCTGGCTTTAAGTGGATTCAATAAAAAATGACGAAAACTAACGGATTTCTCAGGTTTTTTCTACATATGAACACTTTTCAACAGTCTCCCGTGCAACTCGACTGCTAGTCCTCCTTTCTTGCAAAATGTTAAGGTCCTAGCTCAAGTTCAAGGCACCAAAGCCAGCTATAAAGTCAATAATCGACAACTAAAACTTGAATTGTACTACTTCTTACTGGCTATTACATCAACTTAGAAGCTTCATCTGTGTTCTACTATGATGCTTTTAGTGTCTCCGCATACCGCAGCACGCGACATAGCTTTGCAGACGATAAGTACAACCGTTTCTGAGAGCAGAACGGCCAATGTGACGACCTGGCTTTAAGTAGATTCTATAACAAATGACGAAAACGGACGGATTTCTCAGGTTTGTACTACATATGAACACTTTTCACATTCTACCGTGCAACTCGGCTGCTAGCCCTCCTTTCATGCAGAATCTTAAGGTCCTAGCCCGTGTCCAAGGCACCAAAGCCAGCTAAAAAGTCAATAATCGATACCTAAGACTTGAATTGTACTACTTCTTACTGGCTATTACATCAACTTAGAAGCTTCATCTGTGTTCGACTATGGTGCTTTTAGTGTCTCCACATACCGCAGCACGCGACATAGCTTTGCAGACGATAAGTACAACCGTTTCAGAGAGAAGAGCGGCCAATGTGACGATCTGGGTTTAAGTCGATTCGATAACAAATGACGAAAACGGACGGATTTCTCAGGTTTTTACTACATATGAACACCTTTCATATTCTCCCGTGCAACGCGGCTGCTAGTCCTCCTTTCATGCAATATCTTAAGATCCTAGCTCATGTCCAAGACACCAAAGAAGGGAAAAAAGTCAATAATCGATACCTAAAACTTGAATTGTACTACTTCTTACTGGCTATTACATCAACATCGAAGCTCCATCTGTGTTCTACTATGATGCTTTTAGTGTCTCCGCATACCGCAGCACGCGACATAGCTTTGCAGACGATAAGTACAACCGATTCAGAGAGAAGAGCGGCCAATGTGACGATCTGGCTTTAAGTCGATTCGATAACAAATGAATAAAAGGGGACGGATTTCTCAGGTTTTTACTACATATGAACACTTTTCACATTCTCCCGTGCAACGCGGCTGCTAGTCCTCCTTTCATGCAAAATCTTAAGTTCCTAGCTCATGTCCAAGGCACCAAAGAAGGGTAAAAAGTCAATAATCGATACCTAAAACTTGAATTGTACTACTTCTTACTGGCTATTACATCAACTTAGAAGCTTCATCTGTGTTCTACTATGGTGCTTTTAGTGTCTCCACATACCGCAGCACGCGACATAGCTTTGCAGACGATAAATGTAACCGTTTCAGACAGATGAGCGGCCAATGTGACGATCTGGCTTAAGTCGATTCGATAACAAATGACGAAAACGGACGGATTTCTCAGGTTTTTGCTACATATGGACACTTTTCACATTCTCTGTGCAACTCGCCTGCTAGTCCTCCTTTCATGCAAATTGTTAAGGTCCTAGCTCATGTCCAAGGCACCAGAGCCAGCTAAAAAGTCAATAATCGATAACTAAAACTTGAATTGTACTACTTCTTACTGGGTATTACATCAACTTAGAAGCTTCATCTGTGTTCTACTATGGTGCTTTTAGTGTCTCTGCATACCGCAGCACGCGACATAACTTTGCAGACGATAAGTACAACCGTATCAGAGAGCAGAACGGCCAATGTGACGACCTGGCTTTAAGTAGATTCTATAACAAATTACGAAAACGGACGGATTTCTCAGGTTTTTACTACATATGAACACTTTTCACATTCCCCCGTGCAACTCGGCTGCTAGCCCTCCTTTCATGTAGAATCTTAAGGTCCTAGCCCATTTTCAAGGCACCAAAGCCAGCTCAAAAGTCAATAATCGATACCTAAAACTTAAATTGTACTACTTCTTACTGGCTATTACATCAACTTAGAAGCTTCATCTGTGTTCTACTATGGTGCTTTTAGTGTCTCCACATACCGCAGCACGCGACATAGCTTTGCAGACGATAAGTACAACCGTTTCAGAGAGAAGAGCGGCCAATGTAACGATCTGGCTTTAAGACGATTCGATAACAAATGACGAATACGAACGGATTTCTCAGGTTTTTACTACATATGAACACCTTTCACATTCTCCCGTGAAACGCGGCTGCTAGTCCTCCTTTCATGGAAAATCTTAAGTTCCTAGCTCATGTCCAAGGCACCAAGGAAGGGTAAAAAGTCAATAATCGATACCTAATACGTGAATTGTACTACTTCTTACTGGCTATTACAACAACTTAGAAGCTTCATCTGTGTTCTACTATGGTGCGTTTAGTGTCTCCACATACCGCAGCACGCGACATAGCTTTGCAGACGATAAATGTAACCGTTTCAGACAGAAGAGCGGCCATTGTGACGATCTGGCTTTAAGTGGATTCGATAAAAAATGACGAAAACTAACGGATTTCTCAGGTTTTTACTACGTATGAACACTTTTCACATTCTCCCGTGCAACTCGACTGCGAGTCCTCCTTTCATGCAAAATGTTAAGGTCCTAGCTCATGTTCAAGGCACCAAAGCCAGCTAGAAAGTCAATAATCGACAACTAAAACTTGAATTGTACTACTTCTTACTGGCTATTACATCAACATAGAAGCTTCATCTGTGTTCTACTATGATGCTTTTAGTGTCTCCGCATACCGCAGCACGCGACATAGCTTTGCAGACGATAAGTACAACCGATTCAGAGAGAAGAGCGGCCAATGTGACGATCTGGCTTTAAGTCGATTCGATAACAAATGACGAATACGGACGGATTTCTCAGGTTTTTACTACATATGTACACTTTTCACATTCTCCCGTGCGGCGAATGTGACGATATGGCTATAAGTCGATTCGATAACAAATTACGAAAATGGACGGATTTCTCAGGTTTTTACTACATATGAACACTTTTCACATTCTCCCGTGCAACGCGGCGGCTAGTCCTCCTTTCATGCAAAATCTTAAGTTCCTAGCTCATGTCCAGGGCACCAAAGAAGGGTAAGAAGTCAATAATCGATACCTAAAACTTGAATTGTACTACCTCTTACTGGCTATTACATTAACTTAGAAGCTTCAACTGTGTTCTACTATGGTGCTTTTAGTGTCTCCGCATACCGCAGCACGCGACATAGCTTTGCAGACGATAAGTACAACCGTTTCAGAGAGAAGATCGGCCAATGTGACGATCTGGCTTTGTCGATTCGATAACAAATGACGAATACGGACGGATTTCTCTGGTTTTACTACATATGAACACTTTTCACATTCTCCCATGCAACGCGGCAGTTAGTCCTCCTTTCATGCAAAATCTTAAGTTCCTATCTCATGTCCAAGGTACCAAAGAAGGGTAAAAAGTCAATAATCGGTAACAAAAACTTTTATTGTACTACTTCATACTGGCTATTCCATCAACTTAGAAGCTTCATCTGTGTTCTACTATGGTGCTTTTAGTGTATCTGCATACCGCAGCACGCGACATAGCTTTGCAGACGATAAATGTAACCGTTTGAGAGAGAAGAGCGGCCAATGTGACGATCTGGCTTTAAGTCGATTCGATAACAAATGACGAAAACGGACGGATTTCTCAGGTTTTTACTACATATGGACACTTTTCACATTCTCCCGTGCAATACGCCTGCTAGTCCTCCTTTCATGCAAATTTTTAAGGTCCTAGCACATGTCCAAGGCATCAGAGCCTGCTAAAAAGTCAATAATCGATAACTAAAACTTGAATTGTACTACTTCTTACTGGCTATTACATCAACTTTGATGCTTCATCTGTGTTCCACTATGGTGCTTTTAGTGTCTCCGCATACCGCAGCACGCGACATAGCTTTGCAGACGATAAATGTAACCGTTTGAGAGAGAAGAGCGGCCAATGTGACGATCTCCCTTTAAGTCGATTCCATAACAAATGACGAAAACGGACGGATTTCTCAGGTTTTTACTACATATGAACACCTTTCATATTCTCCCGTGCAACGCGGCTGCTAGTCATCCTTTCATGCAATATCTTAAGTTCCTAGCTCATGTCCAAGACAACAAAGAAGGGAAAAAAGTCAATAATCGATACCTAAAACTTTAATTGTACTACTACTTACTGGCTATTACATCAACTTCGAAGCTCCATCTGTGTTCTACTATGATGCTTTTAGTGTCTCCGCATACCGCAGCACGCGACATAGCTTTGCAGACGATAAGTACAACCGATTCAGAAAGAAGAGCGGCCAATGTGACGATCTGGCTTTAAGTCGATTCGATAACAAATGACAAATACGGACGGATTTCTCAGGTTTTTACTACATATGAACACCTTTCACATTCTCCCGTGCAACGCGGCTGCTAGTCCTCCTTTCATGCAATATCTTAAGTTCCTAGCTCATGTCCAAGGCACCAAAGAAGGGTAAAAAGTCAATAATCGATACCTAAAACGTGAATTGTACTACTTCTTACTGGCTATTACAACAACTTAGAAGCTTCATCTGTGTTCTACTATGGTGCGTTTAGTGTCTCCACATACCGCAGCACGCGACATAGCTTTGCTGACGATAAATATAACCGTTTCAGACAGAAGAGCGGCCATTGTGACGATCTGGCTTTAAGTGGATTCAATAAAAAATGACGAAAACTAACGGATTTCTCAGGTTTTTTCTACATATGAACACTTTTCACAGTCTCCCGTGCAACTCGACTGCTAGTCCTCCTTTCTTGCAAAATGTTAAGGTCCTAGCTCAAGTTCAAGGCACCAAAGCCAGCTATAAAGTCAATAATCGACAACTAAAACTTGAATTGTACTACTTCTTACTGGCTATTACATCAACTTAGAAGCTTCATCTGTGTTCTACTATGATGCTTTTAGTGTCTCCGCATACCGCAGCACGCGACATAGCTTTGCAGACGATAAGTACAACCGTTTCTGAGAGCAGAACGGCCAATGTGACGACCTGGCTTTAAGTAGATTCTATAACAAATGACGAAAACGGACGGATTTCTCAGGTTTGTACTACATATGAACACTTTTCACATTCTACCGTGCAACTCGGCTGCTAGCCCTCCTTTCATGCAGAATCTTAAGGTCCTAGCCCATGTCCAAGGCACCAAAGCCAGCTAAAAAGTCAATAATCGATACCTAAGACTTGAATTGTACTACTTCTTACTGGCTATTACATCAACTTAGAAGCTTCATCTGTGTTCGACTATGGTGCTTTTAGTGTCTCCACATACCGCAGCACGCGACATAGCTTTGCAGACGATAAGTACAACCGTTTCAGAGAGAAGAGCGGCCAATGTGACGATCTGGCTTTAAGTCGATTCCATAACAAATGACGAATACGGACGGATTTCTCAGGTTTTTACTACATATGAACACCTTTCACAATCTCCCGTGCAACGCGGCTGCTAGTCCTCCTTTCATGCAAAATCTTGAGTTCCTAGCTCATGTCCAAGGCACCAAAGAACGGTAAAAAGCCAATAATCGATACCTTAAACGTGAATTGTACTACTTCTTACTGGCTATTACAACAACTTAGAAGCTTCATCTGTGTTCTACTATGGTGCTTTTAGTGGCTCCGCATACCGCAGCACGCGACATAGCTTTGCGGACGATAAGTACAACCGTTTCAGACAGAAGAGCGGCCAATGTGACGATCTGGCTTTAAGTCGATTCGATAACAAATGAAAAAAAAACAGACGGATTTCTCAGGTTTTTACTACGTATGAACACTTTTCACTTTCTCCCGTGCAACTCGGCTGCTATTACTCCTTTCATGCAGAATCTTAAGGTCCTAGCCCATGTCCAAGGCAGCAAAGCCAGCTAAAAAGTCAATAATCGATAGATAAAACTTGAATTGTACTACTTCTTACTGGCTATTACATCAACTTAGAAGCTTCATCTGTGTTCTACTATGGTGCTTTTAGTGCCTCCACATAACGCAGCACGCGACATAGCTTTGCAGACGATAAATGTAACTGTTTCAGACAGAAGAGCGGCCAATGTGACGATCTGGCTTTAAGTCGATTCGATAACAAGTGACGAAAACGGACGGATTTCTTAGGTTTATACTACATATGGTCACTTTTCACATTCTCCCGTGCAACTCGGCTGCTAGTCCTCCTTCATGCAGAATCTTAAGGTCCTAGCTCATGTCGAAGGAACCAAAAAGAGCTAAAAAGTCAATAATCGATGCCTAAAACTTGAATTGTACTACTTCTTACTGGCTATTACATCAACTTAGATGCTTCATCTGTGATCCACTATGGTGCTTTTAGTGTCTCCGCATACCGAAGCACGCGACATAGCTTGTTGTTGTTGTTGTTGTGGTCTTCAGTCCTGAGACTGGTTTGATGCAGCTCTCCATGCTACTCTATCCTGTGCAAGCTTCTTCATCTGCCAGTACCTACTGCAACCTACATCCTTCTGAACCTGCTTAGTGTACTCATCTCTCGGTCTCCCTCTACGATTTTTACCCTCCACACTGCCCTCCAATGCTAAATTTGTGATCCCTTGATGCCTCAAAACATGTCCTACCAACCGATCCCTTCTTCTAGTCAAGTTGTGCCACAAACTTCCAAACTTCCCTTCTCCCCAATCCTATTCAATACCTCCTCATTAGTTACGTGATCTATCCACCTTATCTTCAGTATTCTTCTGTAGCACCACATTTCGAAAGCTTCTATTCTCTTCTTGTCCAAACTAGTTATCGTCCATGTTTCACTTCCATACATGGCTACACTCCAAACAAATATTTTCAGAAATGACTTCCTGACACTTAAATCTATATTCGATGTTAACAAATTTCTCTTCTTCAGAAACGCTTTCCTTGCCATTGCCAGTCTACATTTTATATCCTCTCTACTTCGACCATCATCAGTTATTTTACTTCCTAAATAGCAAAACTCCTTTACTACTTGAAGTGTCTCATTTCCTAATCTAATTCCCTCAGCATCACCCGATTTAATTGGACTACATTCCATTATCCTCGTTTTGCTTTTGTTGATGTTCATCTTATATCCTCCTTTCAAGACACTGTCCATTCCGTTCAACTGCTCTTCCAAGTCCTTTGCCGTCTCTGACAGAATTACAATGTCATCGGCGAACCTCAAAGTTTTTACTTCGTCTCCATGAATTTTAATACCTACTCCAAATTTTTCTTTTGTTTCCTTTACTGCTTGCTGAATATACAGATTGAATAACATCGGGGAGAGGCTACAACCCTGTCTCACTCCTTTCCCAACCACTGCTTCCCTTTCATGCCCCTCGTCTTTTATGACTGCCATCTGGTTTCTGTACAAATTGTAAATAGCCTTTCGCTGCCTGTATTTTACCCCTGCCACCTTTAGAATTTGAAAAAGAGTATTCCAGTCAACATTGTCAAAAGCATTCTCTAAGTCTACAAATGTTAGAAACGTAGGTTTGCCTTTTCTTAATCTTTCTTCTAAGATAAGTCGTAAGGTCAGTATTGCCTCACGTGTTCCAACATTTCGACGGAATCCAAACTGATCCTCCCCGAGGTCTGCATCTACCAGTTTTTCCATTCGTCTGTAAAGAATTCGCGTTAGTATTTTGCAGCCGTGGCTTATTAAACTGATAGTTCGGTAATTTTCACATCTGTCAGCACCTGCTTTCTTTGGGATTGGAATTATTATATTCTTCTTGAAGTCTGAGGGTATTTCGCCTGTCTCATACATCTTGCTCACCAGCTGGTAGAGTTTTGTCATGACTGGCTCTCCCAAGGCCGTCAGTAGTTCTAATGGAATGTTGTCTACTCCGGGGGCCTTGTTTCGACTCAGGTCTTTCAGTGCTCTGTCAAACTCTTCACGCAGTATCGTATCTCCCATTTCGTCTTCATCTACATCCTCTTCTATTTCCATAATATTGTCCTCAAGTACATCGCCCTTGTATAAACCTTCTATATACTCCTTCCACCTTTCTGCCTTCCCTTCTTTGCTTAGAACTGGGCTGCCATCTGAACTCTTGATATTCATACACTTGGTTCTCTTCTCTCCAAAGGTCTCTTTAATTTTCCTGTAGGCAGTATCTATCTTACCCCTAGTGAGATAAGCTTCTACATCCTTACATTTGTCCTCTAGCCATCCCTGTTTAGCCATTTTGCACTTCCTGTCGATCTCATTTTTGTGACGTTTGTATTCCTTTTTGCCTGCTTCATTTACTGCATTTTTATATTTTCTCCTTTCATCAATTAAATTCAATATTTCTTCTGTTACCCAAGGATTTCTAGCAGCCCTCGTCTTTTTACCTACTTTATCCTCTGCTGCCTTCACTACTTCATAACTCAGAGCTACCCATTCTTCTTCTACTGTATTTCTTTCCCCTATTCCTGTCAATTGTTCCCTTATGCTCTCCCTGAAACTCTGTACAACCTCTGGTTCTTTCAGTTTATCCAGGTCCCATCTCCTTAATTTCCCACATTTTTGCAGTTTCTTCAGTTTTAATCTACAGGTCATAACCAATAGATTGTGGTCAGAGTCCACATCTGCCCCTGGAAATGTCTTACAACTTAAAACCTGGTTCCTAAATCTCTGTCTTACCATTATATAATCTATCTGATACCTTTTAGTATCTCCAGGGTTCTTCCACGTATACAACCTTCTTTCATGATTCTTAAACCAAGTGTTAGCATGACTAAGTTGTGCTCTGTACAAAATTCTACTAGGCGGCTTCCTCTTTCATTTCTTAGCCCCAATCCATATTCACCTACTATGTTTCCTTCTCTCCCTTTTCCTACACTCGAATTCCAGTCACCCATTACTATTAAATTTTCGTCTCCCTTCACTATCTGAATAATTTCTTTTATTTCATCGTACATTTCTTCAATTTCTTCGTCATCTGCAGAGCTAGTTGGCATATAAACTTGTACTACTGTAGTAGGTGTGGGCTTCGTATCTATCTTGGCCACAATAATGCGTTCACTATGCTGTTTGTAGTAGCTTACCCGCATTCCTATTTTCCTATTCATTATTAAACCTACTCCTGCATTACCCCTATTTGATTTTGTGTTTATAACCCTGTAATCACCTGACCAGAAGTCTTGTTCCTCCTGCCACCGAACTTCACTAATTCCCACTATATCTAACTTTAACCTATCCATTTCCCTTTTTAAATTTTCTAACCTACCTGCCCGATTAAGGGATCTGACATTCCACGCTCCGATCCGTAGAACGCCAGTTTTCTTTCTCCGACATAGCTTTGCAGACGATAAATGTAACCGTTTCAGAGAGAAGAGCGGCCAATGTGACGATCTGGGTTTAAGTCGATTCGATAACAAATGACGAAAACGGACGGATTTCTCAGGTTTTTACTACATATGAACACCTTTCATATTCTCCCGTGCAACGCGGCTGCTAGTCCTCCTTTCATGCAATATCTTAAGATCCTAGCTCATGTCCACGACACCAAAGAAGGGAAAAAAGTCAATAATCGATACCTAAAACTTGAATTGTACTACTTCTTACTGGCTATTACATCAACATCGAAGCTCCATCTGTGTTCTACTATGATGCTTTTAGTGTCTCCGCATACCGCAGCACGCGACATAGCTTTGCAGACGATAAGTACAACCGATTCAGAGAGAAGAGCGGCCAATGTGACGATCTGGCTTTAAGTCGATTCGATAACAAATGAATAAAAGGGGACGGATTTCTCAGGTTTTTACTACATATGAACACTTTTCACATTCTCCCGTGCAACGCGGCTGCTAGTCCTCCTTTCATGCAAAATCTTAAGTTCCTAGCTCATGTCCAAGGCACCAAAGAAGGGTAAAAAGTCAATAATCGATACCTAAAACTTGAATTGTACTACTTCTTACTGGCTATTACATCAACTTAGAAGCTTCATCTGTGTTCTACTATGGTGCTTTTAGTGTCTCCACATACCGCAGCACGCGACATAGCTTTGCAGACGATAAATGTAACCGTTTCAGACAGATGAGCGGCCAATGTGACGATCTGGCTTAAGTCGATTCGATAACAAATGACGAAAACGGACGGATTTCTCAGGTTTTTGCTACATATGGACACTTTTCACATTCTCTGTGCAACTCGCCTGCTAGTCCTCCTTTCATGCAAATTGTTAAGGTCCTAGCTCATGTCCAAGGCACCAGAGCCAGCTAAAAAGTCAATAATCGATAACTAAAACTTGAATTGTACTACTTCTTACTGGGTATTACATCAACTTAGAAGCTTCATCTGTGTTCTACTATGGTGCTTTTAGTGTCTCTGCATACCGCAGCACGCGACATAACTTTGCAGACGATAAGTACAACCGTTTCAGAGAGCAGAACGGCCAATGTGACGACCTGGCTTTAAGTAGATTCTATAACAAATTACGAAAACGGACGGATTTCTCAGGTTTTTACTACATATGAACACTTTTCACATTCCCCCGTGCAACTCGGCTGCTAGCCCTCCTTTCATGCAGAATCTTAAGGTCCTAGCCCATGTCCAAGGCACCAAAGCCAGCTCAAAAGTCAATAATCGATACCTAAAACTTAAATTGTACTACTTCTTACTGGCTATTACATCAACTTAGAAGCTTCATCTGTGTTCTACTGTGGTGCTTTTAGTGTCTCCACATACCGCAGCACGCGACATAGCTTTGCAGACGATAAGTACAACCGTTTCAGAGAGAAGAGCGGCCAATGTAACGATCTGGCTTTAAGACGATTCGATAACAAATGACGAATACGAACGGATTTCTCAGGTTTTTACTACATATGAACACCTTTCACATTCTCCCGTGAAACGCGGCTGCTAGTCCTCCTTTCATGGAAAATCTTAAGTTCCTAGCTCATGTCCAAGGCACCAAGGAAGGGTAAAAAGTCAATAATCGATACCTAATACGTGAATTGTACTACTTCTTACTGGCTATTACAACAACTTAGAAGCTTCATCTGTGTTCTACTATGGTGCGTTTAGTGTCTCCACATACCGCAGCACGCGACATAGCTTTGCAGACGATAAATGTAACCGTTTCAGACAGAAGAGCGGCCATTGTGACGATCTGGCTTTAAGTGGATTCGATAAAAAATGACGAAAACTAACGGATTTCTCAGGTTTTTACTACGTATGAACACTTTTCACATTCTCCCGTGCAACTCGACTGCGAGTCCTCCTTTCATGCAAAATGTTAAGGTCCTAGCTCATGTTCAAGGCACCAAAGCCAGCTAAAAAGTCAATAATCGACAACTAAAACTTGAATTGTACTACTTCTTACTGGCTATTACATCAACATAGAAGCTTCATCTGTGTTCTACTATGATGCTTTTAGTGTCTCCGCATACCGCAGCACGCGACGTAGCTTTGCAGACGATAAGTACAACCGATTCAGAGAGAAGAGCGGCCAATGTGACGATCTGGCTTTAAGTCGATTCGATAACAAATGACGAATACGGACGGATTTCTCAGGTTTTTACTACATATGTACACTTTTCACATTCTCCCGTGCGGCGAATGTGACGATATGGCTATAAGTCGATTCGATAACAAATTACGAAAATGGACGGATTTCTCAGGTTTTTACTACATATGAACACTTTTCACATTCTCCCGTGCAACGCGGCGGCTAGTCCTCCTTTCATGCAAAATCTTAAGTTCCTAGCTCATGTCCAGGGCACCAAAGAAGGGTAAGAAGTCAATAATCGATACCTAAAACTTGAATTGTACTACCTCTTACTGGCTATTACATTAACTTAGAAGCTTCATCTGTGTTCTACTATGGTGCTTTTAGTGTCTCCACATACCGCAGCACGCGACATAGCTTTGCAGACGATAAATGTAACCGTTTGAGACAGATGAGCGGCCAATGTGACGATCTGGCTTAAGTCGATTCGATAATAAATGACGAAAACGGTCGGATTTCTCAGGTTTTTGCTACATATGGACACTTTTCACATTCTCCCGTGCAACTCGCTAGCTAGTCCTCCTTTCATGCAAATTGTTAAGGTCCTAGCTCATGTCCAAGGCACCAGAGCCAGCTAAAAAGTCAATAATCGATAACTAAAATTTGAATTGTACTACTTCTTACTGGCTATTACAATCAACTTAGAAGCTTCATCTGTGTTCTACTATGGTGCTTTTAGTGTCTCAGCATACCGCAGCACGCGACATAGCTTTGCAGACGATAAGTACAACCGATTCAGAGAGAAGAGCGGCCAATGTGACGATCTGGCTTTAAGTCGATTCGATAACAAATGACGAATACGGACGGATTTCTCAGGTTTTAACTACATATGTACACTTTTCACATTCTCCCGTGCGGCGAATGTGACGATATGGCTTTAAGTCGATTCGATAACAAATTACGAAAACGGACGGATTTCTCAGGTTTTTACTACATATGAACACTTTTCACATTCTCCCGTGCAACGCGGCGGCTAGTCCTCCTTTCATGCAAAATCTTAAGTTCCTAGCTCATGTCCAAGGCACCAAAAAAGGGTAAAAAGTCAATAATCGATACCTAATACGTGAATTGTACTACTTCTTACTGGCTATTACAACAACTTAGAAGCTTCATCTGTGTTCTACTATGGTGCGTTTAGTGTCTCCACATACCGCAGCACGCGACATAGCTTTGCAGACGATAAATGTAACCGTTTCAGACAGAAGAGCGACCATTGTGACGATCTGGATTTAAGTGGATTCGATAAAAAATGACGAAAACTAACGGATTTCTCAGGTTTTTACTACATATGAACACTTTTCAAATTCTCCCGTGCAACTCGACTGCTAGCCCTCCTTTCATGCAGAATCTTAAGGTCCTAGCCCATGTCCAAGGCACCAGAGCCAGCTAAAAAGTCAATAATCGATACCTAAAACTTGAATTGTACTACTTCTTACTGGCTATTACATCAACTTAGAAGCTTCATCTGTGATCCACTATGGTGCTTTTAGTGTCTCCGCATACCGAAGCACGCGACATAGCTTTGCAGACGATAAATGTAACCGTTTCAGACACAAGAGCGGCCAATGTGACGATCTGGGTTTAAGTCGATTCGATAACAAATGACGAAAACGGACGGATTTCTCAGGTTTTTACTACATATGAACACCTTTCATATTCTCCCGTGCAACGCGGCTGCTAGTCCTCCTTTCATGCAATATCTTAAGTTCCTAGCTCATGTCCAAGGCACCAAAGAAGGGAAAAAAGTCAATAATCGATACCTAAAACTTGAATTGTACTACTTCTTACTTGCTATTACATCAACTTCGAAGCTTCATCTGTGTTCTACTATGGTGCTTTTAGTGTATCCACATACCGAAGCACGCGACATAGCTTTGCAGTCGATAAATGTAACCGTTTCAGACAGAAGATCGGCCATTGTGACGATCTGGCTTTAAATGGATTCTATAACAAATGACGAAAACTAACGGATTTCTCAGGTTTTTTCTATATATGAACACTTTTCATATTCTCCCGTGCAACGCGGCTGCTAGTCCTCCTTTCATGCAAAATCTTAAGTTCCTAGCTCATGTCCAAGGCACCAAAGAAGGGTAAAAAGTCAATAATCGATACCTAAAACATGAATTGTACTACTTATTACTGGCTATTACAACAACTTACAAGCTTCATCTGTGTTCTACTATGGTGCTTTTAGTGTCTCCCCATACCGCAGCACGCGACATAGCTTTGCAGACGATAAGTACAACCGATTCAGAGAGAAGAGCGGCCAATGTGACGATCTGGCTTTAAGTCGATTCGATAACAAATGACGAATACGGACGGATTTCTCAGGTTTTTACTACATATGTACACTTTTCACATTCTCCCGTGCGGCAAATGTGACGATATGGCTTTAAGTCGATTCGATAACAAATTACGAAAACGGACGGATTTCTCAGGTTTTTACTACATATGAACACTTTTCACATTCTCCCGTGCAACGCGGCGGCTAGTCCTCCTTTCATGCAAAATCTTAAGTTCCTAGCTCATGTCCAAGGCACTAAAGAAGGGTAAGAAGTCAATAATCGATACCTAAAACTTGAATTGTACTACCTCTTACTGGCTATTACATTAACTCAGAAGCCTCATCTGTGTTCTACTATGGTGCTTTTAGTGTCTCCACATACGGCAGCACGCGTCATAGCTTTGCAGACGATAAATGTAACTGTTTCAGACAGATGAGCGGCCAATGTGACGATCTGGCTTAAGTCGATTCGATAACAAATGACGAAAACGGTCGGATTTCTCAGGTTTTTGCTACATATGGACACTTTTCACATTCTCCCGTGCAACTCGCCTGCTAGTCCTCCTTTCATGCAAATTGTTAAGGTCCTAGCTCATGTCCAAGGCACCAGAGCCAGCTAAAAAGTTAATAATCGATAACTAAAACTTGAATTGTACTACTTCTTACTGGCTATTACAATCAACATAGAAGCTTCATCTGTGTTCTACTATGGTGCTTTTAGTGTCTCAGCATACCGCAGCACGCGACATAGCTTTGCAGACGATAAGTACAACCGTTTCAGAGAGCAGAACAGCTAATGTGACGACCTGGCTTTAAGTAGATTCTATAACAAATGACGAAAACGGACGGATTTCTCAGGTTTTTACTACATATGAACACTTTTCACATTCTCCTATGCAACTCGGCTGCTAGTCCTCCTTTCATGCAGAATCTTAAGTACCTAGCTCATGTCCAAGGCACAAAAGCCATCTAAAAAGTCAATAATCGGTACCTAAATCTTGAATTGTACTACTTCTTAATGGCTATTACATAAACTTAGAAGCTTCATCTGTGTTCTACTATGGTGCTTTTAGTGTCTTCGCATACCGCAGCACGCGACATAGCTTTGCAGACGATAAATGTAACCGTTTCAGTCAGAAGAGCGGCCAATGTGACGATCTGGCTTTAAGTCGATTCGATAACAAATGACGAAAACGGACGGAATCCTCAGGTTTTTACTACATATGAACACCTTTCACATTCTCCCGTGCAACGCGGCTGCTAGTCCTCCTTTCATGCAAAATCTTAAGTTCCTAGCTCATGTCCAAGGCACTAAAGAAGGGTAAAAAGTCAATAATGGATACCTAAAACGTGAATTGTACTACTTCTTACTGGCTATTACAACAACTTAGAAGCTTCATCTGTGTTCTGCTATGGTGCTTTTAGTGTCTCCACATACCGCAGCACGCGACATAGCTTTGCAGACGATAAATGTAACCGTTTCAGACAGAAGAGCGGCCATTGTGACGATCTGGCTTTAAGTGGATTCGATAAAAAATGACTAAAACTAACGGATTTCTCAGGTTTTTACTACATATGAACAAATTTCACATTCTCCCGTGCAACTCGGCTGCAAGTCTTCCTTTCATGCAAAATGTTAAGGTCCTAGCTCATGTCCAAGGCACCAAAGTCAATAATCGATAACTAAAACTTGAATTGTACTATTTGTTACTGGCTATTACATCAACTTAGAAGCTTCATCTGTGTTCTACTATGGTGCTTTTAGTGTCTCCACATACCGCAGCACGCGACATAGCTTTGCAGACGATAAGTACAACCGTTTCAGAGAGAAGAGCGGCCAATGTGACAATCTGGCTTTAAGTCGATTCGATAACAAATGACGAATACGGACGGATTTCTCATGTTTTTACTACATATGAACACCTTTCACATTCTCCCGTGCAACGCGGCTGCTAGTCCTCCTTTCATGCAAAATCTTAAGTTCCTAGCTCATGTCCAAGGCACCAAAGAAGGGTAAAAAGTCAATAATCGATACCTAAAACATGAATTGTACTACTTATTACTGGCTATTACAACAACTTACAAGCTTCATCTGTGTTCTACTATGGTGCTTTTAGTGTCTCCACATACCGCAGCACGCGACATAGCTTTGCAGACGATAAATATAACAGTTTCAGACAGAAGAGCGGCCTTTGTGACGATCTCGCTTTAAGTGGATTCGATAAAAAATGACGAAAACTAACGGATTTCTCAGGCTTTTTCTACATATGAACATTTTTCACATTCTCCCGTGCAACTCGACTGCCAGTCCTCCTTTCATGCAAAATGTTAAGGTCCTAGCTCATGTTCAAGGCACCAAAGCCAGCTAAAAAGTCAATAATCGACAACTAAAACTTGAATTGTAGTACTTCTTACTGGCTATTACATCAACATAGAAGCTTCATCTGTGTTCTACTATGATGCTTTTAGTGTCTCCGCATACCGCAGCACGCGACATAGCTTTGCAGACGATAAGTACAACCGATTCAGCGATTCAGAGAGAAGAGCGGCCAATGTGACGATCTGGCTTTAAGTCGATTCGATAACAAATGACGAATACGGACGGATTTCTCAGGTTTTTACTACATATGGACACTTTTCACATTCTCACGTGCAACTCGCCTGCTAGTCCTCCTTTCATGCAAATTGTTAAGGTCCTAGCTCATGTCCAAGGCACCAGAGCCAGCTAAAAAGTTAATAATCGATAACTAAAACTTGAATTGTACTACTTCTTACTGGCTATTACAATCAACATAGAAGCTTCATCTGTGTTCTACTATGGTGCTTTTAGTGTCTCAGCATACCGCAGCACGCGACATAGCTTTGCAGACGATAAGTACAACCGTTTCAGAGAGCAGAACAGCTAATGTGACGACCTGGCTTTAAGTAGATTCTATAACAAATGACGAAAACGGACGGATTTCTCAGGTTTTTACTACATATGAACACTTTTCACATTCTCCCATGCAACTCGGCTGCTAGTCCTCCTTTCATGCAGAATCTTAAGGTCCTAGCTCATGTCCAAGGCACAAAAGCCATCTAAAAAGTCAATAATCGGTACCTAAAACTTGAATTGTACTACTTCTTAATGGCTATTACATAAACTTAGAAGCTTCATCTGTGTTCTACTATGGTGCGTTTAGTGTCTTCGCATACCGCAGCACGCGACATAGCTTTGCAGACGATAAATGTAACCGTTTCAGTCAGAAGAGCGGCCAATGTGACGATCTGGCTTTAAGTCGATTCGATAACAAATGACGAAAACGGACGGAATTCTCAGGTTTTTACTACATATGAACACCTTTCACATTCTCCCGTGCAACGCGGCTGCTAGTCCTCCTTTCATGCAAAATCTTAAGTTCCTAGCTCATGTCCAAGGTACTAAAGAAGGGTAAAAAGTCAATAATGGATACCTAAAACGTGAATTGTACTACTTCTTACTGGCTATTACAACAACTTAGAAGCTTCATCTGTGTTCTACTATGGTGCTTTTAGTGTCTCCACATACCGCAGCACGCGACATAGCTTTGCAGACGATAAATGTAACCGTTTCAGACAGAAGAGCGGCCATTGTGACGATCTGGCTTTAAGTGGATTCGATAAAAAATGACGAAAACTAACGGATTTCTCAGGTTTTTACTACATATGAACAATTTTCACATTCTCCCGTGCAACTCGGCTGCAAGTCTTCCTTTCATGCAAAATGTTAAGGTCCTAGCTCATGTCCAAGGCACCAAAGTCAATAATCGATAACTAAAACTTGAATTGTACTACTTGTTACTGGCTATTACATCAACTTAGAAGCTTCATCTGTGTTCTACTATGGTGCTTTTAGTGTCTCCACATACCGCAGCACGCGACATAGCTTTGCAGACGATAAGTACAACCGTTTCAGAGAGAAGAGCGGCCAATGTGACGATCTGGCTTTAAGTCGATTCGATAACAAATGACGAACACGGACGGATTTCTCAGGTTTTTACTACATATGAACACTTTTCACATTCTCCCGTGAACGCGGCTGCTAGTCCTCCTTTCATGCAAAATCTTAAGTTCCTAGCTAATGTCCAAGGCACCACAGAAGGGAAAAAAGTCAATAATCGATACCTAAAACTTGAATTGTACTACTTCTTACTGGCTATTACAACAACTTAGTAGCTTCATCTGTGTTCTACTATGGTGCTTTTAGTGTCCCCACATACCGAAGCACGCGACAAAGCTTTGCAGACGATAAATGTAACCGTTTCAGACAGAAGAGCGGCCATTGTGACGATCTGGCTTTAAGTGGATTCTATAACAAATGACGAAAACTACCGGATTTCTCTGGTTTTTTCTACATATGAACACTTTTCACATTCTCCCGTGCAACGCGGCTGCTAGTCCTCCTTTCATGCAAAATTATTAAGGTCCTAGCTCATTTCCAATTCACCAAAGCCAGCTAAAAAGTCAATAATCGATAATTGAAACTTGAATTATGCTACTTCTTACTGGCTATTACATCAACTTAGAAGCTTCATCTGTGTTCTACTATGATGCTTTTAACGTCTCCGCATACCACAGCACGCGACATAGCTTTGCAGACGACAAGTACAACCGTTTCAGAGAGAAGAGCGGCCAATGTGACGATCTGGCTTTAAGTCGATTCGATAACAAATGACGAATACGGACGGATTTCTCAGGTTTTTACTACATATAAAAACTTTTCACATTCTCCCGTGCAACGAGGCTGCTAGTCTTCCTTTTCATGCCAAATCTTAAGTTCCTAGCTCTTGTCCAATGCACCAAAGAAGGGTAAAACGGTAATAATCGATACCTAAAACTTGAATTGTACTACTGCTTTCTGGCAATTACATCAACTTAGAAGCTTCATCTGTGTTCTACT
This sequence comes from Schistocerca gregaria, assembly GCF_023897955.1. NCBI lineage: Eukaryota > Metazoa > Arthropoda > Insecta > Orthoptera > Acrididae > Schistocerca > Schistocerca gregaria. Next base: position 281,114 of record NW_026061889.1, on the reverse strand, counting down.
ATGGTGCTTTTAGTGTCTCCACATACCGCAGCACGCGACATAGCTTTGCAGACTATAAATATAACCGTTTCAGAGAGAAAAGCGGACAATGTGACGATCTGGCTTTAAGTCGATTCGATAACAAATGACGAAAAAGGACGGATTTCTCAGGTTTTTACTACACATGAACACTTTTCACATTCTCCCGTGCAACTCGGCTGCTAGTCCTCCTCTCATGCAAAATGTTAAGGTCCTAGTTCATGTCCAAGGCACCAAATCCAGCTAAAAAGTCAATAATTGATAACTAAAACTTGAATTGTACTACTTCTTACTGGCTATTGCATCAACTTAGAAGCTTAATCTGTGTTCCACTATGGTGCTTGTAGTGTCTCCACATACCGCAGCACGCGACATAGCTTTGCAGACGATAAATGTAACCGTTTCAGAGAGGAGAGCGGCCAATGTGACGATCTGGCTTTAAGTCGATTCGATAACAAATGACGATAACGGACGGATTTCTCAGGTTTTTACTACATATGAACACTATTCACATTCTCCCATGCAACTCGGCTGCTAGTCCTCCTTTCATGCAGACTCTCAAGGTCCTAGCTCATGTCCAAGGCACCAAAGCCATCTAAAAAGTCAATAATCGGTACCTAAAACTTGAATTGTACTACTTCTTAATGGCTATTACATCAACGTAGAAGCTTCATCTGTGTTCAACTATGGTGCTTTTAGTGTCTTCGCATATCGCAGCACGCAACATAGCTTTGCAGACGATAAATGTAACCGTTTCAGTCAGAAGAGCGGCCAATGTGACGATCTGGCTTTAAGTCGATTCGATAACAAATGACGAAAACGGACGGATTTCTTAGGTTTTTACTACACATGAACACTTTTCACATTCTCCCATGCAACTCGGCTGCTAGTCCTACTTTCATGCAGAATCTTACGGTCCTAGCTCATGACCAAGTCACCAAAGCCAGCTAAAAGATCAATAATCGATACATAAAACTTGAATTGTACTACTTCTTACTGGCTAATACACCAACTTAGAAGCTTCACCTGTGTTCTACTATGTTGCTTTTAGTGTCTCCACATACCGCAGCACGAGACATAGCTTTGCAGACGATAAGTACAAACGTTTTAGAGAGAAGAGCAGCCAATGTGACGATCTGGCTTTAAGTCCTCCTTTCATGCAAAATCTTAATTTCCTAGCTCATGTCCAAGGCACCAAAGAAGGGTAAAAAGTCAATCATCGATACCTAAAACTTGAATTGTACTACTTCATACTGGCTATTACATCAACTTAGAAACTTCATCCGTGTTCTACTATGGTGCTTTTAGTGTCACCACATACCGCAGCACGCGACATAGCTTTGCAGACGATACGTACAACCGTTTCAGAGAGAAGAGCGGCCAATGTGACGATCTGGCTTTAAGTCGATTCTATAAAAAATGACGAAAACGGACGGATTTCTCAGGTTTTTACTACGTACGAACACTTTTCACATTCTCCCGTGCAACTCGGCTGCTAGTCCTCCTTTCATGCAGAATCTTAAGGTCCTAGCTCATGTCCAAGGCACCAAAGCCAGCTAAAAAGGCAATAATCGATACCTAAAATTTGAATTGTACTACTTCTTACTGGCTATTACATCAACTTAAAAGCTTCATCTGTGTTCTACTATGGTGCTTTTAGTGTCTCCACATACCGCAGCACGCGACATAGCTTTGCAGACGATAAATGTAACCGTTTCAGAGAGAAAAGCGGCCAATGTGACGATCTGGCTTTAAGTCGATTCGATAACAAATGACGAAAACGGACGGATTTCTCAGGTTTTTACTACATAAGAACACTTTTGACATTCTCCCGTGCAACTCGGCTGCTAGTCCTCCTCTCATGCAAAATGTTAAGGTCCTAGCTCATGTCCAAGGCACCAGATCCAGCTAAAAAGTCAATAATCGATAATTAAAACTTGAATTGTACTACTTCTTACTGGCTATTGCATCAACTTAGAAGATTCATCTGTGTTCTACTATGGTGCTCTTAGTGTCTCCACATACCGCAGCACGCGACATAGCTTTGCAGACGATAAATGTAACCGTTTCAGACAGAAGTGCGGCCAATGTGACGATCTGGCTTTAAGTCGATTCGATAACAAATGACGAAAACGGACGGATTTCTCAGGTTTTTACTACATATGAACACTTTCCACATTCTCCCATGCAACTCGTTTGCTAGTCCTCCATTCATGCAGAATCTTAAGGTCCTAGCTAATGCCCAAGGCAACAAAGCCAGCTAAAAAGTCAATAATCGATACCTAAAACTTGAATTGTACTACTTCTTACTGGCTATTACATCAACTTAGATGCTTCATCTGTGTTCTACTATGGTGATTCTTGTGTCTCCGCATACCGCAGCACGCGACTTAGCTTTGCAGACGATAAATGTAACCGTTCAGACAGAAGTGCGGCCAATGTGACGAACTGGCTTTAAGTCGATTCGAAAACAAATGACGAAAACGGACGGATTTCTCAGGTTTTTACTACATATGAACACTTTTCACATTCTCCCATGCAACTCGGCTGCTAGTCCTCCTTTCATGCAGAATCTTAAGGCCCTAGCTCATGTCCAAGGCACCAAAGCCATCTAAAAAGTCAATAATCGGTACCTAAAACTTGAATTGTACTACTTCTTAATGGCTATTACATCAACTTACAAGTTTCATCTGTGTTCTACTATGGTGCTTTTAGTGTCTTCGCATACCGCAGTACGCGACATAGCTTTGCAGACGATAAATGTAACCGTTTCAGTCAGAAGAGCGGCCAATGTGACGATCTGGCGTTACGTCGATTCGATAAAAAATGACGAAAACGGACGGATTTCTCAGGTTTTTACTACACATGAACACTTCTCACATTCTCCCATGCAACTCGGCTGCTAGTCCTACTTTCATGCAGAATCTTACGGTCCTAGCTCATGTCCAAGTCACCAAAGGCAGCTAAAAGGTCAATAATCGATACCTAAAACTTGAATTGTACTACGTCTTACTGGCTAATACATCAATTTAGAAGCTTCACTTTTGTTCTACTATGTTGCTTTTAGTGTCTCCACATATCGCAGCACGAGACATAACTTTGCAGACGATAAGTACAAACGTTTTAGAGAGAAGAGCGGCCAATGTGACGATCTGGCTTTAAGTAGTCCTTTCATGCAAAATCTTAATTTCCTAGCCCATGTACAAGGCACGAAAGAAGGGTAAGAAGTCAATAATCGATACCTAAAACTTGAATTGTACTACTTCTTACTGGCTATTACATCAACTTAAAACCTTCACCTGTGTTAACTATGGTGCTTTTAGTGTCTCCACATACCGCAGCACGAGACATAACTTTGCAGACGATAAGTACAAACGTTTTAGAGAGAAGAGCGGCCAATGTGACGATCTGGCTTTAAGTCCTCCTTTCATGCAAAATCTTAAGTTCCTAGCTCATGTCGAAGGAAACAAAGAAGGGTAAAAAGTCAATAATCGATACCTAAAACTTGAATTGTACTACTTCATACTGGCTATTACATCAACTTAGAAACTTCATCCGTGTTCTACTATGGTGCTTTTAGTGTCTCCACATACCGCAGCACGCGACATAGCTTTTCAGACGATATGTACAACCGTTTCAGAGAGAAGAGCGGCCAATATGACGATCTGGCTTTAAGTCGATTCGATAACAAATGACGAAAACGGACGGATTTATCAGGTTTTTACTACGTACGAACACTTTTCACATTCTCCCGTGCAACTCGGCTTCTAGTCCTCCTTTCATGCAGAATCTTAAGGTCCTAGCTCATGTCCAAGGCACCAAAGCCAGCTAAAAAGTCAATAATCGATACCTAAAACTTGAATTGTACTACTTCTTACTGGCTATTACATCAACTTAAAAGCTTCATCTGTGTTTTACTATGGTGCTTTTAGTGTCTCCGCATACCGCAGCACGCGACATAGCTTTGCAGACGATAAGTACAACCGTTTCAGAGAGAAGAGCGGCCAATATGACGATCTGGCTTTAAGTCGATTCGATAACAAATGACGAAAACGGACGGATTTCTCAGGTTTTTACTACATATGAACACTTTTCACATTCTCCCATGCATCTCGGCTGCTAGTCCTACTTTCATGCAGAATCTTACGGTCCTAGCTCATGTGCAAGGCACCAAAGCCAGCTAAAAGATCAATAATCGATACCTAAAACTTGAATTTTACTACTTCATACTGGCTATTACATCAACTTAGAAGCTTCATCTGTGTTCTACTATGGTGCTTTTAGTGTCTCCACATACCGCAGCACGAGAAATAACTTTGCAGACGATAAGTACAAACGTTTCAGAGAGAAGAGCGGCCAATGTGACGATCTGGCTTTAAGTCCTCCTTTCATGCAAAATCTTAATTTCCTAGCTCATGTCCAAGGCACCAAAGAAGGGTAAAAAGTCAATAATCGATACCTAAAACTTGAATTGTACTACTTCATACTGGCTATTACATCAACTTAGAAACTTCATCCGTGTTCTACTATGGTGCTTTTAGTGTCTCCACATACCGCAGCACGCGACATAGCTTTGCAGACGATAAGTACAACCGTTTCAGAGAGTAGAGCGGCCAATGTGACGATCTGGCTTTAAGTCGATTCGATAACAAATGACGAAAACTGACGGAATTCTCAGGATTTTACTACGTATGAACACTTTTCACATTCTCCCGTGCAAATCGGCTGCTAGTCCTCTTTCATGCAGAATCTTAAGGTCCTAGCTCACGCCGAAGGCACCAAAGAAGGGTAAATATCAATAATCGATAACTAAAACTTCAATTGTACTACTCCATACTTGTTATTACATCAACTTAGAAGCATCGTCTGAGTTCTACTATGGAGCTTTTAGTGTCTCTGCATACCGCAGAACGCGATATAGCTTTGCAGACTGTAAATGTAATCGTTTCAGACAGATCTGCGGCCAATGAGACGATCTGGCTTTAAGTCGATTCGATAACAAATGACGAAAACGGACGAATTTCACAGGTTTTTACTACGTATGAACACTTATCACATTCACCCGTGCAACTCATCTGCTAGTCCTCCTTTCATGCAGAATCTTAAGGTACTAGCTCATGTCCAAGGGTCCAAAGCCAGCTAAAAAGTCGGTAATCGATACCTAAAACTTGAATTGTACTACTTCTTACTGGCTATTACATCAACTTAGAAGCTTCATCTGTGTACTACTATGGTGCTTTTAGTGTCTCCCCATACTGCAGCACGCGACATAACTTTGCAGTCGATAAGTACAACCGTTTCAGGGAGAAGAGCGGCCAATGTGACGATCTGGCTTTAAGTCGATTCTATAACAAACGACGAAAACGGACGGATTTCTCAGGTTTTTACTACATATCAACACTTTTCACATTCTCCCATGCAACTCGGCTGCTAGTCCTACTTTCATGCAGAATCTTACGGTCCTAGCTCATGTCCAAGGCACCAAAGCCAGCTAAAAAGTCAATAATCGATACCTAAAACTTGAATTGTACTACTTCATACTGGCTAATACATCAACTTAGAAGCATCATCTGTGTTCTACTATGGAGCTTTTAGTGTCTCTGCATACCGCAGAATGCGATATAGCTTTGCAGACGATAAATGTAACCGTTTCAGACAGATCTGCGGCCAATGTGAGGATCTAGCTTTAAGTCGATTCGATAACAAATGACGAAAACGGACGGATTTCTCAGGCTTTTACCACACATGAACACTTTTCACATTCTCCCATGCAACTCGGCTGCTAGTCCTACTTTCATGCAGAATCTTACGGTCCTAGCTCATGTCCAAGGCACCAAAGCAAGCTAAAAGATCAATAATCGATACCTACCCCTTAACTTGAATTGTACTACTTCTTACTGGCTGTTACATCAACTTAGAAGCTTCACCTGTGTTCTACTATGGTGCTTTTAGTGTCTCCCCATACCGCAGCACGCGACATACCTTTGCAGACGATAAGTACAACCGTTTCAGGGAGAAGAGCGGCCAATGTGACGATCTGGCTTTATGTCGATTCGAAAACAAATGAAGAATACGGACGGATTTCTCAGCTATTTACTACATATGAACACTTTTCACATTCTCCCATGCAACGCGGCTGCTAGTCCTCCTATCGTGCAAAATCTTAAGGTCCTAGCTCATGTCCAAGGCACCAAAGCCAGGTAAAAAGTCAAGAATCGATACCTAAAACTTGATTTGTACTTCTTCTTACTGGCTATTACATCAACTTAGATGCTTCATCTGTGTTCTACTATGGTGCTTTTAGTGTCTATACATACCGCAGCACGCGACATAACATTGCAGACGATAAGTACCAACGTTTTAGAGAGAGGAACGGCCAATGTGACGATCTGGCTTTAAGTCGATTCGATAACAAATGACGAAAACGGACGGATTTCTCAGGTTTTTACTACATATGAACACTTTTCACATTCTCCCATTTAACGCGGCTGCTAGTCCTCCTTTCATGCAAAATCTTAAATTCCTAGCTCATGTCCAAGGCACCAAAGCCAGCTAAAAAGTCAATAATCGATACCTAAAACTAGAATTGTACTACTTCTTACTGGCTATTACATCAACTTAGAAGCTTCATCTGTGTTCTACTATGGTGCTTTTAGTGTCTCCGCATACCGCAGCACGCGACATAGCTTTGCAGAAGATAAGTACAACCGTTTCAGAGAGAAGAGCGGCCAATGTGACGATCTGGCTTTAAGTCGATTCGATAACAAACGACGAAAACGGACGGATTTCTCAGGTTTTTACTACATATGAACACTTTTCACATTCTCCCATTTAACGCGGCTGCTAGTCCTACTTTCATGCATAATCTTAAGGTCCTAGCTCATGTCCAAGGCACCAAAGAAAGGTAAAAAGTCAATAATCGATTCCTAAAACTTGAATTGTACTACTTCTTACTGGCTATTACATCAACTTACAAACTTCATCCGTGTTCTACTATGGTGCTTTTAGTGTGTCCACATAATGCAGCACGCGACATAATATTGCAGACGATAAGTACAACCGTTTCAGAGAGAAGAGCGGCCAATGTGACGATCTGGCTTTAAGTCGATTCGATAACAAACGACGAAAACGGACGGATTTCTCAGGTTTTTACTACATATGAACGGTTTTCACTTTCTCCCATTTAACGCGGCAGCTAGTCCTCCTTTCATGCAGAATCTTAAGTTCCTAGCTCATGTCCAAGGAACCAAAGAAGGGTAAAAAGTCAATAATCGATACCTAAAACTTGAATTGTACTACTTCTTACTGTCTATTACATCAACTTAGAAGCTTCATCTGTGTTCTACTATGGTGCTTTTAGTGTCTTCGCATACCGCAGCACGCGACATAGCTTTGCAGACGATAAGTACAACCGTTTCAGAGAGAAGAGCGGCCAATGTGACGATCTGGCTTTAAGTCGATTCGATAACAAAAGACGAAAACGGACGGTTTTCTCAGGTTTTTACTACGTATGAACACTTTTCACATCCTCCCGTGCAACTCGGCAGCTAGTCCTCCTTTCATGCAGAATCTTAAGGTCCTAGCTCATGTCCAAGGCACCAAAGCCAGCTAAAAAGTCAATAATCGATACCTAAAACTTGAATTGTACTGCTTCTTACTGGCTATTACATCAAATTAGATGATTCATCTGTGTCCTACTATGGTGCTTTAGTGTCTCCGCATACCGCAGCACGCGACATAGCTCTGCAGACGATAAGTACAACCGTCTCAGGGAGAAGAGCCGCCAATGTGACGATCTAGCTTTAAGTCGATTCGATAACAAATGACGAAAACGGACGGATTTCTCAGGTTTTTACTACGTATGAACACATATCACATTCACCCGTGCAACTCGGCTGCTAGTCCTCCATTCATCCACAATCTTAAGGTCCTAGCTCATGTCCAAGGGTCCAAAGCCAGCTAAAAAGTCAGTGATCGATACCTAAAACTTGAATTGTACTAACTCTTACTGGCTATTACATCAACTTAGAAGCTTCATCTGTGTTATACTATGGTGGTTTTAGTGTCTCCACGTACCGCAGCAGGCGACATACCTTTGCAGACGATAAGTACAACCGTTAAAGAGAGAAGAGCGGCCAATGTGACGATCTGGCTTTAAGTCGATTCGAAAACAAATGACGAAAACGGACGGATTTCTCAGGTTTTTACTACATATGAACACTCTTCACATTCTCCCATTTAACGCGGCTGCTAGTCCTCCATTCATGCAAAATCTTAAATTCCTAGCTCATGTCCAAGGCACCAAAGCCAGCTAAAAAGTCAATAATCGATACCTTAAACTTGAATTGTACTACTTCTTACTGGCTATTACATCAACTTAGAAGCTTCATCTGTGTTCTACTATGGTGCTTTTAGTGTCACCGCATGCCGCAGCACGCGTTATAGCTTTGCGGACGATAAGTACAATCGTTTCAGAGAGAAGAGCGGCCAATGTGACGATCTGGCTTTAAGTCGATTCGAAAACAAATGACGAAAAAGGACGGATTTCTCAGGTTTTTACGACATATGAAAACTTTTCACATTCTCCCATGCAACTCTGCTGCTAGTCCTCCTTTCATGCAGAATCTTAAGTTCCTAGCTCATGTCCAAGGCACCAAAGAAGGGTAAAAAGTCAATAACCGATACCTAAAACTTGAATTGTACTACTTCTTACTCTCTATTACATCAACTTAGAAGCTTCATCTGTGTTCTACTATGGTGCTTTTAGTGTCTTCGCATACCGCAGCACGCGACATAGCTTTGCAGACGATAAATGTAACTGTTTCAGTCAGAAGAGCGGCCAATGTGACGATCTGGCTTTAAGTCGATTCGATAACAAATGACGAAAACGGACGGATTTCTCAGGTTTTTACTACACATGAACACTTTTCACATTCTCCCATGACACTCGGCTGCTAGTCCTACTTTCATGCAGAATCTTACGGTCCTAGCTCACGTCCAAGGCACCAAAGCCAGCTAAAAGATCTATAATCGATACCTCCCCCTTAACTTGAATTGTACTACTTCTTACTCGCTATTACATCAACTTAGAAACTTCATCCGTGTTCTACTATGGTGCTTTTAGTGTCTCCACATACCGCAGCAGGCGACATACCTTTGCAGACGATAAGTACAACCGTTTCAGAGAGAAGAGCGGCCAATGTGACGATCTGGCTTTAAGTCGATTCGAAAACAAATGAAGAAAACGGACGGATTTCTCAGGTTTTTACTACATATGAACACTTTTCACATTCGCCCATTTAACGCGGCTGTTAGTCCTCCTTTCATGCAAAATATTAAATTCCTAGCTCATGTCCAAGGCACCAAAGCCAGCTAAAAAGTTAATAATCGATACCTAAAACTTGAATTGTACTACTTCTTACTGGCTATTACATCAACTTAGAAGCTTCATCTGTGTTCTACTATGGTGCTTTTAGTGTCTCCGCATACCGCAGCACGCGACATAGCTTTGCAGAAGATAAGTACAATCGTTTCAGAGAGAAGAGCGGCCAGTGTTACGATTTGGCTTTAAGTCGATTCGATAACAAACGACGAAAACGGACGGATTTCTCAGGTTTTTACTACGTATGAACGCTTTTCACATTCTCCCATTTAACGCGGCAGCTAGTCCTCCTTTCATGCAGAATCTTAAGTTCCTAGCTCATGTCCAAGGCACCAAAGAAGGGTAAAAAGTCAATAATCGATACCTAAAACTTGAATTGTACTACTTCTTACTGGCTATTACATCAACTTAAAAGCTTCATCTGTGTTCTACTATGGCTCTTTTAGTGTCTCCCCATAAGGCAGCACGCGACATACCTTTATAGACGATAAGTACAACCGTTTCAGGGAGAAGAGCGGCCAATGTGACGATCTGGCTTTAAGTCGATTCGATAACAAATGACGAAAACTGACGGAATTCTCAGGTTTTTACTACATATCAACACTTTTCACATTCTCCCATGCAACTCGGCTGCTAGTCCTACTTTCATGCAGAATCTTACGGTCCTAGCTCATGTCCAAGGCACCAAAGCCAGCTAAAAGATCAATAATCGATACCTAAAACTTGAATTGTACTACTTCTTATTGGGTATTACATCAACTTAGATGCTTCATCTGTGTTCTACTATGGTGCTTTTAGTGTCTCCACATACCGCAGCACGCGACATAACATTGCAGACGATAAGTACCAACGTTTTAGAGAGAAGAGCTTCCAATGTGACGATGTGGCTTTAAGTCGATTCGATAACAAATTACGAAAACGGACGGATTTCTCAGGTTTTTACTACATATGAACACTTTTCACATTCTCCCATTTAACGCGGCTGCTAGTCCTCCTTTCATGCAAAATCTTAAGTTCCTAGCTCATGTCCAAGGCACCAAAGCCAGCTAAAAAGTCAATAATCGATACCTAAAACTTGAATTGTACTACTTCATACTGGCTAATACATCAACTTAGAAGCATCATCTGTGTTCTACTATGGAGCTTTTAGTGTCTCTGCATACCGCAGAATGCGATATAGCTTTGCAGACGATAAATGTAACCGTTTCAGACAGATCTGCGGCCAATGTGAGGATCTAGCTTTAAGTCGATTCGATAACAAAAGACGAAAACGGACGGATTTCTCAGGCTTTTACCACACATGAACACTTTTCACATTCTCCCATGCAACTCGGCTGCTAGTCCTACTTTCATGCAGAATCTTACGGTCCTAGCTCATGTCCAAGGCACCAAAGCAAGCTAAAAGATCAATAATCGATACCTACCCCTTAACTTGAATTGTACTACTTCTTACTGGCTGTTACATCAACTTAGAAGCTTCACCTGTGTTCTACTATGGTGCTTTTAGTGTCTCCCCATACCGCAGCACGCGACATACCTTTGCAGACGATAAGTACAACCGTTTCAGGGAGAAGAGCGGCCAATGTGACGATCTGGCTTTATGTCGATTCGAAAACAAATGAAGAATACGGACGGATTTCTCAGCTATTTACTACATATGAACACTTTTCACATTCTCCCATGCAACGCGGCTGCTAGTCCTCCTATCGTGCAAAATCTTAAGGTCCTAGCTCATGTCCAAGGCACCAAAGCCAGGTAAAAAGTCAAGAATCGATACCTAAAACTTGATTTGTACTTCTTCTTACTGGCTATTACATCAACTTAGATGCTTCATCTGTGTTCTACTATGGTGCTTTTAGTGTCTATACATACCGCAGCACGCGACATAACATTGCAGACGATAAGTACCAACGTTTTAGAGAGAAGAACGGCCAATGTGACGATCTGGCTTTAAGTCGATTCGATAACAAATGACGAAAACGGACGGATTTCTCAGGTTTTTACTACATATGAACACTTTTCACATTCTCCCATTTAACGCGGCTGCTAGTCCTCCTTTCATGCAAAATCTTAAATTCCTAGCTCATGTCCAAGGCACCAAAGCCAGCTAAAAAGTCAATAATCGATACCTAAAACTAGAATTGTACTACTTCTTACTGGCTATTACATCAACTTAGAAGCTTCATCTGTGTTCTACTATGGTGCTTTTAGTGTCTCCGCATACCGCAGCACGCGACATAGCTTTGCAGAAGATAAGTACAACCGTTTCAGAGAGAAGAGCGGCCAATGTGACGATCTGGCTTTAAGTCGATTCGATAACAAACGACGAAAACGGACGGATTTCTCAGGTTTTTACTACATATGAACACTTTTCACATTCTCCCATTTAACGCGGCTGCTAGTCCTACTTTCATGCATAATCTTAAGGTCCTAGCTCATGTCCAAGGCACCAAAGAAAGGTAAAAAGTCAATAATCGATTCCTAAAACTTGAATTGTACTACTTCTTACTGGCTATTACATCAACTTACAAACTTCATCCGTGTTCTACTATGGTGCTTTTAGTGTCTCCACATAATGCAGCACGCGACATAATATTGCAGACGATAAGTACAACCGTTTCAGAGAGAAGAGCGGCCAATGTGACGATCTGGCTTTAAGTCGATTCGATAACAAACGACGAAAACGGACGGATTTCTCAGGTTTTTACTACATATGAACGGTTTTCACTTTCTCCCATTTAACGCGGCAGCTAGTCCTCCTTTCATGCAGAATCTTAAGTTCCTAGCTCATGTCCAAGGAACCAAAGAAGGGTAAAAAGTCAATAATCGATACCTAAAACTTGAATTGTACTACTTCTTACTGTCTATTACATCAACTTAGAAGCTTCATCTGTGTTCTACTATGGTGCTTTTAGTGTCTTCGCATACCGCAGCACGCGACATAGCTTTGCAGACGATAAGTACAACCGTTTCAGAGAGAAGAGCGGCCAATGTGACGATCTGGCTTTAAGTCGATTCGATAACAAAAGACGAAAACGGACGGTTTTCTCAGGTTTTTACTACGTATGAACACTTTTCACATCCTCCCGTGCAACTCGGCAGCTAGTCCTCCTTTCATGCAGAATCTTAAGGTCCTAGCTCATGTCCAAGGCACCAAAGCCAGCTAAAAAGTCAATAATCGATACCTAAAACTTGAATTGTACTGCTTCTTACTGGCTATTACATCAAATTAGATGATTCATCTGTGTCCTACTATGGTGCTTTAGTGTCTCCGCATACCGCAGCACGCGACATAGCTCTGCAGACGATAAGTACAACCGTCTCAGGGAGAAGAGCCGCCAATGTGACGATCTAGCTTTAAATCGATTCGATAACAAATGACGAAAACGGACGGATTTCTCAGGTTTTTACTACGTATGAACACATATCACATTCACCCGTGCAACTCGGCTGCTAGTCCTCCATTCATCCACAATCTTAAGGTCCTAGCTCATGTCCAAGGGTCCAAAGCCAGCTAAAAAGTCAGTGATCGATACCTAAAACTTGAATTGTACTAACTCTTACTGGCTATTACATCAACTTAGAAGCTTCATCTGTGTTATACTATGGTGCTTTTAGTGTCTCCACGTACCGCAGCAGGCGACATACCTTTGCAGACGATAAGTACAACCGTTAAAGAGAGAAGAGCGGCCAATGTGACGATCTGGCTTTAAGTCGATTCGAAAACAAATGACGAAAACAGACGGATTTCTCAGGTTTTTACTACATATGAACACTCTTCACATTCTCCCATTTAACGCGGCTGCTAGTCCTCCATTCATGCAAAATCTTAAATTCCTAGCTCATGTCCAAGGCACCAAAGCCAGCTAAAAAGTCAATAATCGATACCTTAAACTTGAATTGTACTACTTCTTACTGGCTATTACATCAACTTAGAAGCTTCATCTGTGTTCTACTATGGTGCTTTTAGTGTCACCGCATGCCGCAGCACGCGTTATAGCTTTGCGGACGATAAGTACAATCGTTTCAGAGAGAAGAGCGGCCAATGTGACGATCTGGCTTTAAGTCGATTCGAAAACAAATGACGAAAAAGGACGGATTTCTCAGGTTTTTACGACATATGAAAACTTTTCACATTCTCCCATGCAACTCTGCTGCTAGTCCTCCTTTCATGCAGAATCTTAAGTTCCTAGCTCATGTCCAAGGCACCAAAGAAGGGTAAAAAGTCAATAACCGATACCTAAAACTTGAATTGTACTACTTCTTACTCTCTATTACATCAACTTAGAAGCTTCATCTGTGTTCTACTATGGTGCTTTTAGTGTCTTCGCATACCGCAGCACGCGACATAGCTTTGCAGACGATAAATGTAACTGTTTCAGTCAGAAGAGCGGCCAATGTGACGATCTGGCTTTAAGTCGATTCGATAACAAATGACGAAAACGGACGGATTTCTCAGGTTTTTACTACACATGAACACTTTTCACATTCTCCCATGACACTCGGCTGCTAGTCCTACTTTCATGCAGAATCTTACGGTCCTAGCTCACGTCCAAGGCACCAAAGCCAGCTAAAAGATCTATAATCGATACCTCCCCCTTAACTTGAATTGTACTACTTCTTACTCGCTATTACATCAACTTAGAAACTTCATCCGTGTTCTACTATGGTGCTTTTAGTGTCTCCACATACCGCAGCAGGCGACATACCTTTGCAGACGATAAGTACAACCGTTTCAGAGAGAAGAGCGGCCAATGTGACGATCTGGCTTTAAGTCGATTCGAAAACAAATGAAGAAAACGGACGGATTTCTCAGGTTTTTACTACATATGAACACTTTTCACATTCGCCCATTTAACGCGGCTGTTAGTCCTCCTTTCATGCAAAATATTAAATTCCTAGCTCATGTCCAAGGCACCAAAGCCAGCTAAAAAGTTAATAATCGATACCTAAAACTTGAATTGTACTACTTCTTACTATCTATTACATCAACTTAGAAGCTTCATCTGTGTTCTACTATGGTGCTTTTAGTGTCTATACATACCGCAGCACGCGACATAACATTGCAGACGATAAGTACCAACGTTTTAGAGAGAAGGGCGGCCAATGTGACGATCTGGCTTTTTAGTCGATTCGATAACAAATTACGAAAACGGACGGATTTCTCAGGTTTTTACTACATATGAACACTTTTCACATTCTCCCATTTAACGCGGCTGCTAGTCCTCCTTTCATGCAAAATCTTAAGTTCCTAGCTCATGTCCAAGGCACCAAAGCCAGCTAAAAAGTCAATAATCGATACCTAAAACTTGAATTGTACTACTTCATACTGGCTAATACATCAACTTAGAAGCATCATCTGTGTTCTACTATGGAGCTTTTAGTGTCTCTGCATACCGCAGAACGCGATATAGCTTTGCAGACGATAAATGTAACCGTTTCAGACAGATCTGCGGCCAAAGTGAGGATCTAGCTTTAAGTCGATTCGATAACAAATGACGAAAACTTACTGATTTCTCAGAATTTTACTACGTATGAACACTTTTCACATCCTCCCGTGCAACTCGGCAGCTAGTCCTCCTTTCATGCAGAATCTTAAGGTCCTAGCTCATGTCCAAAACACCAAAGCCAGCTAAAAAGTCAGTAATCGATACATAAAACTTGAATTGTACTGCTTCTTACTGGCTATTACATCAAATTAGATGATTCATCTGTATTCTACTATGGTGCTTTAGTGTCTCCGCATACCGCAGCACGCGACATAGCTCTGCAGACGATAAGTACAACCGTCTCAGAAAGAAGAGCCGCCAATGTGACGATCTGGCTTTAAGTCGATTCGATAACAAACGACGAAAACGGACAGATTTCTCAGGTTTTTACTACATATTAACACTTTTCACATTCTCCCATGCAACTCGGCTGCTAGTCCTACTTTCATGCAGAATTTTTCGGTCCTAGCTCATGTCCAAGGCACCAAAGCCAGCTAAAAGGTCAATAATCGATAACTAAAACTTGATTTGTACTACTTCTTACTGGCTATTACATCAACTTAGATGCTTCATCTGTGTTCTACTATGGTGCTTTTAGTGTCTCCACATACCGCAGCACTCGACATAACATTGCAGACGATAAGTACCAACGTTTTAGAGAGAAGAGCGGCCAATGTGACGATCTGGCTTTAAGTCGATTCGATAACAAATGACGAAAACGGACGGATTTCTCAGGTTTTTACTACATATGAACACTTTTCACATTCTCCCGTGTAACGCGGCTGCTAGTCCTAATTTCATGCAAAATCTTGATTTCCTAACTCATGTCCAAGGCACCAAAGCCAGCTAAAAAGTCAATAATCGATACCTAAAACTTGAATTGTACTACTTCATACTGGCTATTACATCAACTTAGAAGCATCATCTGTGTTCTACTATGGAGCTTTTAGTGTCTCTGCATACCGCAGAACGTGATATAGCTTTGCAGACGATAAATGTAACCGTTTCAGACAGATCTGCGGCCAATGTGACGATCTGGCTTTAAGTCGATTCGATAACAAATGACGAAAATGGACGGATTTCTCAGGTTTTTACTACGTATGAACACATATCACATTCACCCGTGCAACTCGGCTGCTAGTCCTCCTTCCAGGCAGAATCTTAAGGTCCTAGCTCATGTCTACGGGTCCAAAGCCAGCGAAAAAGTCAGTGATCGATACCTAAAACTTGAATTGTACTACTTCTTACTGGCTATTACATCAACTTAGAAGCTTCATCTGTGTTATACTATGGTGCTTTTAGTGTCTCCACATACCGCAGCAGGCGACATACCTTTGCAGACGATAAGTACAACCGTTTCAGAGAGAAGAGCGGCCAATGTGACGATCTGGCTTTAAGTCGATTCTAAAACAATTGACGAAAACGGACGGATTTCTCAGGTTTTTACTACATATGAACACTTTTCACGTTCTCCCATTTAACGCGGCTGCTAGTCCTCCTTTCATGCAAAATCTTAAGTTTCTAGCTCATGTCCAAGGCACCAAAGCCAGCTAAAAAGTTAATAATCGATACCTAAAACTTGAATTGTACTACTTCTTACTGGCTATTACATCAACTTAGAAGCTTCATCTGTGTTCTACTATGGTGCTTTTAGTGTCTCCGCATACCGCAGCACGCGACATAGCTTTGCAGAAGATAAGTACAATCGTTTCAGAGAGAAGAGCGGCCAGTGTTACGATCTGGCTTTAAGTCGATTCGATAACAAACGACGAAAACGGACGGAATTCTCAGGTTTTTACTACATATGAACGCTTTTCACATTCTCCCATTTAACGCGGCAGCTAGTCCTCCTTTCATGCAGAATCTTAAGTTCCTAGCTCATGTCCAAGGCACCAAAGAAGGGAAAAAGTCAATAATCGATACCTAAAACTTGAATTGTACTACTTCTTACTGTCTATTACATCAACATAGAAGCTTCATCTGTGTTCTACTATGGTGCTTTTAGTGTCTTCGCATACCGCAGCACGCGACATAGCTTTGCTGACGATTAGTACAACCGTTTCAGAGAGAAGAGCGGCCAATGTGACGATCTGGCTTTAAGTCGATTAGACAACAAATGACGAAAACGGACTGATTTCTCAGGTTTTTACTACGTATGAACACTTTTCACCTCCTCCCGTGCAACTCGGCAGCTAGTCCTCCTTTCATGCAGAATCTTATGGTCCTAGCTCATGTCCAAGGCACCAAAGCCAGCTAAAAAGTCAATAATCGATACCTAAAACTTGAATTGTACTACTTCTTACTGGCTCTTACATCAACTTAGAAGCTTCATCTGTGTTCTACTACGGTGCTTTTAGTGTCTCCGCATACCGCAGCACGCGACATAGCTTTGCAGACGATAAGTACAACCGTTTCAGAGAGAAGAGCGGCCAATGTGACGATCTGGCTTTAAGTCGATTCGATAACAAATGACGAAAACGGACGGTCTTCTCAGGTTTTTACTACGTATGAACACTTTTCACATCCTCCCGTGCAACTCGGCAGCTAGTCCTCCTTTCATGCCGAATCTTAAGGTCCTAGCTCATGTCCAAGGCACCAAAGCCAGCTAAAAAGTCAATAATCGATACCTAAAACTTGAAATTTACTGCTTCTTACTGGCTATTACATCAAATTAGATGATTCATCTGTGTTCTACTATGGTGCTTTAGTGTCTCCGCATACCGCAGCACGCGACATAGCTCTGCAGACGATAAGTACAACCGTTTCAGAGAGAAGAGCGGCCAATGTGACGATCTCGCTTTAAGTCGATTCGATAACAAACGACGAAAACGGACGGATTTCTCAGGTTTTTAACACATATTAACACTTTTCACATTCTCCCATGCAACTCGGCTGCTAGTCCTACTTTCATGCAGAATTTTTCGGTCCTAGCTCATGTCCAAGGCACCAAAGCCAGCTAAAAGATCAATAATCGATACCTAAAACTTGAATTGTACTACTTCTTACTGGCTATTACATCAACTTAGAAGCTTCACCTGTGTCCTACTATGGTGCTTTTAGTGTCTCCCCATACCGCAGCAGGCGACATACCTTTGCAGACGATAAGTACAACCGTTTCAGAGAGAAGAGCGGCCAATGTGACGATCTGGCTTTAACTCGATTCGAAAACAAATGACGAAAACGGACTGATTTCTCAGGTTTTTACTACGTATGAACACTTTTCACATCCTCCCGTGCACCTCGGTTGCTAGTCCTCCTTTCATGCAGAATCTTAAGGTCCTAGCTCATGTCCAAGGCACCAAAGGCAGCTAAAAAGTCAATAATCGATACCTAAAACTTGAATTGTACTACCTCTTACTGGCTATTACATCAACTTAGAAGCTTCATCTGTGTTCTATTATGGTGCTTTTAGTGTCTCCCCATACCGCAGCAGGCGACATACCTTTGCAGACGATAAGTACAACCGTTTCAGAGAGAAGAGCGGCCAATGTGACGATCTGGCTTTAAGTCGATTCGATAACAAATGACGAAAACGGACGGATTTCTCAGGTTTTTACTACATATGAACAATTTTCACATTCTCCCGTGTAACGCGGCTGCTAGTCCTAATTTCATGCAAAATCTTAATTTCCTAACTCATGTCCAAGGCACCAAGGAAAGGTAAAAATTCAATAATCGATACCTAAAACTTGTATTGTACTACTTCTTACTGTCTATTACATCAACTTAGAAACTTCATCCGTGTTCTACTATGGTGCTTTTAGTGTCTCCACATACCGCAGCACGCGACATAGCTTTGCAGACGATAAGTACAACCGTTTCAGAGAGAAGAGCGGCCAATGTGACGATCTGGCTTTAAGTCGATTCGAAAACAAATGACGAAAACGGACGGATTTCTCAGGTTTTTACTACATGTGAACACTTTTCACATTCTCCGGTGCAACTCGGCTGCTAGTCCTCCCTTCATGCAAAATCTTAATTTCCTAGCTCATGTTCAACGCACCAAATAAGGGTTAAAAGTCAATAATCGATAACTAAAACTTGAATTGTACTACTTCATACTGGCTATTACATCAACTTAGAAGCTTCATCTGTGTTCTCCTATTGTGCTTTTAGTGTCTCTGCATACCGCAGAACGCGATATAGCTTTGCAGACGACAAATGTAACCGTTTCAGGCAGATCTGCGGCCCATGTGACGATCTGGCTTTAAGTCGATTCTATAAAAAATGACGAAAACGGATAGATTTCTCAGGTTTTTACTACATATGAACACTTTTCACATTCTCCCGTGCAACGCGGCTGCTAGTCCTCCTTTCATGCAAAATATTAAGTTCCTAGCTCATGTCCAAGGCACCAAAGAAGGGTAAAAAGTCAATAATCGATACCTAAAACTTGAATTGTACTACTTCTTACTCTCTATTACATCAACTTAGAAGCTTCATCTGTGTTCTACTATGGTGCTTTTAGTGTCTCCACATACCGCAGCACGCGACATAATATTGCAGACGATAAGTACAAACGTTTTAGAGAGAAGAGCGGCCAATGTGACGATCTGGCTTTAAGTCGATTCGATAACAAATGACGAAAACGGACGGATTTCTCAGGTTTTTACTACATATGAACACTTTCACATTCTCCCGTGCAACGCAGCTGCTAGTCCTCCTTTCATGAAAAATCTTAAGTTCCTAGCTCATGCCCAAGGCACCAAAGAAGGGTAAAAATTCAATAATCGATACCTAAAACTTGAATTGTACTACTTCATACTGGCTATTACATCAACTTCGAAGCATCATCCGTGTTCTACTATGGAGCTTTTAGTGTCTCTGCATACCGCAGAACGCGATATAGCTTTGCAGACGATAAATGTAACTGTTTCAGACAGATCTGCGGCCAATGTGACGATCTGGCTTTAAGTCGATTCGATAACAAATGACGAAAACGGATGGATTTCTCAGGTTTTTACTACGTATGAACACTTATCACATTCACCCGTGCAACTCGGCTGCTAGTCCCCCTTTCATGCAGAATCTTAAGGTCCTAGCTCATATCCAAGGGTCCAAAGCCAGCTATAAAGTCAGTAATCGATACCTAAAACTTGAATTGTACTACCTCTTACTGGCTATTACATCAACTTAGAAGCTTCATCTGTGTTCTACTATGGTGCTTTTAGTGTCTCCCCATACCGCAGCAGGCGACATACCTTTGCAGACGATAAGTACAACCGTTTCAGAGAGAAGAGCGGCCAATGTGACGATCTGGCTTTAAGTTGATTCGAAAACAAATGACGAAAACGGACGGATTTCTCAGGTTTTTTCCTACATATGAACACTTTTCACATTCTCCTATTTAACGCGGCTTCTAGTCCTCCTTTCATGCAAAATCTTAAGTTGCTAGCTCATGTCCAAGGCACCAAAGCCGACTAAAAAGGCAATAATCGAAACCTAAAACTTGAATAGTACTACTTCTTACTGGCTATTACATCAACTTAGATGCTTCATCTGTGTTCTACTATGGTGCTTTTAGTGTCTCCACATACCGCAGCACGCGACATAACATTGCAGACGATAAGTACCAACGTTTTAGAGAGAAGAGCGGCCAATGTGACGATCTGGCTTTAAGTCGATTCGATAACAAATGACGAAAACGGACGGATTTCTCAGGTTTTTACTACATATGAACAATTTTCACATTCTCCCGTGTAACGCGGCTGCTAGTCCTAATTTCATGCAAAATCTTAATTTCCTAACTCATGTCCAAGGCACCAAGGAAAGGTAAAAATTCAATAATCGATACCTAAAACTTGTATTGTACTACTTCTTACTGTCTATTACATCAACTTAGAAACTTCATCCGTGTTCTACTATGGTGCTTTTAGTGTCTCCACATACCGCAGCACGCGACATAGCTTTGCAGACGATAAGTACAACCGTTTCAGAGAGAAGAGCGGCCAATGTGACGATCTGGCTTTAAGTCGATTCGAAAACAAATGACGAAAACGGACGGATTTCTCAGGTTTTTACTACATGTGAACACTTTTCACATTCTCCGGTGCAACTCGGCTGCTAGTCCTCCCTTCATGCAAAATCTTAATTTCCTAGCTCATGTTCAACGCACCAAAGAAGGGTAAAAAGTCAATAATCGATACCTAAAACTTGAATTGTACTACTTCATACTGACTATTACATCAACTTAGAAGCTTCATCTGTGTTCTCCTATTGTGCTTTTAGTGTCTCTGCATACCGCAGAATGCGATATAGCTTTGCAGACGATAAATGTAACCGTTTCAGACAGATCTGCGGCCCATGTGACGATCTGGCTTTAAGTCGATTCTATAAAAAATGACGAAAACAAATAGATTTGTCAGGTTTCTACTACATATGAACACTTTTCACATTCTCCCGTGCAACGCAGCTGCTAGTCCTCCTTTCATGAAAAATCTTAAGTTCTTAACTCATGCCCAAGGCACCAAAGAAGGGTAAAAATTCAATAATCGATACCTAAAACTTGAATTGTACTACTTCATACTGGCTATTACATCAACTTAGAAGCATCATCCGTGTTCTACTATGGAGCTTTTAGTGTCTCTGCATACCGCAGAACGCGATATAGCTTTGCAGACGATAAATGTAACCGTTTCAGACAGATCTGCGGCCAATGTGACGATCTGGCTTTAAGTCGATTCGATAACAAATGACGAAAACGGATGGATTTCTCAGGTTTTTACTACGTATGAACACTTATCACATTCACCCGTGCAACTCGGCTGCTAGTCCCCCTTTCATGCAGAATCTTAAGGTCCTAGCTCATGTCCAAGGGTCCAAAGCCAGCTATAAAGTCAGTAATCGATACCTAAAACTTGAATTGTACTACTTCTTACTGGCTATTACATCAACTTAGAAGCTTCATCTGTGTTCTACTATGGTGCTTTTAGTGTGTCCCCATACCGCAGCAGGCGACATACCTTTGCAGACGATAAGTACAACCGTTTCAGAGAGAAGAGCGGCCAATGTGACGATCTGGCTTTAAGTCGATTCGAAAACAAATGACGAAAACGGACGGATTTCTCAGGTTTTTACTACATATGAACACTTTTCACATTCTCCCATTTAACGCGGCTTCTAGTCCTCCTTTCATGCAAAATCTTAAGTTCCTAGCTCATGTCCAAGGCACCAAAGCCGGCTAAAAAGCAATAATCGAAACCTAAAACTTGAATAGTACTACTTCTTACAGGCTATTACATCAACTTAGATGCTTCATCTGTGTTCTACTATGGTGCTTTTAGTGTCTCCACATACCGCAGCACGCGACATAACATTGCAGACGATAAGTACCAACGTTTTAGAGAGAAGAGCGGCCAATGTGACGATCTGGCTTTAAGTCGATTCGATAACAAATGACGAAAACGGACGGATTTCTCAGGTTTTTACTATATATGAACACTTTTCACATTCTCCCGTGTGACGCGGCTGCTAGTCCTAATTTCATGCAAAATCTTAATTTCCTAACTCTTCGTATTATAAGGATGGGGGCCCCTCCACGCCCGCATCAACGTGGTGACCAAACCAAAAGTTCTACTGTCACCTCCGTAAGCATGTTAGTTTTGAATCAGGCGTCACAGGATGCAGGCTGTGATGTTGTTCATGCGTCTGGGTAAGATTACTCATTTACATGGTCCATCAGGAGATAGAAGTGGTCGAAAGCGATTGAAGGGTAGCGGTTGTAAGGGCAGAGGAAAAAAAAGTGCCAAGGCCAGAGCCAAGGGAAAAAAAACCTCTGCGACAGTAGGACGGGTGGTAAGGGCAGTAGCGGCTTGCTAGCTGCGATAGAGCATGCAAGGTGAGGTCGGTTAGCGTGAGGTATCGTGCATCGTTACCTATGTGCTGCGTGTCCGTTAGCTGGGTCAGTCCGAGTGCTGCGGCTGGGCTCGCTTGTAGTCCCCTGGGCCGGCTGTAGTGGCTTCCTCCCTGTAACATAAGAGTTCGGCGCGGCAACGCATGCGTTGCTGTTGGGCCCTCTGCTGCGCCTTGTCGTCGGTGACTTGGTGCAGCTTCATCAGGCTGGTGCAGAACGACAGCGATCGGCTACCGTTCAGCGTCCTCCTCTACTGCACGCCGCAGCTCTTTCGCAATGTAGCTTCAAAGAGCTCCGTTTGTTCGAAGAGCTGCGTCAGTTCAGCGTCCGAGGAAGTTTTGCCGTTCGCTCGCGCCTGGGCGATAAAGGCTGCCCTTTTGGCTTCTCGATCCCTTGGGGGACCGGCTCCCGTCGTGGTCGGCGTTGCCACCGGTTCAGCTGGAGCGGTGGTTTTCTTCACTGCACCTCTCACCTGCGGTGCTGCTGGGGCAACCGCTGGCTCAGGCGCGCGGACGTCCTTCTGCGAGGTCGCAATAGTGTTCGCAGGTACTACTGCGCCGGGGCCTCGGGCGAAGACTGCTCGCAGATGCCTCAAGGCCTCTTCTTTCTCTGCAGCCACGGCGGCTGCGGAGGCAGCCCTCTCTGTCGCAATGACGGCTCTGAGGGCTGCAGTGGCCTCCTTCACGGCGTTGCCGAGTTCGAGGTCACGCATCTTCTCGGGAGCGCGGGCTGCGTCCTGGCCGCCCGTTTCCAAGCGGTCTTCCTGGCTCCTGGCAGGTGGAGCTGCTGCTGCGCCGTCCCTCTGCTGCGCCGGGCTGTTCTGCGCCCTACGCCGTTTCTGACGTCGTCTTCGCATCTTCCGCTGTGTCGGTGCGACCGCGGCCGCCTCGCCGCCCCCGACACGGCTGCGGCTTGCAAAAGCAGCACAGCCGCGCCAGCTGGCGACGTGCGGGCCGCCACACCGGACACAGGTCGGCAGAACGTTGCTGCCGCGGTCGCAGGCGCGGCTGTCGTGCTCCCCTGAGCACTTGACGCACCGCACCGCGTTGCGGCAATACTTCGCAACATGGCCCTCGCCCTGGCACCTGAAGCACTGGGGCAGGGGGTCCATGGCGGTCGGGAGAGCCTCTGACGTCACCGGGAAGCCCAGCAGCTTCCGCAAGTCGAAGATGTCGCTCCCGCCGTCGACCGTATGCACGGTAACGGTATAGAGCGGCGCCCTCTTCTTGTTGGTCCGGTTGTGCAGCCTTGCGGTTACACCACCAAACCCGGCTCGCAGCAGCCCTTCCCGGACCGCTGCCTCGTCACAGCACCAAGGTAGCCCCCTGAGGAGTGCCTTGGTCGTCTTCATCCTTCCTGCGGAAGGTGCCTTCTCACGCGCCGGCGGCGCGTCGACGATGTGGTCGGCCACTGCGACCTTGATCGCCCTGTGGTCGGCCACGTTTGCGGCTCGAACGCAGATCAGCGAGTCTGTATCGACAGACTCGTAGACCACTTCGTTCCGTGCGCAGTTCGTCATGGTGTCGAACAGCGCTGTCCACCCACCTTTACACTTGATGTATAAAGGGGGGACAGGCCGCGACTCGTCTTCTCGGGAGTTCCTTGCATGGTCGGCAGACTTAGTGAGTTGCGCAACCGAAGGACACTTCGTAGCGGCAGGTTTCCTCTGCGCCCCGTTCTTTCCCATGCTGTGAGGCGCGAAACACGACAATCTGCACGCGTTGTCAAAACAACGCACGACAAATTGCTCTGCGCGGCTCCCACAGCACAGAAACCTCTTCACGAGCTCTCAACGGCCGAGTTAGCGTAGCGCGCAACGGCAGCGATGCGCACGCCTCGCCAGCTCAGGCCGCTCTCAATTTCCTAACTCATGTCCAAGGCACCAAGGAAAGGTAAAAATTCAATAATCGATACCTAAAACTTGAATTGTACTACTTCTTACTGGCTATTACATCAACTTAGAAACTTCATCCGTATTCTACTATGGTGCTTTTAGTGTCTCCACATACCGCAGCACGCGACATAGCTTTGCAGACGATAAGTACAACCGTTTCAGAGAGAAGAGCGGCCAATGTGACGATCTGGCTTTAAGTCGATTCTATAAAAAATGACGAAAACGAATAGATTTCTCAGGTTTCTACTACATATGAACACTTTTCACATTCTCCCATGCAACGCGGCTGCTAGTCCTCCTTTCATGCAAAATATTAAGTTCCTAGCTCATGTCCAAGGCACCAAAGAATTGTAAAAAGTCAATAATCGATACCTAAAACTTGAATTGTACTACTTCTTACTGGCTATTACATCAACTTATAAGCATCAACTGTGTTCTACTATGGTGCTTTTAGTGTCTCCGCATACCGCAGCACGCGACATAGCTTTGCAGACGATAAGTACAACCGTTTCAGACAGAAGAGCGGCCAATGTGACGATCGGGCTTTAAGTCGATTCGACAACAAATGACGAAAACGGACGGATTTCTCAGGTTCTTACTACATATGAACACTTTTCACATTCTATCGTGCAACTCGGCAGCTAGTCCTCCTTTCATGCAGAATCTTAAGGGCCTAGCTCATGTCCAAGGCGCCAAAGCTACCTAAAAGGTCAATAATCGATACCTAAAAGTTGAATTGTACTACTTCTTACTGGCTATTACATCAACTTATAAGCATCATCTGTGTTCTACTATGGTGCCTTTAGTGTCTCCGTATACCGCAGCACGCGACATAGCTTTGCAGACGATAAAAGCAACCGTTTATGAGAGAAGAGCGGCCAATGTGACGATCTGGCTTTAAGTCGATTCGATAACAAATGACGAACACGGACGGATTTTACAAGTTTTTACTACATATGAACACATTTCACATTCTACCGTGCAACGCGGCTGCTAGTCCTCCTTTCATGCAAATTCTTAAGTTCCTAGTTCATGTCCAAGCCACCAATGAAGGGTAAAAAGTCAATAATCGATAACTAAAACTTGAATTGTACTACTTCTTACTGGCTATTACATCAACTTAGAAGCTTCATCTGTGTTCTACTATGGTGCTTTTAGTATCTCCACATACCGCAGCACGCGAAATAGCTTTGCAGACGATAAATGTAACCGTTTCAGACAGAAGAGCGGCCAATGTGACGATCTGGCTTGATAACAAAGACGATAAAAACAACCGTTTCTGAGAGAAGAGCGGCCAATGTGACGATCTGGCTTTAAGTCGATTCGATAACAAATGACGAACACGGACGGAGTTCTCAAGTTTTTACTACATATGAACACTTTTCACATTCTACCGTGCAACGCGGCTGCTAGTCCTCCGTTCATGCAAATTCTTAAGTTCCTAGCTCATGTCCATGGCACCAAAGCCAGCTAAAAAGGCAAAAATCGATAACTAAAACTTGAATTGTACTACTTCTTACAGGCGATTACAGCAACTTAGAAGCTTATTCTGTGTTCTGCTATGGTGCATTTAGTGTCTCCGCATACCGCTGCACGCGACATAGATTTGCAGACGATAAGTACAACCGTTTCAGAGAGAAGAGCGGCCAATGTGACGATCTGGCTTTAAGTCGATTCGATAACAAATTACGAAAACGGACGGATTTCTCAGGTTTTTACAACATATGAACACTTTTCACATTCTCCCGTGCAACGGCAGCTAGTCCTCCTTTAATGCAAAGTGTTAAGGTCCTAGCTCATGTCCAAGGAACCAAAGCCTGCTAAAAAGTCAATAATCGATAACTAAAACTTGAATTGTACTACTTCTTACTGGCTATTACGTCAACTTAGAAGCTTCATCTGCGTTCTACTATGGTGCTTTTAGTGTCTCCGCATACCGCAGCACGCGACATAGCTTTGAAGACGATAAATGTAACCGTTTCAGACAGAAGAGCGGCCAATGTGACAATCTGACTTTAAGTAAATTCGATAACAAATGACAAACACGGACGGATTTCTCAGGTTTTTACTACATATGAACACTTTTCACATTCTCCCGTGCAACGCGGCTGCTAATCCTCCTTTCATGCAATATCTCAAGTTCCTAGCTCATGTCCAAGGCACCAAAGGAGGGTAAAAAGTCAATAATCGATATCTAAAACTTGAATTGTACCACTACTTACTGGCTATTACATCAGCTTAGAAGCTTCATCTGCGTTCTACTATGGTGCTTTTAGTGTTTCCGCATACCGCAGCACGCGACATAGCTTTGAAGACGATAAATGTAACCGTTTCAGACAGAAGAGCGGCCAATGTGACACTCTGACTTCAAGTAAATTCGATAACAAATGACAAACACGGACGGATTTCTCAGGTTTTTACTACGTATGAACACTTCTCACGTTCTCCCGTGCAACGCGGCTGCTAGTCCTCCTTTTATGCAAAATCTTAAGTTCCTAGCTCATGTCCAAGGCACCAAAGAAGGGTAAAAAGTCAATAATCGATAACTAAAACTTGAATTGTACTACTTCATACTGGCTATTACATCAATTTATAAGCTTCATCTGTGTTCTAAAATGGTTCTTTTAGATTCTCTGCATACCGCAGAACGCGATATAGCTTTGCAGACGATGAATGTAACCGTTTCAGACAGATCTGCGGCCAATGTGACGATCTTACTTTAAGTCGATTCGACAACAAATGACGAAAACGGACGTACTTCTCAGGTTCTTACTACATATAAACACTTTTCACATTCTATCGTGCAACTCGGCAGCTAGTCCTCCTTTCATGCAGAATCTTAAGGGCCTAGCTGATGTCCAAAGCGCCAAAGCTACCTAAAAGTTCAATAATCGATACCTAAAACTTGAATTGTACGACTTCTTACTGGCTATTACATCAACTTATAAGCATCATCTGTGTTCTACTATGGTGCTTTTAGTGTCTCCGTATACCGCAGCACGCGTCATAGCTTTGCAGACGATAAATGTAACCGTTTCAGACAGAAGAGCGGCCAATGTGACGATCTGGCTTGATAACAAAGACGATAAAAACAACCGTTTCTGAGAGAAGAGCGGCCAATGTGACGATCTGGCTTTAAGCCGATTCGATAACAAATGACGAACACGGACGGAGTTCTCAAGTTTTTACTACATATGAACACTTTTCACATTCTCTCGTGCAACGCGGCTGCTAGTCCTCCGTTCATGCAAATTCTTAAGTTCCTAGCTCATGTCCAAGGCACCAAAGCCAGCTAAAAAGGCAAAAATCGATAACTAAAACTTGAATTGTACTACTTCTTACAGGCTATTACATCAACTTAGAAGCTTATTCTGTGTTCTGATATGGTGCTTTTAGTGTCTCCGCATACCGCAGCACGCGACATAACTTTGCAGACGATAAGTACAACCGTTTCAGAGAGAAGAGCGGCCAAGGTGACGATCTGGCTTTAAGTCGATTCGATAACAAATGACGAAAACGGACGGATTTCTCAGGTTTTTACAACATATGAACACTTTTCACATTCTCCCGTGCAACGCGGCTGCTAGTCCTCCTTTCATGCAAAATATTAAGTTCCTAGCTCATGTCCAAGGCACCAAAGATTTGTAAAAAGTCAATGATCAAAAACTAAAACTTGAATTGCACTACTTCTTACTGGCTATTACATCAAATTAGAAGCTTCATCTGTGTTCTACTATGGTGCTTTTAGTGTCTCCCCATACCGTAGCACGCGACATACCTTTGCAGACGATAAGTACAACCGTTTCAGAGAGAAGAGCGGCCAATGTGACGATCTGGCTTTAAGTCGATTCGATAACAAATGACGAAAACGGACGGATTTCTCAGGTTTTTACTACGTATGAACACTTATCACATTCACCCGTGCAACTCGGCTGCTAGTCCTCCTCTGATGCAGGTCCTAGCTCATGTCCAAGGCACCAAATCCAGCTAAAAAGTCAATAATCGATACCTAAAACTTGAATTGTGCTACTTCTTACTGGCTATTACATCAACTTAGAAGCTTCATCTGTGTTCTACTATGGTGCTTTTAGTGTCTCCCCATACCGCAGCAGGCGACATACCTTTGCAGACGATAAGTACAACCGTTTCAGAGGGAAGAGCGGCCAATGTGACGATCTGGCTTTAAGTCGATTCGAAAACAAATGACGAAAACGAACAGAATTCTCAGGTTATTACTACATATAAACACTTTTCACATTCTCCCATACAACGCGGCTGCTATTCCTCCTTTAATGCAAAATCTTAAGTTCCTAGCTCATGTCCAAGGCACCAAAGCCAGCTAAAAAGCAATAATCGATACCTAAAACCTGAGTTGTACTGCTTCTTACTGGCTATTACATCAACTTAGATGCTTCATGTGTGTTCTACTATGGTGCTTTTAGTGTCTCCCCATAACGCAGCACGCGACGTACCTTTGCAGACGGTAAGTATAACCGTTTCAGAGAGAAGAGCGGCCAATGTGACGATCTGGCTTTAAGTCGATTCGAAAACAAATGACGAAAACGGACTGATTTCTCAGGCTTTTACTACATACGAACACTTTTCACATTGTCCCATGCAACGCGGCTACTAGTTCTCCCTTATTGCAAAATCTTAGGTTCCTAGCTCATGTACAAGGCACCAAAGAAGGGTAAAAAATCAATAATCGAAAACTAAAACTTGAATTGTACTACTTCTTACTGGCTATTACATCAAATTAGAAGCTTCATCTGTGTTCTACTATGGTGCTTTTAGTGTCTCCCCATACCGTAGCACACGACATACCTTTGCAGACGATAAGTACAACCGTTTCAGAGAGAAGAGCGGCCAATGTGACGATCTGGCTTTAAGTCGATTCGATAACAAATGACGAAAACGGACGGATTTCTCAGATTTTTACTACGTATGAACACTTATCACATTCACCCGTGCAACTCGGCTGATTGTCCTCCTCTCATGCAGAATCTTAAGGTCCTAGCACATGTCCAAGGCACCAAATCCAGCTAAAAAGTCAATAATCGATACCTAAAACTTGAATTGTGCTACTTCTTACTGGCTATTACATCAACTTAGAAGCTTCATCTGTGTTCTACTATGGTGCTTTTAGTGTCTCCCCATACCGCAGCAGGCGACATACCTTTGCAGACGATAAGTACAACCGTTTCAGAGGGAAGAGCGGCCAATGTGACGATCTGGCTTTAAGTCGATTCGAAAACAAATGACGAAAACGAACAGAATTCTCAGGTTATTACTACATATAAACACTTTTCACATTCTCCCATACAACGCGGCTGCTAGTCCTCCTTTAATGCAAAATCTTAAGTTCCTAGCTAATGTCCAGGGCACCAAAGCCAGCTAAAAAGCAATAATCGATACCTAAAACCTGAGTTGTACTGCTTCTTACTGGCTATTACATCAACTTAGAAGCTTCATCTGTGTTCTACTATGGTGCTTTTAGTGTCTCCCCATAACGCAGCACGCGACGTACCTTTGCAGACGGTAAGTATAACCGTTTCAGAGAGAAGAGCGGCCAATGTGACGATCTGGCTTTAAGTCGATTCTATAAAAAATGACGAAAACGGATAGATTTCTCATGTTTCTACTACATATGAACACTTTTCACATTCTCCCGTGCAACGCGGCTGCTAGTCCTCCTTTCATGCAAAATATTAAGTTCCTAGCTCATGTCCAAGGCACCAAAGAATTGTAAAAAGTCAATAATCAATACCTAAAACTTGAATTGTACTACTTCTTACTTTCTATTACATCAACTTATAAGCATCATCTGTGTTCTACTATGGTGCTTTTAGTGTATCCGCATACCGCAGCATGCGACGTAGCTTTGCAGACGATAAGTACAACCGTTTCAGACAGAAGAGCGGCCAATGTGACGATCGGGCTTTAAGTCGATTCGACAACAAATGACGAAAACAGACGGACTTCTCAGGTTCTTACTACATATGAACACTTTTCACATTCTATCGTGCAACTCGGCAGCTAGTCCTCCTTTCATGCAGAATCTTAAGGGCCTAGCTCATGTCCAAGGCGCCAAAGCTACCTAAAAGGTCAATAATCGATACCTAAAACTTGAATTGTACTACTTCTTACTGGCTATTACATCAACTTATAAGAATCATCTGTGTTCTACTATGGTGCTTTTAGTGTCTCCGTATATCGCAGCACGCGACATAGATTTGCAGACGATAAAAACAACCGTTTATGAGAGAAGAACGGCCAATGTGACGATCTGGCTTTAAGTCGATTCGATAACAAATGACGAACCCGGACGGATTTCTCAAGTTTTTACTACATATGAACACTTTTCACATTCTACCGTGCAACGCGACTGCTAGTCCTCCTTTCATGCAAATTCTTAAGTTCCTAGTTCATGTCCAAGCCACCAATGAAGGGTAAAAAGTCGATAATCGATAACTAAAACTTGAATTGTACTACTTCTTACTGGCTATAAGATCAACTTAGAAGCTTCATCTTTGTTCTACTATGCTGCTTTTAGTATCTCCACTTACCGCAGCACGCGACATAGCTTTGCGGACGATAAATGTAACCGTTTCAGACAGAAGAGCGGCCAATGTGACGATCTGGCATGATAACAAAGACGATAAAAACAACCGTTTCTGAGACAAGAGCGGCCAATGTGACGATCTGGCTTTAAGTCGATTCGATAACAAATGACGAACAAAGACGGAGATCTCAAGTTTTTACTACATATGAACACTTTTCACATTCTACCGTGCAACGCGGATGCTAGTCCTCCGTTCATGCAAATTCTTAAGTTCCTAGCTCATGTCCAAGGCACCAAAGCCAGCTAAAAAGGCAAAAATCGATAACTAAAACTTGAATTGTACTACTTCTTACTGGCTATTACATTATCTTAGAAGCTTCATCTGTGTTCTACTATGGTGCTTTTTGTGTCTCCGCATACCACAGCACGCGACATAGCTTTGCAGGCGATATGTACAACCGTTTCAGAGAGAAGAGCGGCCAATTGAACGATCTGGCTTTAAGTCGTTTCGTCAATAAATGACGAAAACGGACGGATTCCTCAGGTTTTTACTACATATGAACACTTTTTCACATTCTCCCGTGCAACTCGGCAGCTAGTCCTCCTTTCATGCAGAATCTTAAGGTCCTAGCTCATGTCCAAGTCACCAAATCTGCTAAAAAGTCAATAATCGATAACTAAAACTTGAATTGTACTACTTCTTACTGGCTATTACATCAACTTAGAAGCTTCATCTGCGTTCTACTATGGTGCTTTTAGTGTCTCCGGATACCGCAGCACGCGACATAGCTTTGCAGACGATAAATGTAACCGTTTCAGACAGAACAGCGGCCAATGTGACAATCTGGCTTTAAGTCGATTCGACAACAAATGACGAAAACGGACGGATTTCTCAGGTTCTTACTACATATGAACACTTTTCACATTCTATCGTGCAACTCGGCAGCTAGTCCTCCTTTCATGCAGAATCTTAAGGGCCTAGCTCATGTCCAAGACGCCAAAGCTACCTAAAAGGTCAATAATCGATACCTAAAACTTGAATTGTACTACTCCTTACTGGCAATTACATCAACTTATAAGCATCATCTGTGTTCTACTATGGTGCTTTTAGTGTCTCCGTATACCGCAGCACGCGACATAGCTTTGCAGACGATAAAAACAACCGTTTCTGAGAGAAGAGAGGCCAATGTGACGATCTGGCTTTATGTCGATTTGATAACAAATGACGAACACGGACGGATTTCTCAAGTTTTTACTACATATGAACACTTTTCACATTCTACCGTGCAACGCGGCTGCTAGTCCTCCCTCATGCAAATTCTTAAGTTCCTAGTTCATGTCCAAGCCACCAATGAAGGGTAAAAAGTCAATAATCGATAACTAAAACTTGAATTGTACTACTTCTTACTGGCTATTACATCAACTTGGAAGCTCCATCTGTGTTCTACTATGTTGCTTTTAGTATCTCCACATACCGCAGCACGCGACATAGCTTTGCAGACGATAAATGTAACCGTTTCAGACAGAAGAGCGGCCAATGTGACGATCTGGCTTGATAACAAAGACGATAAAAACAACCGTTTCTGAGAGAAGAGCGGCCAATGTGACGATCTGGCTTTAAGACGATTCGATAACAAATGACGAACACGGACGGAGTTCTCAAGTTTTTACTACATATGAACACTTTTCACATTCTACCGTGCAACTCGGCAGCTAGTCCTCCTTTAATGCAAAGTGTTAAGGTCCTAGCTCATGTCCAAGGCACCAAAGCCAGCTAAAAAGTCAATAATCGATAACTAAAACTTGAATTGTACTACTTCTTACTGGCTATTACATCAACTTAGAAGCTTCATCTGTGTTCTACTGTGGTGCTTTTAGTGTCTCCCCATACCGCAGCACGCGACATACCTTTGCAGACGATAAGTACAACCGTTTCAAAGAGAAGAGCGGCCAATGTGACGATCTGGCTTTAAGTCGATTCGATAACAAATGACGAAAACGAACAGATTTCTCAGGTTTGTACTACATATGAACACTTTTCACCTTCTCCTGTGCATCGGAGCTGCTAGTCCTCCTTTCATGCAAAATCTCAAGTTCCTAGCTCATGTCCAAGGCACCAAAGCCAGCTTAAAGTTCAATAATCGATACCTAAAACTTGTATTATATTACTTCTTACTGGCTATTACATCAACTTAGAAGCTTCATCTGCGTTCTACTGTGGTGCTTTTAGTGTCTCCGCATACCTCAGCACGCGACATATCTTTGCTGACGATAAATGTAACCGTTTCAGACAGAGGAGCGTCCAATGTGACAATCTGGCTTTAAGTCGATTCGATAACAAATGACGAGCACGGACAGATTTCTCAGGTTTTTACTACATATGAACACTTTTCACGTTCTCCCGGGCAACGCGGCGGCTAGTCCTCCTTTCATGCAAAATCGTAAGTTCGTAGCTCATGTCCAAGGCAACAAAGAAGGGTAAAAAGTCAGTTATCGATACTAAAACTTGAATTGTACCACTACTTACTGGCTATTACATCAACTTAGAAGCTTCATCTGTGTTCTACTATGGTGGTTTTAGTGTCTCTGCATACCGCAGCACGCGACATAGCTTTGCAGACGGTAAGTACAACCGTTTCAGAGAGAAGAGCGGCCAATGTGACGATCTGGCTTTAAGTCGATTTGATAAGAAATGACGAAAACGGACGGATTTCTCAGGTTTTTAATACATACGAACACTTTTCACATTCTCCCTTGCAACGCGGCTGATAGTCCTCCTTTCATGCAAAATGTTAAGGTCCTAGCTCATGTCCAATTCACCAAAGCAAGATAAAAAGTCAATAATCGATAACTAAAACTTGAATTGTACTACTTCTTACTGGCTATTACATCAACTTAGAAGCTTCATCTGTGTTCTACTATGGTGCTTTTAGTGTCTCCGCATACCGCAGCACGCGACATAGCTTTGAAGACGATAAATGTAACCGTTTCAGACAGAAGAGCGGCCAATGTGACAATCTGACTTTAAGTAAATTCGATAACAAATGACGAACACGGACGGATTTCTCAGGTTTTTACTACATATGAACACTTTTCACATTCTCCCGTACAACGCGGCTGCTAATCCTCCGTTCATGCAATATCTCAAGTTCCTAGCTCATGTCCAAGGCACCAAAGGAGGGTAAAAAGTCAATAATCGATACCTAAAACTTGAATTGTACCACTTCTTACTGGCTATTACATCAACTTAGAAGCTTCATCTGCGTTCCACTATGGTGCTTTTAGTGTCTCCGTATACCGCAGCACTCGACATAGCTTTGAAGACGATAAATGTAACCGGTCAGACAGAAGAGCGGCCATTGTGACAATCTGACTTTAAGTAAATTCGATAACAAATGACAAACACGGACGGATTTCTCAGGTTTTTACTACGTATGAATACTTCTCACGTTCTCCCGTGAAACGCGGCTGCTAGTCCCCCTTTTATGCAAAATCTGAAGTTCCTAGCTCATGTCCAAGGCACCAAAGAAGGGTAAAAAGTCAATAATCGATACCTAAAACTTGAATTATACTACTTCTGATTGGCTAGTACACCAATTTAGAAGCTTCATCTGTGTTCTACTATGGTGCTTTTAGTGTCTCCGTATACCGCAGCACGCGACATAGCTTAGCAGACGATAAATGTAACCGTTTTAGACAGAACAGCGGCCAATGTGACAATCTGGCTTTAAGTCGATTCGACAACAAATGACGAAAACGGACGGATTTATCAGGTTCGTACTACATATGAACACTTTTCACATTCTATCGTGCAACTCGGCAGCTAGTCCTCCTTTCATGCAGAATCTTAAGGGCCTAGCCCATGTCCAAGGTGCCAAAGCTACGTAAAAGGTAAATAATCGATACCTAAAACTTGAATTGTACTACTTCTTACTGGCTATTACATCAACTTATAAGCATCATCTGTGTTCTACTATGGTGCTTTTTATGTCTCCGTATACCGCAGCACGCGACATAGCTTTGCAGACGATAAAAATAACGGTTTCTGAGAGAAGAGCGGCCAATGTGACGATCTGGCTTTAAGTCGATTCGATAACAAATGACGAACACGGACGGATTTCTCAAGTTTTTACTACATATGAACACTTTTCACATTCGACCGTGCAACTCGGCCGCTAGTCCTCCTTTAATGCAAAGTGTTAAGCTCCTAGCTCATGTCCAAGGCACCAAAGCCACCTAAAAAGTCAATAATCGGTAACTAAAACTTGAATTGTACTACTTCTTACTGGCTATTACATCAACTTAGAAGCTTCATCTGTGTTCTACTATGTTGCTTTTAGTGTCTCCGCATACCGCAGCACGCGACATAGCTTTGCAGACGATAAGTACAACCGTTTCAAAGAGAAGAGCGGCCAATGTGACGATCTGGCTTTAAGTCGATTCGATAACAAATGACGAAAACGAACAGATTTCTCAGGTTTGTACTACATATGAACACTTTTCACATTCTCCCGTGCATCGGAGCTGCTAGTCCTCCTTTCATGCAAAATCTCAAGTTCCTAGCTCATGTCCAAGGCACCAAAGCCAGCTTAAAGGTCAACAATCGATACCTAAAACTTGAATTATATTACTTCTTACTGGCTATTACATCAACTTAGAAGCTTGATCTGTGTTCTACTATGGTGCTTTTAGTGTCTCCGCATACCGCAGCACGCGACATAGCTTTGCAGACGATAAGTACAACCGTTTCAGAGAGAAGAGCGGCCAATGTGACGATCTGGCTTTAAGTCGATTCGATAATAAATGACGAAAACGGACGGATTTCTCAGGTTTTACTACATATGAACACTTTTCACATTCTCCCGTGCAACGCGGCTGCTAATCCTCCTTTCATGCAAAATCTCAAGTTCCTAGCTCATGTCCAAGGCACCAAAGGAGGGTAAAAAGTCAATAATCGATACCTAAAACTTGAATTGTTCGTCTTCTTACTGGCTATTACATCAATTTAAAAGCTTCATCTGCGTTCTACTATGGTGCTTTTAGTGTCTCCGCATACCGCAGCACGCGACATAGCTTTGCAGACGTTAAATGTAACCGTATCAGACAGAACAGCGGCCATAGTGACGATCTGGCTTTAAGTCGATTCGACAACAAATGACGAAAACGGACGGATTTCTCTTGTTTTTACTACATATGAACACTTTTCACATTCACCCGTGCAACGCGGCTGGTAGTCCTCCTTTCATGAAAATTCTTAAGTTCCTAGCTCATGTCCAAGGCACCAATGAAGGGCAAAAAGCTAATAATCGATAACTAAAACTTGAATTGTACTACTTCTTACTGGCTATTACATCAACTTAGAAGCTTCATCTGTGTTCTACTATGTTGATTTTAGTGGCTCCGCATACCGCAGCACGCGTCATAGCTTTGCAGACGATAAATGTAACCGTTTCAGACATAAGAGTGGCCAATGTGACGATCTGGCCTTAAGTCGATTCGATAACAAATGACGAAAACGGACAGATTTCTCAGGTTTTTACTACATATGAACACTATTCACATTCTCCCGTGCAACTCGGCTGCTAGTCCTCCTTTCATGCAAAACGTTAAGGTCCTAGCCCATGTCCAAGGCACCAAAGCCAGCTAAAAAGTCAATAATCGATAACTAAAACTTGAATTGTACTACTTCATACTGGCTATTACATCAATCTAGAAGCTTCATCTGTGTTCTACTATGGTACTTCTAGTGTCTCCGCATACCGCAGCACGCGACATAGCTTTGCAGACGATAAGAACAACCGTTTCAGAGAGACGAGCGGCCAATGTGACGATCTGGCTTTAAGTCGATTCGATAACAAATGACGAAAACGGACGGATTTCTCAGGTTTTTACTACATATGAACACTTTTCACATTCTCCCGTTTAACTCGGCTGCTAGTCCTACTTTCATGCAAAATCTTAATTTCCTAACTCATGTCCAAGGCACCAAAGAAGGTTAAATACTCAATAATCGATACCTAAAACTTGAATCGTACTATTTCTTACTGGCTGTTACATCAACTTTGAGGCTTCATCCGTGTTCTACTACGGTGCTTTTGGTGTCTCCGCATACCGCAGCACGCGACATAGCTTTGCAGACGATAAGTACAACCGTTTCAGAGAGAAGAGCGGCCAATGTGACGATCTGGTTTTAAGTCGATTCGATAACAAATGACGAAAATGGAAGAATTTCTCAGGTTTTTACCACATATGAACACTTTTGACATTCTCCCGTGCAACTCGGCTGCTAGTCCTCCTTTCATGCAGAATCTTAAAGTTCTAGTTCATGTCCAAGGCACCAAAGCCAGCTAAAAAGTCAATAATCGATAACTAAAACTTGAATTGTACTAGTTAATACTGGATATTACATCAACTTAGAAGCTTCATCTGTGTTCTACTATGGTGCTTTTAGTGTCTCCACAAACCGCAGCAGGCGACATAGCTTTGCAGGCGATAAGTACAACCGTTTCAGAGAGAAGAGTGCCAATGTGACGATCAGGCTTTAAGTCGATTCGATAGCAAATGACGAAAACGGACGGATTTCTGAGGTTTCTACTACATACGCACACATTTCACATTCTCCCGTGCAACGCGGCTGCTAGTCCTCCTTTCATGCAAAATCTTAAGTTCCTAGCTCGTGTGCAAGGCACCAAAGAAGGGTATAAAGTCAATAATCCATAACTAAAACTTGAATTGTACTACTTCTTACTGGCTATAACATCAACTTAGAAGCTTCATCTGTGTTCTACTATGGTGCTTTTAGTGTCTCCGCATACCGCAGCAAGCGTCATATCTTTGCAGACGATAAATGTAACCGTTTCAGAGAGAAGAGCGGCCAATGTGACGATCTGGCTTTAAGTCGATTCGATAACAAATGACGAGAACGGACGGATTTCTCAGGTTTTTACTACATATGAACACTTTTCAAATTCTCCCGTGCAACTCGGCTGCTAGTCCTCCTTTCATGCAAAGTGTTAAGGTCCTAGCTCATGTCCAAGGCACCAAAGCCAGCTAAAAAGTCAATAATCGATAACTAAAACTTGAATTCTACTACTTATTACTGGCTATTACATCAACTTAGAAGCTTCATCTGTGTTCTACTATGGTGCTTTTAGTGTCTCCGCATACCGCAGCACGCGACATTGCTTTTCAGACTATAAGTACAACCGTTTCAGAGAGAAGAGCGGGCAATGTGACGATCTGGCTTTAAGTCGATTCGATAACAAATGACGAACACGGATGGATTTCTCAAGTTTTTACTACATATGAACACTTTTCACATTCTCCCGTGCAACGCGGCTGCTAGTCCTCCTTTCATGAAAATTCTTAAGTTCCTAGCTCATGTCCAAGGCACCAATGAAGGGCAAAAAGTCAATAATCGATAACTAAAACTTGAATTGTACTACTTCTTACTGGCTATTACATCAACTTAGAATCTTCATCTGTGTTCTACTATGTTGATTTTAGTGGCTCCGCATACCGCAGTACGCGTCATAGCTTTGCAGACGATAAATGTAACCGTTTCAGACACAAGAGCGGCCAATGTGACGATGTGGCTTTCAGTCGATTCGATAACAAATGACGAAAACGGACGGATTTCTCAGGGTTTTACTACATATGAACACTTTTCACATTCTCCCGTGCAACGCGGCTGCTAATCCTCCTTTCATGCAATATCTCAAGTTCCTAGCTCATGTCCAAGGCACCAAAGGAGGGTAAAAAGTCAATAATCGATACCTAAAACTTGAATTGTACCACTTCTTACTGGCTATTACATCAACTTAGAAGCTTCATCTGCGTTCTACTATGGTGCTTTTAGTGTCTCCGCATACCGCAGCACGCGACATAGCTTTGAAGACGATAAATGTAACCGTTTCAGACAGAAGGGCGGCCAATGTGACAATCTGACTTTAAGTAAATTCGATAACAAATGACAAACACGGACGGATTTCTCAGGTTTTTACTACGTATGAACACTTCTCACGTTCTTCCGTGCAACGCTACTGCTAGTCCTCCTTTATGCAAAATCTGAAGTTCCTAGCTCATGTCCAAGGCACCAAAGAAGGGTAAAAAGTCAATAATCGATACCTAAAACTTGAATTATACTACTTCTGATTGGCTAGTACACCAATTTAGAAGCTTCATCTGTGTTCTACTATGGTGCTTTTAGTGTCTCCGTATACCGCAGCACGCGACATAGCTTAGCAGACGATAAATGTAACCGTTTTAGACAGAACAGCGGCCAATGTGACAATCTGGCTTTAAGTCGATTCGACAACAAATGACGAAAACGGACGGATTTATCAGGTTCTTACTACATATGAACACTTTTCACATTCTATCGTGCAACTCGGCAGCTAGTCCTCCTTTCATGCAGAATCTTAAGGGCCTAGCTCATGTCCAAGACGCCAAAACTACGTAAAAGGTAAATAATCGATACCTAAAACTTGAATTGTACTACTTCTTACTGGCTATTACATCAACTTATAAGCATCATCTGTGTTCTACTATGGTGCTTTTAGTGTCTCCGTATACCGCAGCACGCGACATAGCTTTGCAGACGATAAAAACAACCGTTTCTGAGAGAAGAGAGGCCAATGTGACGATCTGGCTTTATGTCGATTTGATAACAAATGACGAACACGGACGGATTTCTCAAGTTTTTACTACATATGAACACTTTTCACATTCTACCGTGCAACGCGGCTGCTAGTCCTCCCTCATGCAAATTCTTAAGTTCCTAGTTCATGTCCAAGCCACCAATGAAGGGTAAAAAGTCAATAATCGATAACTAAAACTTGAATTGTACTACTTCTTACTGGCTATTACATCAACTTGGAAGCTCCATCTGTGTTCTACTATGTTGCTTTTAGTATCTCCACATACCGCAGCACGCGACATAGCTTTGCAGACGATAAATTTAACCGTTTCAGACAGAAGAGCGGCCAATGTGACGATCTGGCTTGATAACAAAGACGATAAAAACAACCGTTTCTGAGAGAAGAGCGGCCAATGTGACGATCTGGCTTTAAGACGATTCGATAACAAATGACGAACACGGACGGAGTTCTCAAGTTTTTACTACATATGAACACTTTTCACATTCTACCGTGCAACTCGGCAGCTAGTCCTCCTTTAATGCAAAGTGTTAAGGTCCTAGCTCATGTCCAAGGCACCAAAGCCAGCTAAAAAGTCAATAATCGATAACTAAAACTTGAATTGTACTACTTCTTACTGGCTATTACATCAACTTAGAAGCTTCATCTGTGTTCTACTGTGGTGCTTTTAGTGTCTCCCCATACCGCAGCACGCGACATATCTTTGCAGACGATAAGTACAACCGTTTCAAAGAGAAGAGCGGCCAATGTGACGATCTGGCTTTAAGTCGATTCGATAACAAATGACGAAAACGAACAGATTTCTCAGGTTTGTACTACATATGAACACTTTTCACCTTCTCCTGTGCATCGGAGCTGCTAGTCCTCCTTTCATGCAAAATCTCAAGTTCCTAGCTCATGTCCAAGGCACCAAAGCCAGCTTAAAGTTCAATAATCGATACCTAAAACTTGTATTATATTACTTCTTACTGGCTATTACATCAACTTAGAAGCTTCATCTGCGTTCTACTGTGGTGCTTTTAGTGTCTCCGCATACCTCAGCACGCGACATATCTTTGCTGACGATAAATGTAACCGTTTCAGACAGAGGAGCGTCCAATGTGACAATCTGGCTTTAAGTCGATTCGATAACAAATGACGAACACGGACAGATTTCTCAGGTTTTTACTACATATGAACACTTTTCACGTTCTCCCGGGCAACGCGGCGGCTAGTCCTCCTTTCATGCAAAATCGTAAGTTCGTAGCTCATGTCCAAGGCAACAAAGAAGGGTAAAAAGTCAGTTATCGATACTAAAACTTGAATTGTACCACTACTTACTGGCTATTACATCAACTTAGAAGCTTCATCTGTGTTCTACTATGGTGGTTTTAGTGTCTCTGCATACCGCAGCACGCGACATAGCTTTGCAGACGGTAAGTACAACCGTTTCAGAGAGAAGAGCGGCCAATGTGACGATCTGGCTTTAAGTCGATTCGATAACAAATGACGAAAACGGACGGATTTCTCAGGTTTTTAATACATACGAACACTTTTCACATTCTCCCTTGCAACGCGGCTGATAGTCCTCCTTTCATGCAAAATGTTAAGGTCCTAGCTCATGTCCAATTCACCAAAGCCAGATAAAAAGTCAATAATCGATAACTAAAACTTGAATTGTACTACTTCTTACTGGCTATTACATCAACTTAGAAGCTTCATCTGTGTTCTACTATGGTGCTTTTAGTGTCTCCGCATACCGCAGCACGCGACATAGCTTTGAAGACGATAAATGTAACCGTTTCAGACAGAAGAGCGGCCAATGTGACAATCTGACTTTAAGTAAATTCGATAACAAATGACGAACACGGACGGATTTCTCAGGTTTTTACTACATATGAACACTTTTCACATTCTCCCGTACAACGCGGCTGCTAATCCTCCGTTCATGCAATATCTCAAGTTCCTAGCTCATGTCCAAGGCACCAAAGGAGGGTAAAAAGTCAATAATCGATACCTAAAACTTGAATTGTACCACTTCTTACTGGCTATTACATCAACTTAGAAGCTTCATCTGCGTTCCACTATGGTGCTTTTAGTGTCTCCGCATACCGCAGCACGCGACATTGCTTTTCAGACTATAAGTACAACCGTTTCAGAGAGAAGAGCGGGCAATGTGACGATCTGGCTTTAAGTCGATTCGATAACAAATGACGAACACGGATGGATTTCTCAAGTTTTTACTACATATGAACACTTTTCACATTCTCCCGTGCAACGCGGCTGCTAGTCCTCCTTTCATGAAAATTCTTAAGTTCCTAGCTCATGTCCAAGGCACCAATGAAGGGCAAAAAGTCAATAATCGATAACTAAAACTTGAATTGTACTACTTCTTACTGGCTATTACATCAACTTAGAATCTTCATCTGTGTTCTACTATGTTGATTTTAGTGGCTCCGCATACCGCAGTACGCGTCATAGCTTTGCAGACGATAAATGTAACCGTTTCAGACACAAGAGCGGCCAATGTGACGATGTGGCTTTCAGTCGATTCGATAACAAATGACGAAAACGGACGGATTTCTCAGGGTTTTACTACATATGAACCCTTTTCACATTCTCCCGTGCAACGCGGCTGCTAATCCTCCTTTCATGCAATATCTCAAGTTCCTAGCTCATGTCCAAGGCACCAAAGGAGGGTAAAAAGTCAATAATCGATACCTAAAACTTGAATTGTACCACTTCTTACTGGCTATTACATCAACTTAGAAGCTTCATCTGCGTTCTACTATGGTGCTTTTAGTGTCTCCGCATACCGCAGCACGCGACATAGCTTTGAAGACGATAAATGTAACCGTTTCAGACAGAAGGGCGGCCAATGTGACAATCTGACTTTAAGTAAATTCGATAACAAATGACAAACACGGACGGATTTCTCAGGTTTTTACTACGTATGAACACTTCTCACGTTCTTCCGTGCAACGCTACTGCTAGTCCTCCTTTATGCAAAATCTGAAGTTCCTAGCTCATGTCCAAGGCACCAAAGAAGGGTAAAAAGTCAATAATCGATACCTAAAACTTGAATTATACTACTTCTGATTGGCTAGTACACCAATTTAGAAGCTTCATCTGTGTTCTACTATGGTGCTTTTAGTGTCTCCGTATACCGCAGCACGCGACATAGCCTAGCAGACGATAAATGTAACCGTTTTAGACAGAACAGCGGCCAATGTGACAATCTGGCTTTAAGTCGATTCGACAACAAATGACGAAAACGGACGGATTTATCAGGTTCTTACTACATATGAACACTTTTCACATTCTATCGTGCAACTCGGCAGCTAGTCCTCCTTTCATGCAGAATCTTAAGGGCCTAGCCCATGTCCAAGGTGCCAAAGCTACGTAAAAGGTAAATAATCGACACCTAAAACTTGAATTGTACTACTTCTTACTGGCTATTACATCAACTTATAAGCATCATCTGTGTTCTACTATGGTGCTTTTTATGTCACCGTATACCGCAGCACGCGACATAGCTTTGCAGACGATAAAAATAACCGTTTCTGAGAGAAGAGCGGCCAATGTGACGATCTGGCTTTAAGTCGATTCGATAACAAATGACGAACACGGACGGATTTCTCAAGTTTTTACTACATATGAACACTTTTCACATTCGACCGTGCAACTCGGCCGCTAGTCCTCCTTTAATGCAAAGTGTTAAGCTCCTAGCTCATGTCCAAGGCACCAAAGCCAGCTAAAAAGTCAATAATCGGTAACTAAAACTTGAATTGTACTACTTCTTACTGGCTATTACATCAACTTAGAAGCTTCATCTGTGTTCTACTATGTTGCTTTTAGTGTCTCCGCATACCGCAGCACGCGACATAGCTTTGCAGACGATAAGTACAACCGTTTCAAAGAGAAGAGCGGCCAATGTGACGATCTGGCTTTAAGTCGATTCGATAACAAATGACGAAAACGAACAGATTTCTCAGGTTTGTACTACATATGAACACTTTTCACATTCTCCCGTGCATCGGAGCTGCTAGTCCTCCTTTCATGCAAAATCTCAAGTTCCTAGCTCATGTCCAAGGCACCAAAGCCAGCTTAAAGGTCAACAATCGATACC
The DNA here is from genome assembly GCF_023897955.1 of Schistocerca gregaria. Lineage (NCBI taxonomy): Eukaryota > Metazoa > Arthropoda > Insecta > Orthoptera > Acrididae > Schistocerca > Schistocerca gregaria. The sequence continues at coordinate 237,152 of NW_026061889.1, read as the reverse complement.
TAAAACTTGAATTATATTACTTCTTACTGGCTATTACATCAACTTAGAAGCTTCATCTGTGTTCTACTATGGTGCTTTTAGTGTCTCCGCATACCGCAGCACGCGACATAGCTTTGCAGACGATAAGTACAACCGTTTCAGAGAGAAGAGCGGCCAATGTGACGATCTGGCTTTAAGTCATTTCGATAATAAATGACGAAAACGGACGGATTTCTCAGGTTTTACTACATATGAACACTTTTCACATTCTCCCGTGCAACGCGGCTGCTAATCCTCCTTTCATGCAAAATCTCAAGTTCCTAGCTCATGTCCAAGGCACCAAAGGAGGGTAAAAAGTCAATAATCGATACCTAAAACTTGAATTGTTCGTCTTCTTACTGGCTATTACATCAATTTAAAAGCTTCATCTGCGTTCTACTATGGTGCTTTTAGTGTCTCCGCATACCGCAGCACGCGACATAGCTTTGCAGACGTTAAATGTAACCGTATCAGACAGAACAGCGGCCATTGTGACGATCTGGCTTTAAGTCGATTCGACAACAAATGACGAAAACGGACGGATTTCTCTTGTTTTTACTACATATGAACACTTTTCACATTCACCCGTGCAACGCGGCTGGTAGTCCTCCTTTCATGAAAATTCTTAAGTTCCTAGCTCATGTCCAAGGCACCAATGAAGGGCAAAAAGCTAATAATCGATAACTAAAACTTCAATTGTACTACTTCTTACTGGCTATTACATCAACTTAGAAGCTTCATCTGTGTTCTACTATGTTGATTTTAGTGGCTCCGCATACCGCAGCACGCGTCATAGCTTTGCAGACGATAAATGTAACCGTTTCAGACATAAGAGTGGCCAATGTGACGATCTGGCCTTAAGTCGATTCGATAACAAATGACGAAAACGGACAGATTTCTCAGGTTTTTACTACATATGAACACTATTCACATTCTCCCGTGCAACTCGGCTGCTAGTCCTCCTTTCATGCAAAACGTTAAGGTCCTAGCCCATGTCCAAGGCACCAAAGCCAGCTAAAAAGTCAATAATCGATAACTAAAACTTGAATTGTACTACTTCATACTGGCTATTACATCAATCTAGAAGCTTCATCTGTGTTCTACTATGGTACTTCTAGTGTCTCCGCATACCGCAGCACGCGACATAGCTTTGCAGACGATAAGAACAACCGTTTCAGAGAGACGAGCGGCCAATGTGACGATCTGGCTTTAAGTCGATTCGATAACAAATGACGAAAACGGACGGATTTCTCAGGTTTTTACTACATATGAACACTTTGACATTCTCCCGTTTAACTCGGCTGCTAGTCCTACTTTCATGCAAAATCTTAATTTCCTAACTCATGTCCAAGGCACCAAAGAAGGTTAAATACTCAATAATCGACACCTAAAACTTGAATCGTACTATTTCTTACTGGCTGTTACATCAACTTAGAGGCTTCATCCGTGTTCTACTACGGTGCTTTTGGTGTCTCCGCATACCGCAGCACGCGACATAGCTTTGCAGACGATAAGTACAACCGTTTCAGAGAGAAGAGCGGCCAATGTGACGATCTGGTTTTAAGTCGATTCGATAACAAATGACGAAAACGGAAGAATTTCTCAGGTTTTTACCACATATGAACACTTTTGACATTCTCCCGTGCAACTCGGCTGCTAGTCCTCCTTTCATGCAGAATCTTAAAGTTCTAGTTCATGTCCAAGGCACCAAAGCCAGCTAAAAAGTCAATAATCGATAACTAAAACTTGAATTGTACTAGTTAATACTGGATATTACATCAACTTAGAAGCTTCATCTGTGTTCTACTATGGTGCTTTTAGTGTCTCCACAAACCGCAGCAGGCGACATAGCTTTGCAGGCGATAAGTACAACCGTTTCAGAGAGAAGAGTGCCAATGTGACGATCAGGCTTTAAGTCGATTCGATAGCAAATGACGAAAACGGACGGATTTCTGAGGTTTCTACTACATACGCACACATTTCACATTCTCCCGTGCAACGCGGCTGCTAGTCCTCCTTTTATGCAAAATCTTAAGTTCCTAGCTCGTGTGCAAGGCACCAAAGAAGGGTATAAAGTCAATAATCCATAACTAAAACTTGAATTGTACTACTTCTTACTGGCTATAACATCAACTTAGAAGCTTCATCTGTGTTCTACTATGGTGCTTTTAGTGTCTCCGCATACCGCAGCAAGCGTCATATCTTTGCAGACGATAAATGTAACCGTTTCAGAGAGAAGAGCGGCCAATGTGACGATCTGGCTTTAAGTCGATTCGATAACAAATGACGAGAACGGACGGATTTCTCAGGTTTTTACTACATATGAACACTTTTCAAATTCTCCCGTGCAACTCGGCTGCTAGTCCTCCTTTCATGCAAAGTGTTAAGGTCCTAGCTCATGTCCAAGGCACCAAAGCCAGCTAAAAAGTCAATAATCGATAACTAAAACTTGAATTCTACTACTTATTACTGGCTATTACATCAACTTAGAAGCTTCATCTGTGTTCTACTATGGTGCTTTTAGTGTCTCCGCATACCGCAGCACGCGACATTGCTTTTCAGACTATAAGTACAACCGTTTCAGAGAGAAGAGCGGGCAATGTGACGATCTGGCTTTAAGTCGATTCGATAACAAATGACGAACACGGATGGATTTCTCAAGTTTTTACTACATATGAACACTTTTCACATTCTCCCGTGCAACGCGGCTGCTAGTCCTCCTTTCATGAAAATTCTTAAGTTCCTAGCTCATGTCCAAGGCACCAATGAAGGGCAAAAAGTCAATAATCGATAACTAAAACTTGAATTGTACTACTTCTTACTGGCTATTACATCAACTTAGAATCTTCATCTGTGTTCTACTATGTTGATTTTAGTGGCTCCGCATACCGCAGTACGCGTCATAGCTTTGCAGACGATAAATGTAACCGTTTCAGACACAAGAGCGGCCAATGTGACGATGTGGCTTTCAGTCGATTCGATAACAAATGACGAAAACGGACGGATTTCTCAGGGTTTTACTACATATGAACACTTTTCACATTCTCCCGTGCAACGCGGCTGCTAATCCTCCTTTCATGCAATATCTCAAGTTCCTAGCTCATGTCCAAGGCACCAAAGGAGGGTAAAAAGTCAATAATCGATACCTAAAACTTGAATTGTACCACTTCTTACTGGCTATTACATCAACTTAGAAGCTTCATCTGCGTTCTACTATGGTGCTTTTAGTGTCTCCGCATACCGCAGCACGCGACATAGCTTTGAAGACGATAAATGTAACCGTTTCAGACAGAAGGGCGGCCAATGTGACAATCTGACTTTAAGTAAATTCGATAACAAATGACAAACACGGACGGATTTCTCAGGTTTTTACTACGTATGAACACTTCTCACGTTCTTCCGTGCAACGCTACTGCTAGTCCTCCTTTATGCAAAATCTGAAGTTCCTAGCTCATGTCCAAGGCACCATAGAAGGGTAAAAAGTCAATAATCGATACCTAAAACTTGAATTATACTACTTCTTATTGGCTAGTACACCAATTTAGAAGCTTCATCTGTGTTCTACTATGGTGTTTCTAGTGTCTCCGCATACCGCAGCACGCGACATAGCTTTTCAGACGATAAGTACAACCGTTTCAGAGAGAAGAGCGGCCAATGTGACGATCTGGCTTTAAGTCGATTCGATAGCAAATGACGAACACGAACGGATTTCTCAGGGTTTTACTACATATGAACACTTTTTACATCCTCCCGTGCAACTCGGCTGCTAGTCCTCCTTTCATGCAAAACGTTAAGGTCCTATCTAATGTCCAAGGCATCAAAGCCAGCTAAAAAGTCAATAATCCATAACTAAAACTTTAATTGTACAACTTCTTGTTGGCTATTACATCAACTTAGAAACTTCATCTGTGTTCTACTATGTTGCTTATAGTGTCTCCGCATACCGCAGCACGCGACATAGCTTTGCAGACGATAAGTACAACCGTTTCAAAGTGACGAGCGGCTAATTTGAAGATCTGGCTTTAAGTCGATTCGATAACAAATGACGAACGCGGACGGATTTCTCAGGTTTTTACTACATATGAACACTTTTCACATTCTCCCGTGCAACTCGGCTGCTAGTTCTAATTTCATGCAAAACGTTAAGGTCCTAGCTAATGTCCAAGGCATCGAAGCCGGCTAAAAAGTCAATAATCGATAAATAAGTCTAGAATTGTACTACTTCTTACTGGCTATTACATCAACTTAGAAGCTTCATCTGTGTTCTACTATGGTGCTTCTAGTGTCTCCGCACTGCGCAGCACGCGACATAGCTTTGTAGACGATAAATGAAACCGTTTCAGACAGAAGAGCGGCCAATGTGGCAATCTGGCTTTAAGTCGATTCGATAACAAATGACGAAAACGGACGGATTTCTCAGGTTTCTTCTACATATAAACACTTTTCACATTCTCCCGTGCAACGCGGCTGCTAGTCCTCATTTCATGTAAAATCTTAAGTTCATAGCTCATATCCAAGGCACCAAAGAAGGGTAAATAGTCAATAATCGATAACTAAAACTTCAATTGTACTACTTCTTACTGGCTATTACAGCAACTTAGAAGCTTCATCTGTGTTCTACTATGGTGCTTTTAGTGTCTCCGCATACCGCAGCACGCGACATAGCTTTGCAGACGATAAGTACAACCATTTCAGAGTGAAGAGCGGCCAATATGACGATCTGGCTTTAAGTCGATTCGATAGCAAACGACGAAAACGGACGGATTTCTCAGGTTTTTACTACATATGAACAATCTTCATATTCTCTCGGGCAACGCGGCTGCTAGTCCTCTTTTCATGCAAAATCTTAAGTTCCTAACTCATGTCCAAGCACCAAAGAAGGGTAAAAAGTAAATAATCCATAACTAAAACTTGAATTGTACTACTACTTACTGGCTATTACATCTATTTAGAAACTTCATCTGTGTTCTACTATGGTGTTTTTAGTGTCTCCGCATACCGCAGCACGCGACATAGCTTTGCATACGATAAGTACAGCCGTTTCAGAGAGAAGAGCAGTAAATGTGACGATCTGGCTTTAAGTCGATTCGATAACAAATGACGAAAACCGGCGGATTTCTCAGGTTTTTACTACATATGAACACTTTTCACATTCTCCCGTACAACGCGGCCGCTAGTCCTCTTTTCATGCAAAATCTTAAGTTCCTAGCTCATGTCGAAGGCAACTAAGAAGGGTAAAAAGTCAATAATAGATACTTAAAACTTGAATTGAACTACTTCTTACTGGCTATAACATCAACTTAGAAGCTTCATCTTTGTTCTACTATGGTGCTTCTAGTGTCTCCGCATGCCGCAGCATGCGACATGGCTTTGCAGACGATAAATGTAACCGTTTTAGACAGAAGAGCGCCCAATATGACAATCTGCCTTTAAGTCGATTCGATAACAAATTACGAAAACGGGAGGATTTCTCAGGGTTTTACTACATATGAACACTTTTAATATTCGCCCGTGCAACGCGGCTGCTATTCCCCTTTTCATGCAAAATGTTAAGGTCCTAGCTCATGTCCAAGGCACCAAAGCCAGCTAAAATGTCAATAATCGATAACTAAAACTTGAATTGTACTACTTCTTACAGGCTATTACATCTTCTTAGAAGCTTCATCTGTGTTCTACTATGGTGCTTTTAGTGTCTCCGCATACCGCAACACGCAACATAGCTTTGCAGACGATAAGTGCAACCGTTTCAGAGAGAAGAGCGGCCAATGTGACGATCTGGCTTTAAGTCGATTCCATAGCAAATGACGAAAACGGACGGATTTCTCAGGTTTTTACTACATATGAACACTTTTCATATTCTCTCGGGCAACGCGGATGCTAGTCCTCCTTTCATGCAAAATCTTAAGTTCCTAGCTCATGTCCAAGGCACCAAAGAAGGGTAAACAGTCAATAATCCATAACTAAAACTTGAATTGTACTACTTCTTACTGGCTATTACATCAACTTAGAACCTTCATCTGTGTTCTACTATGGTGCTTTTAGTGTGTCCGCATACCGTAGCACGCGACAAAGCTTTGCAGACCATAAGTACAGCCGTTTCAGAGAGAAGAGCGGCCAATGTGACGATCTGGCTTTAAGTCGATTCGATAACAAGTGACGAACACGGACGGATATCTCAGATTTTTACTATATATGAATACTTTTCACATTCTCCCGTGCAACTCCGCTCCTGGTCCTCCTTTCATCCAGAACGTTAAGGTCCTAGCTCATGTCCAACGCACCAAACCAGCTAAAAAGTCAATAATCGATATCTAAAACTTGAATTGCACTACTTCTTACTGGCTATTACAACAACTTAGAAGCTTCATCTGTGTTCTACTATGGTGCTTCCTGTGTCTCCGCATACCGCAGCACGCGACATAGCTTTGCAGACGATAAAGTTAACCGTTTCTGACAGAAGAGCGGTCAATGTGACAATCTGGCTTTAAGTCGATTCATTAACAAATGACGAAAACGGACGGATTTTTCTGGTTTTTACTATATATGAACACTTTTCACATTCTCCCGGGCAACGCAGCAGATAGTCCTCCTTTCATGCAAAATCTTAAGTTCCTAGCTCATGTCCAAGGCAACAAAGAAGGGTAAAAAGTCAATAATCGATACCTAAAACTTGAATTGTACTACTTCTTACTGGCTATTACATCAACTTAAAAGCTTCATCTGTGTTCTACTATGGCGTTTTTAGTGTCTCCGCAAACCGCAGCACGCGACATAGCTTTGCAGGCGATAAGTACAGCCGTTTCAGAGTGAAGAGCGGCCAATGTGACGATCTGGCTTTAAGTCGATTCGATAACAAATGACGAAAACCGGCGGATTTCTCAGGTTTTTACTACATATGAACACTTTTAACATTCTCCCGTGCAACGCGGCTGCTATTCCTCCCTTCATGCAAAATGTTAAGGTCCTAGCTCATGTCCAAGGCACCAAAGCCAGCTAAAAAGTCAATAATCGATAACTAAAACTTGAATTGTACTACTTCTTACTGGCTATTACATCAACTTAGAAGCTTCATCTGTGATCTACTATGGGGCAGCTAAAAAGTCAATAATCGATAACTAAAACTTGAACTGTACTACTTCTTACTGGCTATTACATCAACTTAGAAGCTTCATCTGTGTTCTACTATGGGGCATTTAGTGTCTCCGCATACCGCAACACGCGACATAGCTTTGCAGACGATAAGTACAACCGTTCAGAGAGAAGAGCGCCCAATGTGACGATCTGGCTTTAAGGCGATTCGATAACAAATGACGAACACGGACGGATTTCTCAGGATTTTACTACATATGAACACTTTTCACATTCTCCCGTGCAACGCGGCCGATAGTCCTCATTTCATGCAAAATCTTAAGTACCTTGCTCATGGCCTGATACCCTCCCTGCCCTTTTATGTGATGACGTTGCTATGGCGGACCTCGTGTTGAGTTTTATTCGGGCAGGGTGTTTTTATCATATGATTTGAGTGTTTGTCCTTTTATTTCCTGTATTGACTTGCGCCTTTGGCCTGTGGTTTTAACTGTGGGTTTTAATGTCATTTGGTGGTTGGCTTTTCCTTATTTTCATGGTCGGCCAACCACCTTCACACTCGGTGCGATTTTAGTTCCGTTTGTCTGGTCTTTGTCTGCCTTTCTTGTATTGTGTCGTCCCTTGTCTCAGTTCTCCGTTTTTAACGACTGACAGTTTTTATTTCGTGTGATTTTATCGTGGAACAAGGGACCGATGACCTTAGCAGTCTGGTCCCTTCAGTCCCACACCCAACCAACCAATCCTAGCTCATGTCGAAGGCAACAAAGAAGGGTAAAAATTCAATAATAGAACCTAAAACTTGAATTGAACTACTTCTTACTGGCTATTACATCAACTTAGAAGCTTCATCTTTGTTCTACTATGGTGCTTCTAGTGTCTCCGCATACCGCAGCATGCGACATGGCTTTGCAGAGAATAAATGTAACCGTTTCACACAGAAGAGCGCCCAATTTGACAATCTGCCTTTAAGTCGATTCGATAACAAATGACGAAAACGGGCGGATTTCTCAAGTTTTTACTACATATGAACACTTTTAACATTCTCCCGTGCAACGCGGCTGCTGTTCCTCTTTTCATGCAAAATGTTAAGGTCCTAGCTCATGTCCAAGGCACCAAAGTCAGCTAAAAAGTCAATAATCGATAACTAAAACTTGAATTGTACTACTTCTTACTGGCTATTACATCAACTTAGAAGCTTCATCTGTGTTCTACTATGGTGCTTTTAGTGTCTCCGCATACCGCAACACGCGACATAGCTTTGCAGACGATAAGTACAACCGTTTCAGAGAGAAGAGCGGCCAATGTGACGATCTGGCTTCAAGTCGATTCCATAGCAAATGACGAAAACGGACGGATTTCTCAGGTTTTTACTACATATGAACACTTTTCATATACTCTCGGGCAACGCGGCTGCTAGTCCTCCTTTGATGCAAATTCTTAAGTTCCTAGCTCATGTCCAAGGCACCAAAGAAGGGTAAAAAGTCAATAATCCATAACTAAAACTTGAGTTGTACTACTTCTTACTGGCTATTATATCAACTTAGAACCTTCATCTGTGTTCTACTATGGTGCTTTTAATGTCTCCACATACCGCAGCACGCGACATAGCTTTGCAGACGATAAGTACAACCGTTTCAGAGTGAAGAGCGGCCAATATGACGATCTGGCTTTAAGTCGATTCGATAGCAAACGACGAAAACGGACGGATTTCTCAGGTTTTTACTACATATGAACAATCTTCATATTCTCTCGGGCAACGCGGCTGCTAGTCCTCTTTTCATGCAAAATCTTAAGTTCCTAACTCATGTCCAAGCACCAAAGAAGGGTAAAAAGTAAATAATCCGTAACTAAAACTTGAATTGTACTACTACTTACTGGCTATTACATCTATTTAGAAACTTCATCTGTGTTCTACTATGGTGTTTTTAGTGTCTCCGCATACCGCAGCACGCGACATAGCTTTGCATACGATAAGTACAGCCGTTTCAGAGAGAAGAGCAGTAAATGTGACGATCTGGCTTTAAGTCGATACGATAACAAATGACGAAAACGGGCGGATTTCTCAGGTCTTTACTACATATGAACACTTTTAACATTCTCCCGTGCAACGCGGCTGCTATTCCTCCTATCATGCAAAATGTTAAGGACCTAGCTCATGTCCAAGGCACCAAAGCCAGTTAAAAAGTCAATAATCGATAACTAAAACTTGAATTGTACTACTACTTACTGGCTATTACATCAACTTAGAAGCTTCATCTGTGTTCTACTACGGTGCTTTTAGTGTCTCCGCATATCGCAACACGCGACATAGCTTTGCAGACGATAAGTACAACCGTTTCAGAGAGAAGAGCGGCCAATGTGACGATCTGGCTTTAAGTCGATTCGATAACAAATGACGAAAACGGACAGATTTCTCAGGTTTTTACTACATATAAACACTTTTAACATCCTCCCATGCAACGCGGCTGCTAGTCCTCCTTTCATGCAAAACTTTGAGGTCCTAGATCATTTCCAAGGCACCAAACCCAGCTAAAAAGTAATAATCGATAGCTAAAACTTGAATTTTACTACTTCTTACTGGCTATTACATCTACTTAGAAGCTTCATCAGTGTTCTACTATGGTGCTTTTAGTGTCTCCGCATAAAGCAGCACGCGACATGGCTTTGCAGACACTAAGTACAACAGTTTCAGAGAGAAGAGCGGCCAATGTGACGATCTTTCTTTAAGTCGATTAGATAACAAATGACGAAAGCGGACGGATTTCTCAGGTTTTTACCATATATGAACACTTTTCACACTCTCCCGTGCAACTCCGCTGCTGGTCCTCCTTTCATGCAGAACGTTAAGGTCCTAGTTCATGTCCAACGCACCAAACCAGCTAAAAAGTCAATAATCGATATCTAAAACTTGAATTGTACTACTTCTTACTGGCTATTACATCAACTTAGAAGCTTCATCTGTGTTCTACTCTGGTGCTTCTAGTGTCTCCGCATACCGCAGCACGCGACATAGCTTTGCAGACGATAAATGTAACCGTTTCAGACAGAAGTGCGGCCAATGTGACAATCTGTCTTTAAGTCGATTCGATAACAAATGACGAAAACGGACGGATTTCTCAGGTTTTTACTACATATGAACACATTTCACATTCTCCCGGGCAACGCGGCTGCTAGTCCTAATTTCATGCAAAATCTTAAGTTCTTAGCTCATGTCCAAGGCACCAAAGAACTGTAAAAAGTCATAATCCATAACTAACACTTGAATTGTACTACTTCTTACTGGCTATTACATCAACTTAGAACCTTCATCTGTGTTCTACTATGGTGCTTTTAGGGTCTCCGCATACCGCAGCACGCGACATAGCTTTGCAGACGATAAGCACAGCCGTTTCAGAGAGAAGAGCGGCCAATGTGACGATCTGGCTTTAAGTCGATTCGATAACAAATGACGAACACGGTCGGATTTCTCATGTTTTTACTACATATGAACACTTTTCACATTCTCCCGGGCAACGCGGCTGCTAGTCCTCCTTTCATGCAAAATCTTAAGTTCCTAGCTCATGTCCAAGGCACCAAATAAGGGTAAAAAGTCAATAATCCATAACTAAAACTTGAGTTGTACTACTTCTTACTGGCTATTACATCAACTTAGAAGCTTCATCTGTGTTCTAGTATGGTGCTTTTAGTGTCTCCACATACCGCAGCACGCGACATAGCTCTGCAGACGATAAGTACAGCCATTTCAGAGGGAAGAGCGGCCAATGTGACGATCTGGCTCTAAGTCGATTCGATAACAAATGACGAAAACGGGCGAATTTCTCAAGTTTTTACTACATATGAACACTTTTTACATTCTCCCGTGCAACTCGGCTGCTAGTCCTCCTTTCATGCAAAATGTTAAGGTCCTAGCTCATGTCCATTGCACCAAAGACAGCTAAAAAGTCAATAGGCGATAAATAAAACTTGAATTGTACTACTTCTTACTGGCTATTACATCAACTTAGAAGCTTCACCTGTGTTCGACTATGGTGCTTTTAGTGTCTCCGCATACCGCAGCACGCGACATAGCTTTGCAGACGATAAGTACAACCGTTTCAGAGAGAAGAGCGGCCAATGTGACGATCTGGCTTGAAGTCGATTCGATAACAAATGACGAAAACGGGCGGATTTCTCAGGTTTTTACTACATATGAACACTTTTCACATTCTCACGTGCTACGCAGCTGCTAGTCCTCCTTTCATGCAAAATATTAAGTTCCTAGCTCATGTCCAAGGCAACAAAGAAGGGTAAAAAGTCAATAATAGATACCTAAAACTTGAATTGTACTACTTCTTACTGGCTATTACATCAACTTGGAAGCTTCATCTGTGTTCTACTATGGTGCTTCTAGTGTCTCCGCATGCCGCAGCACGCGACATAGCTTTGTAGACGATAAATGTAACCGTTTCAGACAGAAGAGCGAAAATATGACGATCTGGCTTTAAGTCGATACGATAACAAATGACGAAACCGGACGGATTTCTCAGGTTTTTCCTACATATGAACACTTTTCACATTCTCCCGTGCAACGCGGCTGCTAGCCCTCCTTTCATGCAAAATATTAAGGTCCTAGCTCATGTCCAAGGCACCAAAGCCAGCTAAAATGTCAATAATCGATAAATAAAACTTGAATTGTACCACATCTTACTGGCTATTACATCAATTTAGAAGCTTCATCTGTGTTCTACTATGGTGCTTTTAGTGTCTCCGCATACCGCAACACGCGACATAGCTTTGCAGACGATAAGTACAACCGTTTCAGAGAGAAGAGCGGCCAATGTGACGATCTGGCTTTAAGTCGATTCGATAACAAATGACGAACACGGACGGATTTCTCAGGTTTTTACTACATATGAACACTTTTCACATTCTCCCGTGCAACGCGGCCGCTAGTCCTCCTTTCATGCAAAATCTTAAGTTCCTAGCTCATGTCGAAGGCAACAAAGAAGGGTAAAAAGGCAATAATAGATACCTAAAACTTGAATTGAACTACTTCTTACTGGCTATTACATCAACTTAGAAGCTTCATCTGTGTTCTACTATGGTGCTACTAGTGTCTCCGCATACCGCAGCATGCCACATAGCTTTGCAGACGATAAATGTAACCGTTTCAGAAAGAAGAGCGTCCAAAGTGACAATCTGCCTTTAAGTCGATTCGATAACAAATGACGAAAACGGACGGATATCTCAGGTTTTTACTACATATGAACACTTTTCACATTCTCCCGTGCACGCGGCTGCTAGTCGTCCTATCATGCATAATCTTAAGTTCCTAGCTCATGTCCAAGGCACCAAAGAAGGGTAAAAAAACAACAATCGATACATAAAACTTAAATTGTACAACTTCTTACTGGCTATTACATCGACTTAGGAGCTTCAACTGTGTTCTGCTATGGTGCTTGTAGTGTCTCCGCATACCGCAGCACGCGACATAGCTTTGCAGACGATAAGTACAACCGTTCCAGAGAGAAGAGCGGCCTATGTGACGATCTGGCTTGAAGAAGATTCGATAACAAATGACGAAAACGGACGGATTTCTAGGGTTTCTACTACATATAAACACTTTTCACATTCTCCCATGCAACGCGGCTGCTAGTCCTCCTTTCATGCAAAATCTTAAGTTACTAGCTCATGTCCAAGGCACCAAATGCCAGCTAAAAGTCAATAATCGAGAACTAAAACTTGAATTGTACTACTTCTTACTGGCTATTACATTAACTTAGAAGCTTCATCTGTGTTCTACTATGGTGCTTTTAGTGTCTCCGCATACCGCAACACGCGACATAACTTTGCAGACGATAAGTACATCCGATTCAGAGAGAAGAGCGGCCAATATGACGATCTGGCTTTAAGTCGATTCGATAACAAATGACGAACACGGACGGATTTCTCAGGTTTTTACTACATATGAACACTTTTCACATTCTCCCGTGCAACGCGGCCGCTAGTCCCCCTTTCATGCAAAATCTTAAGTTCCTAGCTCATGTCGAAGGCAACAAAGAAGGGTAAAAAGTCAATAATAGATACCTCAAACTTGAATTGAACTACTTCTTACTGGCTATTACATCAACTTAGAAGCATCATCTGTGTTCCACTATGGTGCTTCTAGTGCCTCCGCATACCGCAGCATGCGACATAGCTTTGCAGACGATAAATGTAACCGTTTCAGACAGAAGAGCGCCTAATGTGACAATCTGCCATTAAGTCGATTCGATAACAAATAACGAAAACGGACGGATTTCTCAGGTTTTTACTACATATGAACACTTTTCACATTCTCCCGTGCAGAGCGGCTGCTAGTCCTCCTATCATGCATAATCTTAAGTTCCTAGCTCATGTCCAAGGCACCAAAGAAGGGTAAAAAGTCAACAATCGATACCTAAAACTTGAATTGTACTACTTCTTACTGGCTATTGCATCGACTTAGGAGCTTCATCTGTGTTCTGCTATGGTGCTTTTAGTGTCTCCACATACCGCAGCACGCGACATAGCTTTGCAGACGATAAGTACAACCGTTTGAGAGAGAAGAGCGGCCAATGTGGCGATCTGGCTTTAAGTCGATTCTATAACAAAAGACGAACATGGACGGATATCTCAGGTTTTTACTACATATGAACACTTTTCACATTCTCCCGCGCAACGCTGCCGCTAGTCCTCCTTTCATGCAAAATCTTAAGTTCCTAGCTCATGTCGAAGGCAACAAAGAAGGGTAAAAAGTCAATAATAGATACCTAAAACTTGAATTGAACTACTTCTTACTGGCTATTACATCAACTTAGAAGCATCATCTGTGTTCTACTATGGTGCTTCTAGTGCCTCCGCATACCGCAGCATGCGACATAGCTTTGCAGACGATAAATGTAACCGTTTCAGACAGAAGAGCGCCCAATGTGACAATCTGCCATTAAGTCGATTCGATAACAAATAAAGAAACCGGACGGATTTCTCAGGTTTTTACTACATGTGAACACTTTTCACATTCTCCCGTGCAAAGCGGCTGCTAGTCCTCCTATCATGCATAATCTTAAGTTCCTAGCTCATGTCCAAGGCACCAAAGAAGGGTAAAAAGTCAACAATCGATACCTAAAACTTGAATTGTACTACTTCTTACTGGCTACTACATCGACTTAGGAGCTTCATCTGTGTTCTGCTATGGTGCTTTTAGTGTCACCACATACCGCAGCACGCGACATAGCTTTGCAGACGATAAGTACAACCGTTTCAGAGAGAAGAGCGGCCAATGTGGCGATCTGGCTTTAAGTCGATTCTATAACAAAAGACGAACATGGACGGATATCTCAGGTTTTTACTACATATGAAATCTTTTAACATTCTCCCGTGCAACGCGGCTGCTAGTCCTCCTTTCATGCAAAATGTTAAGGTCCTAGCTCATTTCCAAAGAACCAAAGCCAGCTAAAAAGTAAATAATCGATAACTTAAACTTGAATTGTACTACTTCTTAATGGCTATTACATCTTCTTAGTAGCTTCATCTGTGTTCTACTATGGTGCTTTTAGTGTATCAGCATACCGCAGCACGAGACATAGCTTTGCAGACGATAAGTACAACCTTTTCAGAGAGAAGAGCGGCCAATGTGACGATCTGGCTTTAAGTCGATTCTAAAACAAAAGACGAACATGGACGGATATCTCAGGTTTTTACTACATATGAACACTTTTCACATTCTCCCGTGCAACGCGGCTGCTAGTCCTCCTTTCATGCAAAATGTTAAGGTCCTAGCTCATTTCCAAGGCACCAAAGCCAGCTAAAAAGTCAATAATCGATAACTGGAACTTGAATTGTACTACTTCTTAATGGCTATTGCATCTACTTAGAAGCTTCATATGTGTTCTACTGTGTGCATTTAGTGTCTCCGCATACCGCAGCACGCGACATAGCTTTGCAGACGATAAGTACAACCGTTTCAGAGAGAAGAACGTCCGATGTGACGATCTGGTTTTAAGTCGATTCGATAACAAAAGACGAACATGGACGGATATCTCAGGTTTTTACTACATATGAACACTTTTCACATTCTCCCGTGCAACGCGGCTTCTAGTCCTCCTTTCATGCAAAATCTTAAGTTCCTAGATCATATCCAATGCACCAAAGACAGCTAAAAAGTCAATAATCGATAAATAAAACTTGAATTGTACTATTTCATACTGGCTATTTCATCAACTTAGAAGCTTCATCTGTGTTCTAATATGGTGCTTTTAGTGCCTCAGCATACCGCAGCACGCGACATAGCTTTGCAGACGATAAGTACAACCGTTTCAGAGAGAAGAGTGGTCAATGTGACGATGTGGCTTTAAGTCGATTCGATAACAAATGACGAAAACGGACGGATTTCTCAGGTTTTTACTACATATAAACACTTTTCACAGTCTCCCGTGTAATTCGGCTGCTAGTCCTTCTTTCATGCAAAATCTTAAGTTCCTAGCTCTTGTCCAAGGCAACAAAGAGAGATAAAAAGTCAATAATCTATAACTAAAACTTGAATTGTACTACTTCTTACTGGCCATTACATCAACTTAGAAACATCATCTGTGTTCTACTATGGTGCTTTTAGTGACTCCGCATACCGCAGCACGCGACATAGCTTTGCAGACGATAAGTACAACCGTTTCAGAGTGACGAGCGGCAATTGTGAAGATCTGGCTTTAAGTCGATTAGATAACAAATGACGAACACGGACGGATTTCTCAGGTTTTTACTACATATGAACACCTTTCACATTCTCCCATGCAACTCGGCTGCTAGTCCTTTCATGCAAAACATTAAGGTTCTAGCTAATGTCCAAGGCATCAAAGCCAGCTAAAAAGTCAATAATCGATAAATCAGACTTGAACTGTACTAATTCCTACTGGCTATTACATCGACTTTGGAGCTTCATCTGTGTTCTACTATGGTGCTTCTAGTGTCTCCGCATACCGCAAAACGCGACATAGCTTTGTAGACGATAAATATAACCGTTTCAGACAGAAGAGCGGGCAATGTGACAATCTGGCTTAAAGTCGATTCGATAAAAAATGACGAAAACGGACGGATTTCTCAGGTTTTTACTACATATAAACACTTTTCACATTCTCCCATGTAACTCGGCTGCTAGTCCTCCTTTCATGCAAAATCTTAAGTTATTAGCTCATGCCCAAGGCATCAAAGACGGGTAAATAGTCAATAATCGATACCTAAAACTTGAATTGTACTACTTCTTACTGGCTATTACATCAACTTAGAAGCTTCATCTGAGTTCTACTATGGTGCTTTTAGTGTCTATGCATACCGCAGCACGCGACATAGCTTTGCAGACGATAAGTACAACCGGTTCAGAGAGAAGAGTGGCCAATGTGACGATCTGGCTTTAAGTCGATTCGATAGCAAATGACGAACACGGATGGATTTCTCAGGTTTTTACTACATATGAACACTTTTTATATTCTCTCGGGCAACGCTGCTGCTAGTCCTCCTTTCATGCAAAATCTTAAGTTCCTAGCTCATGTCCAAGGCACCAAAGAAGGGTAAATAGTCAAAAATCCATAACTAAAACTTGAGTTGTACTACTTCTTACTGGCTATTACATCAACTTAGAACCTTCATCTGTGTTCTACTATGGTGCTTTTAGTAACTCCGCATACCGCAGCACGCGACATAGCTTTCCGGACGGTAAGTACAACCGTTTCGGAGAGAAGAGCGGCCAATGTGACGATCTGGCTTCTAGTCGATTCGATAACAAATGACGAAAACGGACGGATTTCTCAGGTTTTTACTACATATGAACACTTTTCACATTCTCCCGTGCAACTCGGCTGCTAGTCCTCCTTTCATGCAGAATCTTAAGGTCCTAGCTCACGTCCAATGCACCAAGGCCAGCTAAAAAGTCAATAATCGATACCTAAAACTTGAATTGTACTACTTCTTACTGGCTATTACATCAACTTAGAAGCTTCATCTGTGTTCTGGCATGGTGCTTTTAGTGTCTCCACATACCGCAGCACGCGACATAGCTTTGCAGACGATAAGTACAACCGTTTCAGAGAGAAGAGCGGCCAATGTGACGATCTGGCTTGAAGTCGATTCGATAACAAATGACGAAAACGGGCGGATATCTCGGGTTTTTACTACATATGAACACTTTTAACATTCTCCCGTGCAACGCGGCTGCTATTCCTCCTTTCATGCAAAATGTTAAGGTCCTAGCTCATGTCCAAGGCATCAAAGCCAGCTAAAAAGTCAATAATCGAGAACTAAAACTTGAATTGTACCACATCTTACTGGCTATTACATCAACTTAGAAGCTTCATCTGTGTTCTACTATGGTGCTTTTAGTGTCTCCGCATACCGCAACACTCGACATAACTTTGCAGACGATAAGTACATCCGATTCAGAGAGAAGAGCGGCCAATATGACGATCTGGCTTTAAGTCGATTCGATAACAAATGACGAACACGGACGGATTTCTCAGGTTTTTACTACATATGAACACTTTTCACATTCTCCCGTGCAACGCGGCCGCTAGTCCTCCTTTCATGTAAAATCTTAAGTTCCTAGCTCATGTCGAAGGCAACAAAGAAGGGTAAAAAGTCAATAATAGATACCTAAAACTTGAATTGAACTACTTCTTACTGGCTATTACATCAACTTAGAAGCATCATCTGTGTTCTACTATGGTGCTTCTAGTGCCTCCGCATACCGCAGCATGCGACATAGCTTTGCAGACGATAAATGTAACCGTTTCAGACAGAAGAGCGCCCAATGTGACAATCTGCCATTAAGTCGATTCGATAACAAATAAAGAAACCGGACGGATTTCTCAGGATTTTAGTACATATGAACACTTTTCACATTCTCCCGTGCAACTCGGCTGCTAGTCCTCCTTTCATGCAGAATCTTATGGTCCTAGCTCATGTCCAAGGCACCAAAGCCAGCTAAAAAGTCAATAATCGATACCTAGAACTTGAGATGTACTACTTCTTACTGGCTATTACATCAACTTAGAAGCTTCATTTGTGTTCTACTATGGTGCTTTTAGTGTCTCCGCATACTGCAACACGCGACATAGCTTTGCAGACGATAAGTACAACCGTTTCAGAGAGAAGAGCGGCCAATGTGACGATCTGGCTTTAAGTCGATTCGATAACAAATGACGAAAACGGACGGATTTCTCAGGTTTTTACTACATATGAACACTTTTCACATTCTCTCGTGCAACTCGGCTGTTAGTCCTCGTTTCATGCAGAATCTTATGGTCCTAGCTCATGTCCAAGGCACCAAAGCCAGCTAAAAAGTCAATAATCGATACCTAGAACTTGGGATGTGCTACTTCTTACTGGCTATTACATCAACTTAGAAGCTTCAGCTGTGTTCTACTATGGTGCTTTTAGAGTCTGCACATACCGCAACACGCGACATAGCTTTGCAGGCGATATGTACAACCGTTTCAGACAGAAGATCGGCCAATGTGACGACCTGGCTTTAAGTCGATTCGATAACAAATGACGAAAACTTACGGATTTCTCAGGTTTTTACTACATATGAACACTTTTCACATTCTCCCGTGCAACTCGCCTGCTAGTCCTCCTTTCATGCAGAATCTTAAGGTCCTAGCTCATGTCCAAGGCACCAAAGCCAGCTAAAAATCAATAATCGATACTTAAAACTTGAATTGTACTACTTCTTACTGGTTATTACATCAACTTAGAAGCTTCATCTGTGTTCTACTATGGTGCTTTTAGTGTCTCCACAAACCGCAGCACGCGACATAGCTTTGCAGACGATAAGTACAACCGTTTCAGAGAGAAGAGCGGCCTATGTGACGATCTGGCTTTAAGTCGATTCCATACCAAACGACGAATACAGAAGGATTTCTCAGGTTTTTACTACATATGAACACTTTTCACAATCTCGCGAGCAATTCGGCTGCTAGTCCTCCTTTCATGCAGAATCTTAAGGTCCTAGCTCATGTCCAAGGCACCAAATCCAGCTAAAAAGTCAATAATCGATACCTAAATCTGGTAATGTACTAATTCTTACTGGCTATTACATCATCTTGGCAGCTTCATCTATGTACTACTATGGTGCTTTTAGTGTCTCCGCATACTGGAGCACGCGACATAGCTTTCAGACGATAAGTACAACCGTTTCGGCGAGAAGAGCGTCCAATGTGACGATCTGGCTTTAAGTCGATTCGATAACAAATGACGGAAACGGACGGATTTCTCAAGTTTTTACTACATATGAACACTTTTCACATTCTCCCGTGCAACTCGGCTGCTAGTCCACCTTTCATGCAGAATCTAATGGTGCTAGCTCATGTCCAAGGCACCAAAGCCAGCTAAAAAGTCAATAATCGATACCTAGAACTTGAGTTGTACTACTTCTTACTGGCTACTACATCAACTTACAAGCATCATCTGCGTTCTACTATGGTGCTTTTGGAGTTTCCACATACCGCAACACGTGACATAGCTTTGCAGACGATATGTACAACCGTTTCAGAGAGAAGAGCGGCCAATGTGACGACCTGGCTTTAAGTCGATTCGATAACAAATGACGAAAACGGACGGATTTCTCAGGTTTTTACTACATATGAACACTTTTCACAATCTCACGTGCAATTTGGCTGCTAGTCCTCCTTTCATGCAGAATCTTAAGGTCCTAGCTCATGTCCAAGGCACCAAATCCAGCTGCAAATTCAATAATCGATACCTAAATCTGGTATTGTACTAATTCTTACTGGCCATTACATCATCTTAGAAGCTACATCTGTGTTCTACTATGGTGCTTTTAGTGTCTCCGCATACCGCAGCACGCGACATAGCTTTCAGACTATAAGTACAACCGTTTCAGAGAGAAGAGCGGACAATGTGACGACCTGGCTTTAAATCGATTCCGTAACAACCGAAGAAAACGGACGGATTTCTCAGGTTTTTTCTAGGTATGAACACTTTTCACATTCTCCCGTGCAATTCGGCTGCTAGTCCTCCTTTCATGCAGAATCTTAAGGTCCTAGCTCATGTCCAAGGCACCAAAGCCAGCTAAAAAGTCAGTAACCGATACGTAAAACTGGTATTGTACAATTCTTACTGGCTATTACATCATCGTAGAAGCTTCATATGTGTTCTACTATGGTGCTTTTAGTGTCTCCGCACACCGCAGCACGCGACATAGCTTTCAGACGATAAGTACAACCGTTTCAGAGAGAAGAGCGGCCAATGCGACGATCTGGCTTTAAGTCGATTCGATAACAAATGACGAAAGCGGACGGATTTCTCAGGTTTTTAATACATATGAACACGTTTCACATTTTCCCATGCAACTCGGCTGCTAGTCCTCCTTTCATGCAGAATCTTAAGGTCCTAGCTCACGTCCAATGCACCAAGGCCAGCAAAAAGTCAATAATCGATACCTAAAACTTGAATTGTACTACTTCTTACTGGCTATTACATCAACTTGGAAGCTTCATCTGTGTTCTACTATAGTGCTTTTAGTGTCTCCGCATACCGCAGCACGCGACATAGCTTTGCAGACGATAAGTACAACCGTTTCAGAGAGAAGAGCGACCAATGTGACGACCTGGCTTTAAGTCGATTCCGTAACAAATGACGAAAACGGACGGATTTCTCAGGTTTTTACTACATATGATTACTTTTCTCATTCTCCCGATCGACTCGGCTGCTAGTCCTCCTTTCATGCAGAATCTTATGGTCCTAGCTATGTCCAAGGCACCGAAGCCAGCTAAAAAGTCAATAATCGATACCTAAAACTTGAGTTGTACTACTTCTTACTGGCTATTACATCAAATTAGAAGCTTCATCTGTGTTCCACTATGGTGACTTTAGTGTCTCCGCATAACGCAGCACGCGGCATAGCTTTGCAGACGATAAGTACAACCGTTTCAGAGAGAAGAGCGGCCAATGTGACGATCTGGCTTTAAGTCGATTCGATAACAAATGACGAAAACGGACGTATTTCTCAGATTTTTGCTACATATGAACACCTTTCACATTCTTTCGTGCAACTCGGCTGCTAGTCATCCTTTCATGCAGAATCTTAAGGTCCTAGCTCATGTCCAAGGCACCAAAGCCAGCTAAAATGTCAATAATCGATACCTAAAACTTAAATTGTACTACTTCTTACTGGCTATTACATCAACTTAGAAGCTTCATCTGTGTTCTACTATGGTGCTTTTAGTGTCTCCGCATACCGCAGCACGCGACATAGCTTTGCCGACGATAAGTACAACCGTTTCAGAGAGAAGAGTGGCCAATGTGACGATCTGGCCTTAAGTCGATTCGATAACAAATGACGAAATCGGACGGATTTCTCAGGTTTTTACTACATATGAACACTTCTCACTTTCTCCCGTACAACTCGCCTGCTAGTCCTACTTTCATGCAGAATCTTAAGGTCCCAGCTCATGTCCAAGGCACCAAAGCCAGCTAAAAAGTAATAAATGAGAACCTAAAACTTGAATTGTACTACTTCTTACTGGCTATTACATCAACTTAGAAGCTTCATCTGTGTTCTACTATGGTGCTTTTACTGTCTCCGCATAACGCAGCACGCGACATAGCTTTGCAGACGATAAGTACAACCGTTTCAGAGAGAAGAGCGGCCAACGTGACGATCCGGCTTTAAGTCGATTCGATAACAAATGACGAAAATGGGCGGATTTCTCAGGTTTTTACTACATATGAACACTTTTCACATCCTCCCGTGCAACTCGGCTGCTAGTCCTCCTTTCATGCAGAATCTTAAGGTCCTAGCTCATGTCCAAGGCACCAAAGCCAGCTAAAAAGTCAGTAACCGATACGTAAAACTGGTATTGTACAATTCTTACTGGCTATTACATCATCGTAGAAGCTTCATATGTGTTCTACTATGGTGCTTTTAGTGTCTCCGCACACCGCAACACGCGACATAGCTTTCAGACGATAAGTACAACCGTTTCAGAGAGAAGAGCGGCCAATGCGACGATCTGGCTTTAAGTCGATTCGATAACAAATGACGAAAGCGGACGGATTTCTCAGGTTTTTAATACATATGAACACGTTTCACATTTTCCCATGCAACTCGGCTGCTAGTCCTCCTTTCATGCAGAATCTTAAGGTCCTAGCTCACGTCCAATGCACCAAGGCCAGCAAAAAGTCAATAATCGATACCTAAAACTTGAATTGTACTACTTCTTACTGGCTATTACATCAACTTGGAAGCTTCATCTGTGTTCTACTATGGTGCTTCTAGTGTCTCCACAAACTGCAGCACGCGACATAGCTTGGCAGAAGATAAGTACAACCGTTTCAGAGAGAAGAGCGGCCAATGTGACGATCTGGCTTTAAGTCGATTCCATACCAAATGACGCATACAGACGGATTTCTCAGGTTTTTACAACATATGAACACTTTTCACAATCTCGCGTGCAATTCGGCTGCTAGTCCTCCTTTCATGCAGAATCTTATGGTCCTAGCTATGTCCAAGGCACCAAAGCCAGCTAAAAAGTCAATAATCGATACCTAAAACTTGAATTGTACTACTTCTTACTGTCTATTACATCAAATTAGAAGCTTCATCTGTGTTCTACTATGGTGCTTTTAGTGTCTCCACATACCGCAGCACGCGACATAGCTTTGCAGACGATAAGTACAACCGTTTCAGAGAGTTGAGCGGCCAATGTGACGATCCGGCTTTAAGTCGATTCGATAACAAATGACGAAAATGGGCGGATTTCTCAGGTTTTTACTACATATGAACACTTTTCACATCCTCCCGGGCAACTCGGCTGCTAGTCCTCCTTTCATGCAGAATCTTAAGGTCCTAGCCCATGTCCAAGGCACTAAAGCCAGCTAAAAAGTCAATAATCGATACTTAAAACTTGAATTTTACTACTTCTTACTGGCTATTACATCATCTTAGAATCTTCATCTGTGTTCTACTATAGTGCTTTTAGTGTCTCCGCATACCGCAGCACGCGACATAGCTTTGCAGACGATAAGTACAACCGTTTCAGAGAGAAGAGCGACCAATGTGACGACCTGGCTTTAAGTCGATTCCGTAACAAATGACGAAAACGGACGGATTTCTCAGGTTTTTACTACATATGATTACTTTTCTCATTCTCCCGATCAACTCGGCTGCTAGTCCTCCTTTCATGCAGAATCTTATGGTCCTAGCTATGTCCAAGGCACCGAAGCCAGCTAAAAAGTCAATAATCGATACCTAAAACTTGAGTTGTACTACTTCTTACTGGCTATTACATCAAATTAGAAGCTTCATCTGTGTTCCACTATGGTGACTTTAGTGTCTCCGCATAACGCAGCACGCGGCATAGCTTTGCAGACGATAAGTACAACCGTTTCAGAGAGAAGAGCGGCCAATGTGACGATCTGGCTTTAAGTCGATTCGATAACAAATGACGAAAACGGACGTATTTCTCAGATTTTTGCTACATATGAACACCTTTCACATTCTTTCGTGCAACTCGGCTGCTAGTCATCCTTTCATGCAGAATCTTAAGGTCCTAGCTCATGTCCAAGGCACCAAAGCCTGCTAAAACGTCAATAATCGATACCTAAAACTGGTATTGTACTAATTCTTACTGGCTATTTCATCATCTTAGAAGCTTCATCTGTGTCCTACTATGGTGCTTTTAATGTCTCCGCATACCGCAGCACGCGACATAGCTTTGCAGACGATAAGTAAAACCGTTTCAGAGAGAAGAGCGGCCAATGTGACGATCTGGCTTTAAGTCGATAACAAATGACGAAAACGGACGGATTTCTCAGGTTTTTACTACATATGAGCACTTTTCACATTCTCCCGTGCAACTCGGCTGCTAGTCCTCCTTTCATGCAGAATCTTATGGTCCTAGCTATGCCAAGGCACCAAAGCCAGCTAAAAAGTCAATAATCGATACCTAAAACTGGTATTGTATTAATTCTTACTGGCTATTACATCATCTTAGAAGCTTCATCTGTGTTCTACTATGGTGCTTTTAGTGTCTCCGCATACCGCAGCACGTGACATAGCTTTCAGACGATAAGTATAACCGTTTCTGAGATAAGAGCGGCCAATGGGACGACCTGGCTTTAAGTCGATTCGATAACAAATGACGAAAACGGACGGATTTCTCAGGTTTTTACTACATATGAACACTTTTCACATTCTCACGTGCAACTCGGCTGCTAGTCCTCCTTTCATGCAGAACCTTAAGGTCCTAGCTCATGTCCAAGGCACCAAATCCAGCTAAAAGTCAATAATCGATACCTAAAACTTGAATTGTACTACATCTTACTGGCTATTACATCATCTTAGAATCTTCATCTGTGTTCTACTATGGTGCTTTTAGTGTCTCCGCATACCGCAGCACGCGACATAGCTTTGCAGGCGATAAGTACAACCGTTTCAGAGAGAAGAGCGGCTAATGTGACGACCTGGCTTTAAGTCGATTCCGTAACAAATGACGACAACGGACGGATTTCTCAGGTTTTTACTACATATGAACACTTTTCACATTCTCCCGTGCAACTCGGCTGCTTGTTCTCCTTTCATGCAGAATCTTAAGGTCCTAGCTCATGTCCAAGGCACCATAGCCAGCTAAAAAGTCAATAATCGATACCTAAAACTGGTATTGTACTAATTCTTACTGGCTATTACATCATCTTAGAAGCTTCATCTGTGTTCTACTATGGTGCTTCTAGTGTCTCCGCATACCGCAGCATGCGACATAGCATTCAGACGATACGTACAACCGTTTCAGAGAGAAGAGCGGCGAATGTGATGATCTGGCTTTAAGTCGATTCGATAAAAAATGACGAAAACGGACGGATTTCTCAGGTTTTTACTACATACGAACACTTTTCACATTCTCCCTTGCAACTCGGCTGCTAGTCCTCCTTTCATGCGGAATCTTAAGGTCCTAGCTCATGTCCAAGGCACCAATGCCAGCTAAAAAGTCAATAATCGATACCTAAAACTTGAATTGTACTACTTCTTACTGGCTATTACATCAACTTAGAAGCTTCATCTGTGTTCTACTATGGTGCTTTTAGTGTCTCCACATACCGCAGCACGCGACATAGCTTTGCAGACGATAAGAACAACCGTTTCAGAGAGAAGAGCGGCCAATGTGACGATCCGGCTTTAAGTCGATTCGATAACAAATGACGAAAATGGGCGGATATCTCAGGTTTTTATTACATATGAACACTTTTCACATTCTCCCTGCAACTCGGCTGCTAGTCCTCCTTTCATGCAGAATCTTATGGTCCTAGCTATGTCCAAGGCACCAAAGCCAAATAATAAGTCAATAATCGATACCTAGAACTTGAGTTGTACTACTTCTTACAGGCTATTACATCAACTTACAAGCATCATCTGTGTTCTACTATGGTGCTTTTAGAGTCTCCACATACCGCAACACGCGACATAGCTTTGCAGACGATATGTACAACTATTTCAGAGAGAAGAGCGACCAATGTGACTACCTGGCTTTAAGTCGATTCGATAACAAATGACGAAAACGGACGGATTTCTCAGGTTTTTACTACATATGAACACTTTTCACATCCTCCCGTGCAACTCGGCTGCTATTCCTCCTTTCATGCAGAATCTTAAGGTCCTACCTCATGTCCAAGGCACCAAAGCCTGCTAAAACGTCAATAATCGATACCTAAAACTGGTATTGTACTAATTCTTACTGGCTATTTCATCATCTTAGAAGCTTCATCTGTGTCCTACTATGGTGCTTTTAATGTCTACGCATACCGCAGCACGCGACATAGCTTTGCAGACGATAAGTAAAACCGTTTCAGAGAGAAGAGCGGCCAATGTGACGATTTGGCTTTAAGTCGATTCGATAACAAATGACGAAAACGGACGGATTTCTCAGGTTTTTACTACATATGAACACTTTTCACATTCTCCCGTGCAACTCGGCTGCTAGTCCTCCTTTCATGCATAATCTTATGGTCCTAGCTATGTCCAAGGCGCCAAAGCCAGCTAAAAAGTCAATAATCGATACCTAAAACTGGTATTGTATTAATTCTTACTGGCTATTACATCATCTTAGAAGCTTCATCTGTGTTCTACTATGGTGCTTTTAGTGTCTCCGCATACCGCAGCACGTGACATAGCTTTCAGACGATAAGTATAACCGTTTCTGAGATAAGAGCGGCCAATGGGACGACCTGGCTTTAAGTCGATTCGATAACAAATGACGAAAACGGACGGATTTCTCAGGTTTTTACTACATATGAACACTTTTCACATTCTCACGTGCAACTCGGCTGCTAGTCCTCCTTTCATGCAGAACCTTAAGGTCCTAGCTCATGTCCAAGGCACCAAATCCAGCTAAAAGTCAATAATCGATACCTAAAACTTGAATTGTACTACATCTTACTGGCTATTACATCATCTTAGAATCTTCATCTGTGTTCTACTATGGTGCTTTTAGTGTCTCCGCATACCGCAGCACGCGACATAGCTTTGCAGGCGATAAGTACAACCGTTTCAGAGAGAAGTTCGGCTAATGTGACGACCTGGCTTTAAGTCGATTCGATAAAAAATGACGAAAACTTACGGATTTCTCAGGTTTTTACTACATACGAACACTTTTCACATTCTCCCTTGCAACTCGGCTGCTAGTCCTCCTTTCATGCGGAATCTTAAGGTCCTAGCTCATGTCCAAGGCACCAAAGCCAGCTAAAAAGTCAATAATCGATACCTAAAATTTGAATTCTACTACTTCTTACTGGCTATTACATCAACTTAGAAGCTTCATCTGTGTTCTACTATGGTGATTTTAGTGTCTCCGCATATCGCAGCACGCGACATAGCTTTGCAGAAGATATGTACAACCGTTTCAGAGAGAAGAGCGGCCAATGTGACGACATGGCTTTAAGTCGATTCCATAACAAATGACGAAAACGGACGGATTTCTCAGGTTTTTATTACATATGAACACTTTTCACATTATCCCATGCATTTCGGCTGCTAGTCCTATTTTCATGCAGAATCTTAAGGTCCTAGCTCATGTCCAAGGTATGAAAGCCAGCTAAAAAGTCAATAATCGATAACTAAAATTTCAATTGTACTACTTCTTACTAGTTATTACATCAACTTAGAAGCTTCATCTGTGTTCTACTATGGTGCTTTTAGTGTCTCCACATACGGCAGCACGCGACATAGCTTTGCAGACGAATTGTACAACCGTTTCAGAGTGAAGAACGGCCAATGTGACGACCTGGCTTTAAGTCGATTCGATAACAAATGACGAAAACGGACGGATTTCTCAGGTTTTTACTACATATGAACACTTTTCACATTCTAACATGCAACTCGGCTGCTAGTCCACCTTTCGTGCAGAATCTTAAGGTCATAGCTCATGTCCAAGGCACCAAAGCCAGCTAAAAAGTCAATAATCGATACCTAAAACTGGTATTGTATTAATTCTTACTGGCTATTACATCATTTTAGAAGCTTCATCTGTGTTCTACTATGGTGCTTTTAGTGTCTCCGCATACCGCAGCACGCGACATAGCTTTGCAGGCGATAAGTACAACCGTTTCAGAGAGAAGAGCGGCTAATGTGACGACCTGGCTTTAAGTCGATTCCGTAACAAATGACGACAACGGACGGATTTCTCAGGTTTTTACTACATATGAACACTTTTCACATTCTCCCGTGCAACTCGGCTGCTTGTTCTCCTTTCATGCAGAATCTTAAGGCCTTGCTCATGTCCAAGGCACAAAAGCCAGCTAAAAAGTCAATAATCGATACCTAAAACTGGTATTGTACTAATTCTTACTGGCTATTACATCATCTTAGAAGCTTCATCTGTGTTCTACTATGGTGCTTCTAGTGTCTCCGCATACCGCAGCATGCGACATAGCATTCAGACGATACGTACAACCGTTTCAGAGAGAAGAGCGGCGAATGTGATGATCTGGCTTTAAGTCGATTCGATAAAAAATGACGAAAACGGACGGATTTCTCAGGTTTTTACTACATACGAACACTTTTCACATTCTCCCTTGCAACTCGGCTGCTAGTCCTCCTTTCATGCGGAATCTTAAGGTCCTAGCTCATGTCCAAGGCACTATTGCCAGCTAAAAAGTCAATAATCGATACCTAAAACTTGAATTGTACTACTTCTTACTGGCTATTACATCAACTTAGAAGCTTCATCTGTGTTCTACTATGGTGCTTTTAGTGTCTCCACATACCGCAGCACGCGACATAGCTTTGCAGACGATAAGAACAACCGTTTCAGAGAGAAGAGCGGCCAATGTGACGATCCGGCTTTAAGTCGATTCGATAACAAATGACGAAAATGGGCGGATTTCTCAGGTTTTTACTACATATGAACACTTTTCACATTCTAACATGCAACTCGGCTGCTAGTCCACCTTTCGTGCAGAATCTTAAGGTCATAGCTCATGTCCAAGGCACCAAAGCCAGCTAAAAAGTCAATAATCGATACCTAAAACTGGTATTGTATTAATTCTTACTGGCTATTACATCATTTTAGAAGCTTCATCTGTGTTCTACTATGGTGCTTTTAGTGTCTCCGCATACCGCAGCACGCGACATAGCTTTCAGACGATAAGTATTACCGTTTCTGAGAAGAGCGGCCAATGTGACGACCTGGCTTTAAGTCGATTCGATAACAAATGACGAAAACGGACGGATTTCTCAGGTTTTTACTACATATGAACACTCTTCACATTCTCCCGTGCAACTCGGCTGCTAGTCCTCCTTTCATGCAGAATCTTAAGGTCCTACCTCATGTCCAAGGCACCAAAGCCTGCTAAAACGTCAATAATCGATACCTAAAACTGGTATTGTACTAATTCTTACTGGCTATTTCATCATCTTAGAAGCTTCATCTGTGTCCTACTATGGTGCTTTTAATGTCTCCGCATACCGCAGCACGCGACATAGCTTTGCAGACGATAAGTAAAACCGTTTCAGAGAGAAGAGCGGCCAATGTGACGATCTGGCTTTAAGTCGATAACAAATGACGAAAACGGACGGATTTCTCAGGTTTTTACTACATATGAACACTTTTCACATTCTCCCGTGCAACTCGGCTGCTAGTGCTCCTTTCATGGAGAATCTTATGGTCCTAGCTATGCCAAGGCACCAAAGCCAGCTAAAAAGTCAATAATCGATACCTAAAACTGGTATTGTATTAATTCTTACTGGCTATTACATCATCTTAGAAGCTTCATCTGTGTTCTACTATGGTGCTTTTAGTGTCTCCGCATACCGCAGCACGTGACATAGCTTTCAGACGATAAGTATAACCGTTTCTGAGATAAGAGCGGCCAATGGGACGACCTGGCTTTAAGTCGATTCGATAACAAATGACGAAAACGGACGGATTTCTCAGGTTTTTACTACATATGAACACTTTTCACATTCTCACGTGCAACTCGGCTGCTAGTCCTCCTTTCATGCAGAACCTTAAGGTCCTAGCTCATGTCCAAGGCACCAAATCCAGCTAAAAGTCAATAATCGATACCTAAAACTTGAATTGTACTACATCTTACTGGCTATTACATCATCTTAGAATCTTCATCTGTGTTCTACTATGGTGCTTTTAGTGTCTCCGCATACCGCAGCACGCGACATAGCTTTGCAGGCGATAAGTACAACCGTTTCAGAGAGAAGAGCGGCTAATGTGACGACCTGGCTTTAAGTCGATTCCGTAACAAATGACGACAACGGACGGATTTCTCAGGTTTTTACTACATATGAACACTTTTCACATTCTCCCGTGCAACTCGGCTGCTTGTTCTCCTTTCATGCAGAATCTTAAGGTCCTAGCTCATGTCCAAGGCACCAAAGCCAGCTAAAAAGTCAATAATCGATACCTAAAACTGGTATTGTACTAATTCTTACTGGCTATTACATCATCTTAGAAGCTTCATCTGTGTTCTACTATGGTGCTTCTAGTGTCTCCGCATACCGCAGCATGCGACATAGCATTCAGACGATACGTACAACCGTTTCAGAGAGAAGAGCGGCGAATGTGATGATCTGGCTTTAAGTCGATTCGATAAAAAATGACGAAAACGGACGGATTTCTCAGGTTTTTACTACATACGAACACTTTTCACATTCTCCCTTGCAACTCGACTGCTAGTCCTTCTTTCATGCAGAATCTTATGGTCCTAGCTATGTCCAAGGCACCAAAGCCAAATAATAAGTCAATAATCGATACCTAGAACTTGAGTTGTACTACTTCTTACAGGCTATTACATCAACTTACAAGCATCATCTGTGTTCTACTATGGTGCTTTTAGAGTCTCCACATACCGCAACACGCGACATAGGTTTGCAGACGATATGTACAACTATTTCAGAGAGAAGAGCGACCAATGTGACTACCTGGCTTTAAGTCGATTCGATAACAAATGACGAAAACGGACGGATTTCTCAGGTTTTTACTACATATGAACACTTTTCACATCCTCCCGTGCAACTCGGCTGCTATTCCTCCTTTCATGCAGAATCTTAAGGTCCTACCTCATGTCCAAGGCACCAAAGCCTGCTAAAACGTCAATAATCGATACCTAAAACTGGTATTGTACTAATTCTTACTGGCTATTTCATCATCTTAGAAGCTTCATCTGTGTCCTACTATGGTGCTTTTAATGTCTACGCATACCGCAGCACGCGACATAGCTTTGCAGACGATAAGTAAAACCGTTTCAGAGAGAAGAGCGGCCAATGTGACGATTTGGCTTTAAGTCGATTCGATAACAAATGACGAAAACGGACGGATTTCTCAGGTTTTTACTACATATGAACACTTTTCACATTCTCCCGTGCAACTCGGCTGCTAGTCCTCCTTTCATGCATAATCTTATGGTCCTAGCTATGTCCAAGGCGCCAAAGCCAGCTAAAAAGTCAATAATCGATACCTAAAACTGGTATTGTATTAATTCTTACTGGCTATTACATCATCTTAGAAGCTTCATCTGTGTTCTACTATGGTGCTTTTAGTGTCTCCGCATACCGCAGCACGTGACATAGCTTTCAGACGATAAGTATAACCGTTTCTGAGATAAGAGCGGCCAATGGGACGACCTGGCTTTAAGTCGATTCGATAAAAAATGACGAAAACTTACGGATTTCTCAGGTTTTTACTACATACGAACACTTTTCACATTCTAACATGCAACTCGGCTGCTAGTCCACCTTTCGTGCAGAATCTTAAGGTCATAGCTCATGTCCAAGGCACCAATGCCAGCTAAAAAGTCAATAATCGATACCTAAAACTTGAATTGTACTACTTCTTACTGGCTATTACATCAACTTAGAAGCTTCATCTGTGTTCTACTATGGTGCTTTTAGTGTCTCCACATACCGCAGCACGCGACATAGCTTTGCAGACGATAAGAACAACCGTTTCAGAGAGAAGAGCGGCCAATGTGACGATCCGGCTTTAAGTCGATTCGATAACAAATGACGAAAATGGGCGGATATCTCAGGTTTTTACTACATATGAACACTTTTCACATTCTCCCTGCAACTCGGCTGCTAGTCCTCCTTTCATGCAGAATCTTATGGTCCTAGCTATGTCCAAGGCACCAAAGCCAAATAATAAGTCAATAATCGATACCTAGAACTTGAGTTGTACTACTTCTTACAGGCTATTACATCAACTTACAAGCATCATCTGTGTTCTACTATGGTGCTTTTAGAGTCTCCACATACCGCAACACGCGACATAGCTTTGCAGACGATATGTACAACTATTTCAGAGAGAAGAGCGACCAATGTGACTACCTGGCTTTAAGTCGATTCGATAACAAATGACGAAAACGGACGGATTTCTCAGGTTTTTACTACATATGAACACTTTTCACATCCTCCCGTGCAACTCGGCTGCTATTCCTCCTTTCATGCAGAATCTTAAGGTCCTACCTCATGTCCAAGGCACCAAAGCCTGCTAAAACGTCAATAATCGATACCTAAAACTGGTATTGTACTAATTCTTACTGGCTATTTCATCATCTTAGAAGCTTCATCTGTGTCCTACTATGGTGCTTTTAATGTCTACGCATACCGCAGCACGCGACATAGCTTTGCAGACGATAAGTAAAACCGTTTCAGAGAGAAGAGCGGCCAATGTGACGATTTGGCTTTAAGTCGATTCGATAAAAAATGACGAAAACGGACGGATTTCTCAGGTTTTTACTACATATGAACACTTTTCACATTCTCCCGTGCAACTCGGCTGCTAGTCCTCCTTTCATGCATAATCTTATGGTCCTAGCTATGTCCAAGGCGCCAAAGCCAGCTAAAAAGTCAATAATCGATACCTAAAACTGGTATTGTATTAATTCTTACTGGCTATTACATCATCTTAGAAGCTTCATCTGTGTTCTACTATGGTGCTTTTAGTGTCTCCGCATACCGCAGCACGTGACATAGCTTTCAGACGATAAGTATAACCGTTTCTGAGATAAGAGCGGCCAATGGGACGACCTGGCTTTAAGTCGATTCGATAACAAATGACGAAAACGGACGGATTTCTCAGGTTTTTACTACATATGAACACTTTTCACATTCTCACGTGCAACTCGGCTGCTAGTCCTCCTTTCATGCGGAATCTTAAGGTCCTAGCTCATGTCCAAGGCACCAAAGCCAGCTAAAAAGTCAATAATCGATACCTAAAATTTGAATTCTACTACTTCTTACTGGCTATTACATCAACTTAGAAGCTTCATCTGTGTTCTACTATGGTGATTTTAGTGTCTCCGCATATCGCAGCACGCGACATAGCTTTGCAGAAGATATGTACAACCGTTTCAGAGAGAAGAGCGGCCAATGTGACGACATGGCTTTAAGTCGATTCCATAACAAATGACGAAAACGGACGGATTTCTCAGGTTTTTATTACATATGAACACTTTTCACATTATCCCATGCATTTCGGCTGCTAGTCCTATTTTCATGCAGAATCTTAAGGTCCTAGCTCATGTCCAAGGTATCAAAGCCAGCTAAAAAGTCAATAATCGATAACTAAAATTTCAATTGTACTACTTCTTACTAGTTATTACATCAACTTAGAAGCTTCATCTGTGTTCTACTATGGTGCTTTTAGTGTCTCCACATACGGCAGCACGCGACATAGCTTTGCAGACGAATTGTACAACCGTTTCAGAGTGAAGAACGGCCAATGTGACGACCTGGCTTTAAGTCGATTCGATAACAAATGACGAAAACGGACGGATTTCTCAGGTTTTTACTACATATGAACACTTTTCACATTCTAACATGCAACTCGGCTGCTATTCCACCTTTCGTGCAGAATCTTAAGGTCATAGCTCATGTCCAAGGCACCAAAGCCAGCTAAAAAGTCAATAATCGATACCTAAAACTGGTATTGTATTAATTCTTACTGGCTATTACATCATTTTAGAAGCTTCATCTGTGTTCTACTATGGTGCTTTTAGTGTCTCCGCATACCGCAGCACGCGACATAGCTTTCAGACGATAAGTATTACCGTTTCTGAGAAGAGCGGCCAATGTGACGACCTGGCTTTAAGTCGATTCGATAACAAATGACGAAAACGGACGGATTTCACAGGTTTTTACTACATATGAACACTTTTCACATTCTCCCGTGCAACTCGGCTGCTAGTCGTCCTTTAATGCAGAATCTTAAGGTCTTACCTCATGTCCAAGGCACCAAAGCCAGCTAAAAAGTCAATAATCGATAACTAAAACTTGAATTGTGCTACTTCTTACTGGCTATTACATCAACTTAGAAGCTTCATCTGTGTTCTACTATGGTGCTTTTAGTGTCTCCGCATACCGCAGCACGCGACATAGCTTTGCAGACGATAAGTACAACCGTCTCAGATAGAAGAGCGGCCAATGTGACGATCTTGCTTCAAGTCGATTCGATAACAAATGACGAAAACTGACGGATTTCTCAGGTTTTTACTACATATGAACACTTTTCACATTGTCCCATACAACTCCGCTGCTAGTCCTCCTTTCATGCAGAATCTTAAGGTCCTAGCTCATATCCAAGGCACCAAAGCCAGCAAAAAAGTCAATAATCGATACGTAAATCTTGAATTGTACTACTTCCTACTGGCTATTACATCAACTTAGAAGCTTCATCTGTGTTCTACTATGGTGCTTTTAGTGTCTACGCATACCCCAGCACGCGACATAGCTTTGCAGACGATAAGTACAACCGTTTCAGAGAGAAGAGCGGCCAATGTGACGATCTGGCTTTAAGTCGATTCGATAACAAATGACGAAAACGGATGGATTTCTCAGGTTTTTACTACATATGAACACTTTTCACATTCTCCCATGAACTCGGCTGCTAGTCCTCCTTTCATGCAGAACCATAAGGACCTAGCTCATGCCAAAGGCACCAAAGCCAGCAAAAAAGTCAATAATCGATACGTAAATCTTGAATTGTACTACTTCTTACTGGCTATTACATCAACTTAGAAGCTTCATCTGTGTTCTACTATGGTGCTTTTAGTGTCTACGCATACCGCAGCACGCGACATAGCTTTGCAGACGATAAGTACAACCGTTTCAGAGAGAAGGGCGGCCAATGTGACGATCTGGCTTTAAGTCGATTCCATAACAAATTACGAAAACGGACGGATTTCTCAGGTTTTTACTACATATGAACACTTTTTACATTCTCCCATGCAACTCGGCTGCTAGTCCTCCTTTCATGCAGAATCTTAAGGTCCTAGTTCATGCCCCAGTCACCAAAGCCAGCTAAAAAGTCAATAACGATACCTAAAACTTGAATTGTACTACTTCTTACTGGCTATTACATCAACTTAGAAGTTTCGTCTGTGTTCTACTATGGTGCTTTTAGTGTCTCCGCATACCGCAGCACGCGACATAGCTTTGCAGACGTTAAGTACAACCGTTTAAGAGAGAAGAGCGGCCAATGTGAAGATCTGGCTTTAAGTCTATTCGATAACTAATGACGAAAACGGACGGATTTCTCAGGTTTTTACTACATATGAACACTTGTCACATACTCCCATGCAACGCGGCTGCTAGTCCTCCTTTCATGCAGAATCTTAATGTCCTAGCTCATGTCCAAGGCACCAAAGATAGCTAAAAAGTCAATAATCCATAACCTAAAACTTGAATTGTACTACTTCTTACTGGCTATTACATCAACTTAGAAGCTTCATCTGTGTGTCCACTATGGTGCTTTTTGTGTCTCGGCATACCGCAGCACGCGACATAGCTTTGCAAACGATAAGTACAACCGTTTCAGAGAGAAGAGCGGCCAATGTGACGATCTGGCTTTAAGTCGATTCGGTAACAAATGACGAAAACGAACGAATTTCTCAGGTATTTACTACAGAAGAACACTTTTCACATTCTCCCATGCAACTCGGCTGCTAGTCCTCCTTTCATGCAGAATCTTAAGGACCTATCTCATGTCCAAGGCACCAAAGCCAGCTAAAAAGTCAATAATCGATACCTAAACCTTGAATTGTACTACTTCTTACTGGCTATTACGTCAACTTAGAAGCTTCATCTGTGTTCCACTATGGTGATTTTAGTATCTCCGCATACCGCAGCATGCGACATAGCTTTGCAAACGATAAGTACAACCGTTTCAGAGAGAAGAGCGGCCAATGTGACGATCTGGCTTTAAGTCGATTCGATAACAAATGACGAAAATGGACGGATTTCTCAGGTTTTTACTACATATGAACACTTTTCACAAACTCCCGTGCAACGCGGCTGCTAGTCCTCCATTCATGCAGAATCTTAAGGTCCTAGCTCATGTCCAAGGCACCAAAGCCAGCAAAAAAGTCAATAATCGATACGTAAATCTTGAATTGTACTACTCCTTACTGGCTATTACATCAACTTAGGAGCTTCATCTGTGTTCTACTATTTTGCTTTTAGTGTCTCCGCATACCGCAGCACGCGACATAGCTTTGCAGACGATAAGTACAACCGTTTCAGAGAGAAGAGCGGCCAATGTGACGATCTGGCTTTAAGTCGATTCGATAACAAATCACGAAAACGGATGGATTTCTCAGGTTTTTACTACATATGAACACTTTTCACATTGTCCCATGCAACTCGGCTGCTAGTCCTCCTTTCATGCAGAATCTTAAGGTCCTAGTTCTCACCCCAGTCACCAAAGCCAGCTAAAAAGTCAATAACGATACCTAAAACTTGAATTGTACTACTTCTTACTGGCTATTACATCAACTTAGAAGTTTCGTCTGTGTTCTACTATGGTGCTTTTAGTGTCTCCGCATACCGCAGCACGCGACATAGCTTTGCAGACGTTAAGTACAACCGTTTCAGAGAGAAGAGCTTCCAATGTGAAGATCTGGCATTAAGTCTATTCGATAACAAATGACGAAAACGGACGGATTTCTCAGGTTTTTACTACATATGAACACCTGTCACATACTCCCATGCAACGCTTCTGCTAGTCCTCCTTTCATGCAGAATCTTAATGTCCTAGCTCATGTCCAAGGCACCAAAGATAGCTAAAAAGTCAATAATCCATAACCTAAAACTTGAATTGTACTACTTCTTACTGGCTATTACATCAACTAGGAAGCTTCATCTGTGTTCTACTATGGTGCTTTTAGTGTCTCTGTATACCACAGCACGCGACATAGCTTTGCAGACGATAAGTACAACCGTTTCAGAGAGAAGAGCGGCCAATGTGAAGATCTGGCTTTAAGTCGATTCGATAACAAATGACGAAAATGGACGGGTTCCTCAGGTTTTTACTACGTGTGAACACTTTTCACATTCTCCCGTGCAACTCGGCTGCTAGTCCTCCTTTCATGCAGAATCTTAAGGTCCTAGCTCATGTCCAAGGCACCAAAGCCAGCTAAAAAGTCAATAATCGATACTTAAAACTTGAATTGTACTACTTCTTACGGGCTATTACATCAACGTAGATACTTCATCTGTGATCCACTATGGTGCTTTCAGTGTCTCCGCATACCGCAGCATGCGACATAGCTTTGCAGACGATAAATGTAACCGTTTCAGACAGAAGAGCGGCCAATGTGACGATCTGGCTTTAAGTCGATTCGATAACAAATGACGAAGACGGACGGATTTCTCAGGTTTTTACTACGTATGAACACTTTTCACATTCTCCCGCGCATCGCGGCTACTAGTCCTCCTTTCATGCAAAATCTTAAGTACCTAACTCATATCCAAGGCACTAAAGAAGGGTAAAAAGTCAATAATCGATACCAAAAACTTGAATTGTACTACTTCTTACTGGCTATTACATCAACTTAGAAGCTTCATCTGTGTGTCCACTATGGTGCCTTTTGTGTCTCCGCATACCGCAGCACGCGACATGGCTTTGCAAACGATAAGTACAACCGTTTCAGAGGGAAGAGCGGCCAATGTGACGATCTGGCTTTAAGTCGATTCGATAACACATGACGAAAACGGACGAATTTCTCAGGTATTTACTACATATGAACACTTTTCACATTCTCCCATGCAACTCGGCTGCTTGTCCTCCTTTCATGCAGAATCTTAAGGTCCTAGCTCATGTCCAAATCACCAAAGCCAGCTAAAAAGTCAATAATCGATACCTAAAACTTGAATTGTACTACTTCTTACTGGCTATTACATCAACTTAGAAGCTTCATCTGTGTTCTACTATGGTGCTTTTAGTGTCTCCAAATACCGCAGCACGCGACATAGCTTTGCAGACGTTAAGTACAACCGTTTCAGAGAGAAGAGCTTCCAATGTGAAGATCTGGCATTAAGTCTATTCGATAACAAATGACGAAAACGGACGGATTTCTCAGGTTTCTACTACGTATAAACACTTTTCACATTCTCCCGTGCAACGCGGCTGCTAGTCCACCTTTAATACAGAATCTTAAGGTCCTATCTCATGTCCAAGGCACCAAAGCCAGCAAATAAGTCAATAATCGATACCTAAAACTTGAATTGTACTACTTCTTACTGGCTATTACATCAACTTAGAAGCTTCATCTGTGTGTCCACTATGGTGCCTTTTGTGTCTCCGCATACCGCAGCACGCGACATAGCTTTGCAAACGATAAGTACAACCGTTTCAGAGGGAAGAGCGGCCAATGTGACGATCTGGCTTTAAGTCGATTGGATAACAAATGACGAAAATGGACGGGTTCCTCAGGTTTTTACTACGTGTGAACACTTTTCACATTCTCCCGTGCAACTCGGCTGCTAGTCCTCCTTTCATGCAGAATCTTAAGGTCCTAGCTCATGTCCAAGGCACCAAAGCCAGCTAAAAAGTCAATAATCGATACCTAAAACTTGAATTGTACTACTTCTTACTGGCTATTACATCAACGTAGATGCTTCATCTGTGATCCACTATGGTGCTTTTAGTGTCTCCGCATACTGCAGCATGCGACATAGCTTTGCAGACGATAAATGTAACCGTTTCAGACAGAAGAGCGGCCAATGTGACGATCTGGCTTTAAGTCCATTAGATAACAAATGACGAAAACGGACAGATTTCTCAGGTTTTTACTACGTATGAACACTTTTCACATTCTACCGCGCATCGCGGCTACTAGTCCTCCTTTCATGCAAAATCTTAAGTACCTAGCTCATGTCCAAGGCACCAAAGAAGGGTAAAAAGTCAATAATCGATACCTAAAACTTGAATTGTACTACTTCTTACTGGCTATTACATCAACGTAGATGCTTCATCTGTGATCCACCATGGTGCTTTTAGAGTCTCCGCATACCGCAGCATGCGACATAGCTTTGCAGACGATAAATGTAACCGTTTCAGACAGATGAGCGGCCAATGTGACGATCTGACTTTAAGTCGATTCGATAACAAATGACGAAAACGGACGTATTTCTCAGGTTTTTACTACATATGAACACTTTTCACAGTCTCCATCGCATCGCGGCTGCTAGTCCTCCTTTCATGCCAAATCTTAAGATCCTAGCTCATGTCCAAAGCACCAAAGAAGGGTAAAAAGTCAATAATCGATTCCTAAAATTTGAATTGTACTACTTCTTACTGGCTATTACATCAACTTAGAAGCTTCATCTGTGTTGTACTATGGTGCTTTTAGTGTCTCTGCATACCGCAGCATGCGACATAGCTTTGCAGACGATAAATGTAACCGTTCCAGACAGAAGAACGGCCAATGTGACGATCTGGCTTTAGTAGATTCGATAACAAATGACGAAAACGGACGGATTTCACAGGTTTTTACTACGTATGAACACTTTTCACATTCTCCGGCGCATCGCGGCTACTAGTCCTCCTTTCATGCAAAATCTTAAGTTCCTAGCCGATGTCCAAGGCACCAAAGAAGGGTAAAAAGTCAATAATCGAAACCTAAAACTTGCATTGTAATACTTCTCTCTGGCTATTACATCAACTTAGAAGCTTCATCTGTGTTCTACTATGGTGCTTTTAGTGTCTCTGCATACCGCAGCACGCGACATAGCTTTGCAGACGATAAATGTAACCGTTTCAGACAGAACTGCGGCCAATGTGACGATCTGGCTTTAAGTCGATTCCATAACAAATTACGAAAACGGACGGATTTCTCAGGTTTTTACTACATATGAACACTTTTCACATTCTCCCATGCTACTCGGCTGCTAGTCCTCCTTTCATGCAAAATGTTATGGTCCTAGCTCATGTCCACGGCACCAAAGGGAATTAAAAAGTCATTAATCGATAACTAAAACTTGAATTGTACTACTTCTTACTGCCTAT
The DNA here is from genome assembly GCF_023897955.1 of Schistocerca gregaria. Taxonomy (NCBI): domain Eukaryota; kingdom Metazoa; phylum Arthropoda; class Insecta; order Orthoptera; family Acrididae; genus Schistocerca; species Schistocerca gregaria. Next base: position 197,250 of record NW_026061889.1, on the reverse strand, counting down.
TACACCAACTTAGAAGCTTCATCTGTGTTCTACTATGGTGCTTTTAGTGTCTCCGCATACCGCAGCACGCGACATAGCTTTGCAGACAATAAGTACATCCGTTTCAGAGAGAAGAGCGGCCGATGTGACGATCTGGCTTTAAGTCGATTCAATAACAAATGACGAATACGGACGGATTTCTCAGGTTTTACTACATACGAACACTTTTCACATTCTCCCGCGCATCGCGGCTGCTAGTCCTAGTTTAATCCAAAATCTTAAGGTCCTAGCTCATGTCCAAGGCACCAAAGAAGGGTAAAAAGTCAATAATCGATTCCTAAAATTTGAATTGTACTACTTCTTACTGGCTATTACATCAACTTAGAAGCTTCATCTGTGTTCTACTATGGTGCTTTTAGTGTCTCTGCATACCGCAGCACGCGTCATAGCTCTGCAGACGATAAATGTAACCGTTCCAGACAGAACTGCGGCCAATGTGACGACCTGGCATTAGGTCGATTCGATAACAAATGACGAAAACGTTCGGATTTTGTCAGGTTTTTACTACATATGAACACTTTTCACATTCACCCGTGCAACTCGGCTGCTAGTCCTCCTTTCATGCAGAATCTTAAGGTCCTAGCTCATGTCCAAGGCACCAATGCCAGCTAAAACGTCAATAATCGATACCTAAAACTTGAATTGTACTACTTCTTACTGGCTATTACATCAACTTTGATGCTTCATCTGTATTCTACTATGGTGCTTTTAGTGTTTACGCAGCACGCGACATAGCTTTGCACACGATAAGTACAACCGTTTCAGAGAGAAGAGCGGCCAATGTGACGATCTGGCTTTAAGTCGATTTGATAACAAATGACGAAAACGGACGGATTTCTCAGTTTTTTATTACAAATGAACACTTTTCACATTCTCCCGCGCATCGCGGCTGCTAGTCCTACTTTCATGCAAAATCTTAAGTTCCTAGCTCATGTCCAAGGAACCAAAGAAGGGTACAAATTCAATAATCGATACCTAAAACTTGAATTGTACTACTTCTTACTGGCTATTACAACAACTTACAAGCTTCATCTGTGTTCTACTAAAGGGACGGATTTCTCAGGTTTTTACTACATATGAACACTTTTCACATTGTCCCGTGCAACTCGGCTGCTAGTCCTCCTTTCATGCAAAATGTTAAGGTCCTAGCTCATGTCCAATTCACCAAAGCTAGTTAAAAAGTCAATAATCGATAACTAAAACTTGAATTCTACTACATCTTACTGGCTATTACATCAACTTAGAAGCTTCATCTGTGTTCTACCATGGTGCTTTTAGTGTCTCCGCATACCGCAGCACGCGACGTAGCATTGCAGACGATAAGTACAACCGTTTCAGGGAGAAGAGCGGCCAATGTGACGATCTGGCTTTAAGTCGATTCGATAACAAATACGAAAACGGACGTATTTCTCAGGTTTTTACTACATATGAACACTTTTCACAGTCTAACGCGCATCGCGGCTGCTAGTCCTAATTTAATCCAAAATCTTAAGGTCCTAGCTCATGTCCAAGTTACCAAACAAGGGCAAAAAGTCAATAATCGATAACAAAAACTTGAATTGTACTACTTCATACTAGCTATTACATCTACTTAGAAACTTCATCTGTGTTCTACTATGGTGCTTTTAGTGTCTCTGCATACCGCAGCACGCGACATAGCTTTGCAGACGATAAATGTAACCGTTTCAGACAGAACTGCGTCCAATGTGACGATCTGGCTTTAAGTCTATTCGATAACAAATGACGAAAACGGACGGATTTCTCAGGTTTTTACTACGTATGAACACTTTTCACTGTCTCCCGTGCAACTCGGCTGCTAGTCCTCCTTTCATGCAGAATCTTAAGGTCCTAGCTCATGTCCAAGGTACCAAAGAAGGGTAAAAAGTCAATAATCGATAACAAAAACTTGAATTGTACTACTTCATACTAGCTATTACATCAACTTAGAAGCTTCATCTGTGTTCTACTATGGTGCTTTTAGTGTCTCTGCATACCGCAGCACGCGACATAGCTTTGCAGACGATAAATGTAACCGTTTCAGACAGAACTGCGGCCAATGTGACGATCTGGCTTTAAGTCGATTCGATAACCAATGACGAAAACGGACGGATTCCTCAGGTTTTTACTTCATATGAACACTTTTCACATCCTCCAGTGCAACGCTACTGCTAGTCCTCCTTTCATACAAAATCTTAAGTTCCTAGCTCCTGTTCAAAGCACCAAAGAAGGGTAAAAAGTTAATAATCGATACCTAAAACTTGAATTGTACTACTTCTTACTGGCTTTTTACATCAACTTAGGAGCTTCATCTGTGTTCTACTATGGTGCTTTTAGTGTCCCCACATACCGCAGCACGCGACATAGCTTTGCAGACGATAAATGTAACCGTTACAGAGAGAAAAGTGGCCAATGTGACGATCTGGCTTTAAGTCGATTCTATAACAAATGACGAAAACGGACGGATTTCTCAGGTTTTTACTACAAATGAACACTTTTCACATTCTCCCGTGCAACTCGGCTGCTAGTCCTGCTTTCATGCAGAATCATAAGGACCTAGCTCATGCCAAAGGCACCAAAGCCAGCAAAAAAGTCAATAATCGATACGTAAATCTTGAATTGTACGACTTCTTACTGGCTATTACATCAACTTAGAAGCTTCATCTGTGTTCTACTATGGTGCTTTTAGTGTCTACGCATACCGCAGCACGCGACATAGCTTTGCAGACGATAAGTACAACCGTTTCAGAGAGAAGGGCGGCCAATGTGACGATCTGGCTTTAAGTCGATTCCATAACAAATTACGAAAACGGACGGATTTCTCAGGTTTTTACTACATATGAACACTTTTTACATTCTCCCATGCAACTCGGCTGCTAGTCCTCCTTTCATGCAGAATCTTAAGGTCCTAGCTCATGCCCCAGTCACCAAAGCCAGCTAAAAAGTCAATAACGATACCTAAAACTTGAATTGTACTACTTCTTACTGGCTATTACATCAACTTAGAAGTTTCGTCTGTGTTCTACTATGGTGCTTTTAGTGTCTCCGCATACCGCAGCACGCGACATAGCTTTGCAGACGTTAAGTACAACCGTTTAAGAGAGAAGAGCGGCCAATGTGAAGATCTGGCTTTAAGTCTATTCGATAACAAATGACGAAAACGGACGGATTTCTCAGGTTTTTACTACATATGAACACTTGTCACATACTCCCATGCAACGCGGCTGCTAGTCCTCCTTTCATGCAGAATCTTAATGTCCTAGCTCATGTCCAAGGCACCAAAGATAGCTAAAAAGTCAATAATCCATAACCTAAAACTTGAATTGTACTACTTCTTACTGGCTATTACATCAACTTAGAACCTTCATCTGTGTTCTACTATGGTGCTTTTAGTGTCTCCGCATACCGCAGCACGCGACATAGCTTTGCAAACGATAAGTACAACCGTTTCAGAGAGAAGAGCGGCCAATGTGACGATCTGGCTTTAAGTCGATTCGGTAACAAATGACGAAAACGAACGAATTTCTCAGGTATTTACTACAGATGAACACTTTTCACATTCTCCCATGCAACTCGGCTGCTAGTCCTCCTTTCATGCAGAATCTTAAGGGCCTATCTCATGTCCAAGGCACCAAAGCCAGCTAAAAAGTCAATAATCGATACCTAAACCTTGAATTGCACTTCTTCTTACTGGCTATTACGTCAACGTAGAAGCTTCATCTGTGTTCTACTATGGTGCTTTAAGTGTCTCCGCATACTGCAGCACGCGACATAGCTTTCCAGATGATAAGTACAACCGTTTCAGAGAGAAGGGCGGCCAATGTGATGATCTGGCTTCAAGTTGATTCGATAACAAATGACGAAAACGGACGGATTTCTCAGGTTTTTACTACATATGAACACTTTTCACATTCTCCCATTCAACTCGGCTGCTAGTCTACCTTTCGTGCAGAATCTTAAGGACATAGCTCATGTCAAAGGCACCAAAGCCAACTAAAAAGTCAATAATCGATAGCTAAAACTTGAATTGTACTACTTCTTACTTGCTATTACATCAACTTAGAAGCTTCATCTGTGTTCCACTATGGTGATTTTAGTGTCTTCGCATACCGCAGCACGCGACATAGCTTTGCAGACGAAAAGTACAACCGTTTCAGAGAGAAGAGGGGCCAATGTGACGATCTGGCTTTAAGTCGATTCGATAACAAATGACGAAAACTGACGGATTTCTCAGGTTTTTACTACATATGAACACTTTTCACATTGTCCCATACAACTCGGCTGCTAGTCCTCCTTTCATGCAGAATCTTAAGGTCCTAGCTCATGTCCAAGGCACCAAAGCCAGCAAAAAAGTCAATAATCGATACGTAAATCTTGAATTGTACTACTTCCTACTGGCTATTACATCAACTTAGAAGCTTCATCTGTGTTCTACTATGGTGCTTTTAGTGTCTACGCATACCGCAGCACGCGACATAGCTTTGCAGACGATAAGTACAACCGTTTCAGAGAGAAGAGCGGCCAATGTGACGATCTGGCTTTAAGTCGATTCGATAACAAATGACGAAATCGGATGGATTTCTCAGGTTTTTACTACATATGAACACTTTTCACATTCTCCCATGAACTCGGCTGCTAGTCCTCCTTTCATGCAGAACCATAAGGACCTAGCTCATGCCAAAGGCACCAAAGCCAGCAAAAAAGTCAATAATCGATACGTAAATCTTGAATTGTACTACTTCTTACTGGCTATTACATCAACTTAGAAGCTTCATCTGTGTTCTACTATGGTGCTTTTAGTGTCTACGCATACCGCAGCACGCGACATAGCTTTGCAGACGATAAGTACAACCGTTTCAGAGAGAAGAGCGGCCAATGTGACGATCTGGCTTTAAGTCGATACCATAACAAATTACGAAAACGGACGGATTTCTCAGGTTTTTACTACATATGAACGCTTTTCACATTCTCCCATGCAACTCGGCTGCTAGTCCTCCTTTCATGCAGAATCTTAAGGTCCTAGTTCATGCCCCAGTCACCAAAGCCAGCTAAAAAGTCAATAACGATACCTAAAACTTGAATTGTAGTACTTCTTACTGGCTATTACATCAACTTAGAAGTTTCGTCTGTGTTCTACTATGGTGCTTTTAGTGTCTCCGCATACCGCAGCACGCGACATAGCTTTGCAGACGTTAAGTACAACCGTTTAAGAGAGAAGAGCGGCCAATGTGAAGATATGGCTTTAAGTCTATTCGATAACTAATGACGAAAACGGACTAATTTCTCAGGTTTTTACTACATATGAACACTTGTCACATACTCCCATGCAACGCGGCTGCTAGTCCTCCTTTCATGCAGAATCTTAATGTCCTAGCTCATGTCCAAGGCACCAAAGATAGCTAAAAAGTCAATAATCCATAACCTAAAACTTGAATTGTACTACTTCTTACTGGCTATTACATCAACTTAGAAGCTTCATCTGTGTGTCCACTATGGTGCTTTTTGTGTCTCGGCATACCGCAGCACGCGACATAGCTTTGCAAACGATAAGTACAACCGTTTCAGAGAGAAGAGCGGCCAATGTGACGATCTGGCTTTAAGTCGATTCGGTAACAAATGACGAAAAGTAACGGATTTCTCACGTTTTTACTACATATGAACACTTTTCACATTCTCCCGTGCAACTCGGCTGCTAGTCGTCCTTTCATGCAGAATCTTAAGGTCTTACCTCATGTCCAAGGCACCAAAGCCAGCTAAAAAGTCAATAATCGATAACTAAAACTTGAATTGTGCTACTTCTTACTGGCTATTACATCAACTTAGAAGCTTCATCTGTGTTCTACTATGGTGCTTTTAGTGTCTCCACATACCGCAGCACGCGACATAGCTTTGCAGACGATAAGTACAACCGTTTCAGATAGAAGAGCGGCCAATGTGACGATCTTGCTTCAAGTCGATTCGATAACAAATGACGAAAACTGACGGATTTCTCAGGTTTTTACTACATATGAACACTTTTCACATTGTCCCATACAACTCGGCTGCTAGTCCTCCTTTCATGCAGAATCTTAAGGTCCTAGCTCATGTCCAAGGCACCAAAGCCAGCAAAAAAGTCAATAATCGATACGTAAATCTTGAATTGTACTACTTCCTACTGGCTATTACATCAACTTAGAAGCTTCATCTGTGTTCTACTATGGTGCTTTTAGTGTCCACGCATACCGCAGCACGCGACATAGCTTTGCAGACGATAAGTACAACCGTTTCAGAGAGAAGAGCGGCCAATGTGACGATCTGGCTTTAAGTCGATTCGATAACAAATGACGAAATCGGATGGATTTCTCAGGTTTTTACTACATATGAACACTTTTCACATTCTCCCATGAACTCGGCTGCTAGTCCTCCTTTCATGCAGAACCATAAGGACCTAGCTCATGCCAAAGGCACCAAAGCCAGCAAAAAAGTCAATAATCGATACGTAAATCTTGAATTGTACTACTTCTTACTGGCTATTACATCAACTTAGAAGCTTCATCTGTGTTCTACTATGGTGCTTTTAGTGTCTACGCATACCGCAGCACGCGACATAGCTTTGCAGACGATAAGTACAACCGTTTCAGAGAGAAGAGCGGCCAATGTGACGATCTGGCTTTAAGTCGATACCATAACAAATTACGAAAACGGACGGATTTCTCAGGTTTTTACTACATATGAACGCTTTTCACATTCTCCCATGCAACTCGGCTGCTAGTCCTCCTTTCATGCAGAATCTTAAGGTCCTAGTTCATGCCCCAGTCACCAAAGCCAGCTAAAAAGTCAATAACGATACCTAAAACTTGAATTGTAGTACTTCTTACTGGCTATTACATCAACTTAGAAGTTTCGTCTGTGTTCTACTATGGTGCTTTTAGTGTCTCCGCATACCGCAGCACGCGACATAGCTTTGCAGACGTTAAGTACAACCGTTTAAGAGAGAAGAGCGGCCAATGTGAAGATATGGCTTTAAGTCTATTCGATAACTAATGACGAAAACGGACTAATTTCTCAGGTTTTTACTACATATGAACACTTGTCACATACTCCCATGCAACGCGGCTGCTAGTCCTCCTTTCATGCAGAATCTTAATGTCCTAGCTCATGTCCAAGGCACCAAAGATAGCTAAAAAGTCAATAATCCATAACCTAAAACTTGAATTGTACTACTTCTTACTGGCTATTACATCAACTTAGAAGCTTCATCTGTGTGTCCACTATGGTGCTTTTTGTGTCTCGGCATACCGCAGCACGCGACATAGCTTTGCAAACGATAAGTACAACCGTTTCAGAGAGAAGAGCGGCCAATGTGACGATCTGGCTTTAAGTCGATTCGGTAACAAATGACGAAAACGAACGAATTTCTCAGGTATTTACTACAGATGAACACTTTTCACATTCTCCCATGCAACTCGGCTGCTAGTCCTCCTTTCATGCAGAATCTTAAGGACCTATCTCATGTCCAAGGCACCAAAGCCAGCTAAAAAGTAAATAATCGATACCTAAACCTTGAATTGTACTACTTCTTACTGGCTATTACATCAACTTAGAAGCTTCATCTGTGTTCTACTATTTTGCTTTTAGTGTCTCCGCATACCGCAGCACGCGACATAGCTTTGCAGACGATAAGTACAACCGTTTCAGAGAGAAGAGCGGCCAATGTGACGATCTGGCTTTAAGTCGCTTCGATAACAAATCACGAAAACGGATGGATTTCTCAGGTTTTTACTACATATGAACACTTTTCACATTCTCCCATGAACTCGGCTGCTAGTCCTCCTTTCATGCAGAATCATAAGGACCTAGCTCATGCCAAAGGCACCAAAGCCAGCAAAAAAGTCAATAATCGATACGTAAATCTTGAATTGTACTACTTCTTACTGGCTATTACATCAACTTAGAAGCTTCATCTGTGTTCTACTATGGTGCTTTTAGTGTCTACGCATACCGCAGCACGCGATATAGCTTTGCAGACGATAAGTACAACCGTTTCAGAGAGAAGAGCGGCCAATGTGACGATCTGGCTTTAAGTCGATTCCATAACAAATTACGAAAACGGACGGATTTCTCAGGTTTTTACTACATATGAACACTTTTCACATTCTCCCATGCAACTCGGCTGCTAGTCCTCCTTTCATGCAGAATCTTAAGGTCCTAGTTCTCACCCCAGTCACCAAAGCCAGCTAAAAAGTCAATAACGATACCTAAAACTTGAATTGTAGTACTTCTTACTGGCTATTACATCAACTTAGAAGTTTCGTCTGTGTTCTACTATGGTGCTTTTAGTGTCTCCGCATACCGCAGCACGCGACATAGCTTTGCAGACGTTAAGTACAACCGTTTCAGAGAGAAGAGCTTCCAATGTGAAGATCTGGCTTTAAGTCTATTCGATAACAAATGACGAAAACGGACGGATTTCTCAGGTTTTTACTACATTTGAACACTTGTCACATACTCCCATGCAACGCGGCTGCTAGTCTTCCTTTCATGCAGAATCTTAATGTCCTAGCTCATGTCCAAGGCACCAAAGATAGCTAAAAAGTCAATAATCCATAACCTAAAACTTGAATTGTACTACTTCTTACTGGCTATTACATCAACTAGGAAGCTTCATCTGTGTTCTACTATGGTGCTTTTAGTGTCTCTGTATACCACAGCACGCGACATAGCTTTGCAGACGATAAGTACAACCGTTTCAGAGAGAAGAGCGGCCAATGTGACGATCTGGCTTTAAGTCGATTCGATAACAAATGACGAAAATGGACGGGTTCCTCAGGTTTTTACTACGTGTGAACACTTTTCACATTCTCCCGTGCAACTCGGCTGCTAGTCCTCCTTTCATGCAGAATCTTAAGGTCCTAGCTCATGTCCAAGACACCAAAGCCAGCTAAAAAGTCAATAATCGATACTCAAAACTTGAATTGTACTACTTCTTACTGGCTATTACATCAACGTAGATGCTTCATCTGTGATCCACTATGGTGCTTTTAGTGTCTCCGCATACCGCAGCATGCGACATAGCTTTGCAGACGATAAATGTAACCGTTTCAGACAGAAGAGCGGCCAATGTGACGATCTGGCTTTAAGTCGATTCGATAACAAATGACGAAGACGGACGGATTTCTCAGGTTTTTACTACGTATGAACACTTTTCACATTCTCCCGCGCATCGCGGCTACCAGTCCTCCTTTCATGCAAAATCTTAAGTACCTAACTCATGTCCAAGGCACTAAAGAAGGGTAAAAAGTCAATAATCGATACCAAAAACTTGAATTGTACTACTTCTTACTGGCTATTACATCAACTTAGAAGCTTCATCTGTGTGTCCACTATGGTGCCTTTTGTGTCTCCGCATACCGCAGCACGCGACATAGCTTTGCAAATGATAAGTACAACCGTTTCAGAGGGAAGAGCGGCCAATGTGACGATCTGGCTTTAAGTCGATTCGATAACAAATGACGAAAACGGACGAATTTCTCAGGTATTTACTACATATGAACACTTTTCACATTCTCCCATGCAACTCTGCTGCTTGTCCTCCTTTCATGCAGAATCTTAAGGTCCTAGTTCTCACCCCAGTCACCAAAGCCAGCTAAAAAGTCAATAACGATACCTAAAACTTGAATTGTAGTACTTCTTACTGGCTATTACATCAACTTAGAAGTTTCGTCTGTGTTCTACTATGGTGCTTTTAGTGTCTCCGCATACCGCAGCACGCGACATAGCTTTGCAGACGTTAAGTACAACCGTTTAAGAGAGAAGAGCGGCCAATGTGAAGATATGGCTTTAAGTCTATTCGATAACTAATGACGAAAACGGACTAATTTCTCAGGTTTTTACTACATATGAACACTTGTCACATACTCCCATGCAACGCGGCTGCTAGTCCTCCTTTCATGCAGAATCTTAATGTCCTAGCTCATGTCCAAGGCACCAAAGATAGCTAAAAAGTCAATAATCCATAACCTAAAACTTGAATTGTACTACTTCTTACTGGCTATTACATCAACTTAGAAGCTTCATCTGTGTGTCCACTATGGTGCTTTTTGTGTCTCGGCATACCGCAGCACGCGACATAGCTTTGCAAACGATAAGTACAACCGTTTCAGAGAGAAGAGCGGCCAATGTGACGATCTGGCTTTAAGTCGATTCGGTAACAAATGACGAAAAGTAACGGATTTCTCACGTTTTTACTACATATGAACACTTTTCACATTCTCCCGTGCAACTCGGCTGCTAGTCGTCCTTTCATGCAGAATCTTAAGGTCTTACCTCATGTCCAAGGCACCAAAGCCAGCTAAAAAGTCAATAATCGATAACTAAAACTTGAATTGTGCTACTTCTTACTGGCTATTACATCAACTTAGAAGCTTCATCTGTGTTCTACTATGGTGCTTTTAGTGTCTCCACATACCGCAGCACGCGACATAGCTTTGCAGACGATAAGTACAACCGTTTCAGATAGAAGAGCGGCCAATGTGACGATCTTGCTTCAAGTCGATTCGATAACAAATGACGAAAACTGACGGATTTCTCAGGTTTTTACTACATATGAACACTTTTCACATTGTCCCATACAACTCGGCTGCTAGTCCTCCTTTCATGCAGAATCTTAAGGTCCTAGCTCATGTCCAAGGCACCAAAGCCAGCAAAAAAGTCAATAATCGATACGTAAATCTTGAATTGTACTACTTCCTACTGGCTATTACATCAACTTAGAAGCTTCATCTGTGTTCTACTATGGTGCTTTTAGTGTCTACGCATACCGCAGCACGCGACATAGCTTTGCAGACGATAAGTACAACCGTTTCAGAGAGAAGAGCGGCCAATGTGACGATCTGGCTTTAAGTCGATTCGATAACAAATGACGAAATCGGATGGATTTCTCAGGTTTTTACTACATATGAACACTTTTCACATTCTCCCATGAACTCGGCTGCTAGTCCTCCTTTCATGCAGAACCATAAGGACCTAGCTCATGCCAAAGGCACCAAAGCCAGCAAAAAAGTCAATAATCGATACGTAAATCTTGAATTGTACTACTTCTTACTGGCTATTACATCAACTTAGAAGCTTCATCTGTGTTCTACTATGGTGCTTTTAGTGTCTACGCATACCGCAGCACGCGACATAGCTTTGCAGACGATAAGTACAACCGTTTCAGAGAGAAGAGCGGCCAATGTGACGATCTGGCTTTAAGTCGATACCATAACAAATTACGAAAACGGACGGATTTCTCAGGTTTTTACTACATATGAACGCTTTTCACATTCTCCCATGCAACTCGGCTGCTAGTCCTCCTTTCATGCAGAATCTTAAGGTCCTAGTTCATGCCCCAGTCACCAAAGCCAGCTAAAAAGTCAATAACGATACCTAAAACTTGAATTGTAGTACTTCTTACTGGCTATTACATCAACTTAGAAGTTTCGTCTGTGTTCTACTATGGTGCTTTTAGTGTCTCCGCATACCGCAGCACGCGACATAGCTTTGCAGACGTTAAGTACAACCGTTTAAGAGAGAAGAGCGGCCAATGTGAAGATATGGCTTTAAGTCTATTCGATAACTAATGACGAAAACGGACTAATTTCTCAGGTTTTTACTACATATGAACACTTGTCACATACTCCCATGCAACGCGGCTGCTAATCCTCCTTTCATGCAGAATCTTAATGTCCTAGCTCATGTCCAAGGCACCAAAGATAGCTAAAAAGTCAATAATCCATAACCTAAAACTTGAATTGTACTACTTCTTACTGGCTATTACATCAACTTAGAAGCTTCATCTGTGTGTCCACTATGGTGCTTTTTGTGTCTCGGCATACCGCAGCACGCGACATAGCTTTGCAAACGATAAGTACAACCGTTTCAGAGAGAAGAGCGGCCAATGTGACGATCTGGCTTTAAGTCGATTCGGTAACAAATGACGAAAACGAACGAATTTCCCAGGTATTTACTACAGATGAACACTTTTCACATTCTCCCATGCAACTCGGCTGCTAGTCCTCCTTTCATGCAGAATCTTAAGGACCTATCTCATGTCCAAGGCACCAAAGCCAGCTAAAAAGTAAATAATCGATACCTAAACCTTGAATTGTACTACTTCTTACTGGCTATTACATCAACTTAGAAGCTTCATCTGTGTTCTACTATTTTGCTTTTAGTGTCTCCGCATACCGCAGCACGCGACATAGCTTTGCAGACGATAAGTACAACCGTTTCAGAGAGAAGAGCGGCCAATGTGACGATCTGGCTTTAAGTCGATTCGATAACAAATCACGAAAACGGATGGATTTCTCAGGTTTTTACTACATATGAACACTTTTCACATTCTCCCATGAACTCGGCTGCTAGTCCTCCTTTCATGCAGAATCATAAGGACCTAGCTCATGCCAAAGGCACCAAAGCCAGCAAAAAAGTCAATAATCGATACGTAAATCTTGAATTGTACTACTTCTTACTGGCTATTACATCAACTTAGAAGCTTCATCTGTGTTCTACTATGGTGCTTTTAGTGTCTACGCATACCGCAGCACGCGATATAGCTTTGCAGACGATAAGTACAACCGTTTCAGAGAGAAGAGCGGCCAATGTGACGATCTGGCTTTAAGTCGATTCCATAACAAATTACGAAAACGGACGGATTTCTCAGGTTTTTACTACATATGAACACTTTTCACATTCTCCCATGCAACTCGGCTGCTAGTCCTCCTTTCATGCAGAGTCTTAAGGTCCTAGTTCTCACCCCAGTCACCAAAGCCAGCTAAAAAGTCAATAACGATACCTAAAACTTGAATTGTAGTACTTCTTACTGGCTATTACATCAACTTAGAAGTTTCGTCTGTGTTCTACTATGGTGCTTTTAGTGTCTCCGCATACCGCAGCACGCGACATAGCTTTGCAGACGTTAAGTACAACCGTTTCAGAGAGAAGAGCTTCCAATGTGAAGATCTGGCTTTAAGTCTATTCGATAACAAATGACGAAAACGGACGGATTTCTCAGGTTTTTACTACATTTGAACACTTGTCACATACTCCCATGCAACGCGGCTGCTAGTCTTCCTTTCATGCAGAATCTTAATGTCCTAGCTCATGTCCAAGGCACCAAAGATAGCTAAAAAGTCAATAATCCATAACCTAAAACTTGAATTGTACTACTTCTTACTGGCTATTACATCAACTAGGAAGCTTCATCTGTGTTCTACTATGGTGCTTTTAGTGTCTCTGTATACCACAGCACGCGACATAGCTTTGCAGACGATAAGTACAACCGTTTCAGAGAGAAGAGCGGCCAATGTGACGATCTGGCTTTAAGTCGATTCGATAACAAATGACGAAAATGGACGGGTTCCTCAGGTTTTTACTACGTATGAACACTTTTCACATTCTCCCGCGCATCGCGGCTACCAGTCCTCCTTTCATGCAAAATCTTAAGTACCTAACTCATGTCCAAGGCACTAAAGAAGGGTAAAAAGTCAATAATCGATACCAAAAACTTGAATTGTACTACTTCTTACTGGCTATTACATCAACTTAGAAGCTTCATCTGTGTGTCCACTATGGTGCCTTTTGTGTCTCCGCATACCGCAGCACGCGACATAGCTTTGCAAATGATAAGTACAACCGTTTCAGAGGGAAGAGCGGCCAATGTGACGATCTGGCTTTAAGTCGATTCGATAACAAATGACGAAAACGGACGAATTTCTCAGGTATTTACTACATATGAACACTTTTCACATTCTCCCATGCAACTCTGCTGCTTGTCCTCCTTTCATGCAGAATCTTAAGGTCCTAGCTCATGTCCAAATCTCCAAAGCCAGCTAAAAAGTCAATAATCGATACCTAAAACTTGAATTGTACTACTTCTTACTGGCTATTACATCAGCTTAGAAGCTTCATCTGTGTTCTACTATGGTGCTTTTAGTGTCTCCAAATACCGCAGCACGCGACATAGCTTTGCAGACGATAAATGTAACCGTTTCAGAGAGAAGAGCGGCCAATGTGCCGATCTGGCTTTAATTCGATTCGATAATAAATTACGAAAACGGACGGATTTCTCAGGTTTCTACTACGTATAAACACTTTTCACATTCTCCCGTGCAACGCGGCTGCTAGTCCACCTTTAATACAGAATCTTAAGGTCGTAGCTCATGTCCAAGGCACCAAAGCCAGCAAATAAGTCAATAATCGATACCTAAAACTTGAATTGTACTACTTCTTACTGGCTATTACATCAACTTAGAAGCTTCATCTGTGTGTCCACTATGGTGCCTTTTGTGTCTCCGCATACCGCAGCACGCGACATAGCTTTGCAAACGATAAGTACAACCGTTTCAGAGGGAAGAGCGGCCAATGTGACGATCTGGCTTTAAGTCGATTCGATAACAAATGACGAAAATGGACGGGTTCCTCAGGTTTTTACTACGTGTGAACACTTTTCACATTCTCCCGTGCAACTCGGCTGCTAGTCCTCCTTTCATGCAGAATCTTAAGGTCCTAGCTCATGTCCAAGGCACCAAAGCCAGCTAAAAAGTCAATAATCGATACCTAAAACTTGAATTGTACTACTTCTTACTGGCTATTACATCAACGTAGATGCTTCATCTGTGATCCACTATGGTGCTTTTAGTGTCTCCGCATACTGCAGCATGCGACATAGCTTTGCAGACGATAAATGTAACCGTTTCAGACAGAAGAGCGGCCAATGTGACGATCTGGCTTTAAGTCCATTAGATAACAAATGACGAAAACGGACGGATTTCTCAGGTTTTTACTACGTATGAACACTTTTCACATTCTCCCGCGCATCGCGGCTACTAGTCCTCCTTTCATGCAAAATCTTAAGTACCTAGCTCATGTCCAAGGCACCAAAGAAGGGCAAAAAGTCAATAATCGATACCTAAAACTTGAATTGTACTACTTCTTACTGGCTATTACATCAACGTAGATGCTTCATCTGTGATCCACTATGGTGCTTTTAGAGTCTCCGCATACCGCAGCATGCGACATAGCTTTGCAGACGATAAATGTAACCGTTTCAGACAGATGAGCGGCCATTGTGACGATCTGACTTTAAGTCGATTCGATACCAAATGACGAAAACGGACGTATTTCTCAGGTTTTTACTACATATGAACACTTTTCACAGTCTCCATCGCATCGCGGCTGCTAGTCCTCCTTTAATGCAAAATCTTAAGTTCCTAGCTCATGTCCAAAGCACCAAAGAAGGGTAAAAAGTCAATAATCGATTCCTAAAATTTGAATTGTACTACTTCTTACTGGCTATTACATCAACTTAGAAGCTTCATCTGTGTTCTACTATGGTGCTTTTAGTGTCTCTGCATACCGCAGCATGCGACATAGCTTTGCAGACGATAAATGTAACCGTTTCAGACAGAAGAACGGCCAATGTGACGATCTGGCTTTAAGTAGATTCGATAACAAATGATGAAAACGGACGGATTTCACAGGTTTTTACTACGTATGAACACTTTTCACATTCTCCCGCGCATCGCGGCTACTAGTCCTCCTTTCATGCAAAATCTTAAGTTCCTAGCCGATGTCCAAGGCACCAAAGAAGGGTAAAAAGTCAATAATCGAAAGCTAAAACTTGAATTGTAATACTTCTCTCTGGCTATTACATCAACTTAGAAGCTTCATCTGTGTTCTACTATTGTGCTTTTAGTGTCTCCACATACCGCAGCACGCGACATAGCTTTGCAGACGATAAATGTAACCGTTTCAGACAGAAGGGCGGCCAATGTGACGATCTGGCTTTAAGTCGATTCGATAACAAATGACGAAAAGTAACGGATTTCTCAGGTTTTTACTACATATGAACACTTTTCACATTCTCCCTTTCAACTCGGCTGCTAGTCCTCCTTTCGTGCCAAATGTTAAGGTCCTAGCTCATGTCCAAGGCACCAAAGCCAGTTAAAAAGTCAATAATCGATAACTAAAACTTGAATTGTACTACTTATTACTGGCTATTACATCAATTTAGATGCTTCATCAGTGTTCTACAATGGTGCTTTTAGTGTCGCCGCATACCGCAGCACGCGACATAGCTTTGCAGACGATCAGTACAACCGTTTCAGAGAGAAGAGCGGCCAATGTGACGATCTGGCTTTAAGTCGATTTGATAACAAATGACGAAAACGGACGGATTTTTCAGGTTTTTACTACATATGAACACTTTTCACATTCTGCCGTGCAATTCGGCTGCTAGTCCTCGTTTCATGCAGAATCTTAAGGTCCTAGCTCATTTCCAAGGCACCAAAGCCAGCTAAAAAGTCAATAATCGATACCTAAAACTTGAATTGTACTACTTCTTACTGGCTTTTACATCAACTTAGGAGCTTCATCTGTGTTCTACTATGGTGCTTTTAGTGTCTCCGCATACCGCAGCACGCGACATAGCTTTGCAGACGATAAATGTAACCGTTTCAGAGAGAAAAGTGGCCAATGTGACGATCTGGATTTAAGTCGATTCGATAACAAATTACGAAAACGGACGGATTTCTCAGGTTTTTACTACAAATGAACACTTTTCACATTCTCCCATGCTACTCGGCTGCTAGTCCTACTTTCATGCAAAATGTTACGGTCCTAGCTCATGTCCACGGCACCAAAGGGAATTAAAAAGTCATTAATCGATAACTAAAACTTGAATTGTACTACTTCTTACTGGCTATTACACCAACTTAGAAGCTTCATCTGTGTTCTACTATGGTGCTTTTAGTGTCTCCGCATACCGCAGCACGCGACATAGCTTTGCAGACAATAAGTACATCCGTTTCAGAGAGAAGAGCGGCCGATGTGACGATCTGGCTTTAAGTCGATTCGATAACAAATGACGAATACGGACGGATTTCTCAGGTTTTACTACATACGAACACTTTTCACATTGTCCCGCGCATCGCGGCTGCTAGTCCTAGTTTAATCCAAAATCTTAAGGTCCTAGCTCATGTCCAAGGCACCAAAGCCAGCTAAAAAGACAATATTTGATACCTAAAATTTGAATTGTACTACTTCTTACTGGCTATTACATCAACTTAGATGCTTCATCTGTGATCCACTATGGTACTTTTAGTGTCTACGCATACCGCAGCATGCGTCATAGCTTTGCAGACGATAAATGTAACCGTTTCAGATAGAATAGCGGCCAATGTGACGATCTGGCTTTAAGTCGATTCGATAACAAATGACGAAAATGGACGGATTTCTCAGGTTTTTACTACATATGAACACTTTTCACAAACTCCCGTGCAACGCGGCTGCTAGTCCTCCTTTCATGCAAAATGTTATGGTCCTAGCTCATGTCCAATTCACCAAAGCTAGTTAAAAAGTCAATAATCGATAACTAAAACTTGAATTCTACTACATCTTACTGGCTATTACATCAACTTAGAAGCTTCATCTGTGTTCTACTATGGTGCTTTTAGTGTCTCTGCATACCGCAGCACGCGACATAGCTTTGCAGACGATAAATGTAACCGTTTCAGACAGAACTGCGTCCAATGTGACGATCTGGCTTTAAGTCTATTCGATAACAAATGACGAAAAGGGACGGATTTCTCAGGTTTTTACTACGTATGAACACTTTTCACTGTCTCCCGTGCAACTCGGCTGCTAGTCCTCCTTTCATGCAGAATCTTAAGGTGCTAGCTCATGTCCAAGGTACCAAAGAAGGGTAAAAAGTCAATAATCGATAACAAAAACTTGAATTGTACTACTTCATACTAGCTATTACATCAACTTAGAAGCTTCATCTGTGTTCTACTATGGTGCTTTTAGTGTCTCTGCATACCGCAGCACGCGATATAGCTTTGCAGACGATAAATGTAACCGTTTCAGACAGAACTGCGGCCAATGTGACGATCTGGCTTTAAGTCGATTCGATAACCAATGACGAAAACTGACGGATTTCTCAGGTTTTTACTTCATATGAACACTTTTCACATCCTCCAGTGCAACGCTACTGCTAGTCCTCCTTTCATACAAAATCTTAAGTTCCTAGCTCCTGTTCAAAGCACCAAAGAAGGGTAAAAAGTTAATAATCGATACCTAAAACTTGAATTGTACTACTTCTTACTGGCTTTTTACGTCAACTTAGGAGCTTCATCTGTGTTCTACTATGGTGCTTTTAGTGTCCCCACATACCGCAGCACGCGACATAGCTTTGCAGACGATAAATGTAACCGTTACAGAGAGAAAAGTGGCCAATGTGACGATCTGGCTTTAAGTCGATTCTATAACAAATGACGAAAACGGACGGATTTCTCAGGTTTTTACTACAAATGAACACTTTTCACATTCTCCCGTGCAACTCGGCTGCTAGTCCTCCTTTCATGCAGAATCATAAGGACCTAGCTCATGCCAAAGGCACCAAAGCCAGCAAAAAAGTCAATAATCGATACGTAAATCTTGAATTGTACTACTTCTTACTGGCTATTACATCAACTTAGAAGCTTCATCTGTGTTCTACTATGGTGCTTTTAGTGTCTACGCATACCGCAGCACGCGACATAGCTTTGCAGACGATAAGTACAACCGTTTCAGAGAGAAGAGCGGCCAATGTGACGATCTGGCTTTAAGTCGATTCGATAACAAATGACGAAACTGGACGGATTTCTCAGTTTTTTACTACATATGAACACTTTTCACAAACTCCCGTGCAACGCGGCTGCTAGTCCTCCTTTCATGCAGAATCTTAAGGTCCTAGCTCATGTCCAAGGCACCAAAGCCAGCAAAAAAGTCAATAATCGATACGTAAATCTTGAATTGTACTACTCCTTACTGGCTATTACATCAACTTAGAAGCTTCATCTGTGTTCTACTATTTTGCTTTTAGTGTCTCCGCATACCGCAGCACGCGACATAGCTTTGCAAACGATAAGTACAACCGTTTCAGAGAGAAGAGCGGCCAATGTGACGATCTGGCTTTAAGTCGATTCGATAACAAATCACGAAAACGGATGGATTTCTCAGGTTTTTACTACATATGAACACTTTTCACATTCTCCCATGAACTCGGCTGCTAGTCCTCCTTTCATGCAGAATCATAAGGACCTAGCTCATGCCAAAGGCACCAAAGCCAGCAAAAAAGTCAATAATCGATACGTAAATCTTGAATTGTACTACTTCTTACTGGCTATTACATCAACTTAGAAGCTTCATCTGTGTTCTACTATGGTGCTTTTAGTGTCTACGCATACCGCAGCACGCGACATAGCTTTGCATACGATAAGTACAACCGTTTCAGAGAGAAGAGCGGCCAATGTGACGATCTGGCTTTAAGTCGATTCCATAACAAATTACGAAAACGGACGGATTTCTCAGGTTTTTACTACATATGAACACTTTTCACATTCTCCCATGCAACTCGGCTGCTAGTCCTCCTTTCATGCAGAATCTTAAGGTCCTAGTTCTCACCCCAGTCACCAAAGCCAGCTAAAAAGTCAATAACGATACCTAAAACTTGAATTGTACTACTTCTTACTGGCTATTACAACAACTTACAAGCTTCATCTGTGTTCTACTAAAGGGACGGATTTCTCAGGTTTTTACTACATATGAACACTTTTCACATTGTCCCGTGCAACTCGGCTGCTAGTCCTCCTTTCATGCAAAATGTTATGGTCCTAGCTCATGTCCAATTCACCAAAGCTAGTTAAAAAGTCAATAATCGATAACTAAAACTTGAATTCTACTACATCTTACTGGCTATTACATCAACTTAGAAGCTTCATCTGTGTTCTACCATGGTGCTTTTAGTGTCTCTGCATACCGCAGCACGCGACATAGCTTTGCAGACGATAAATGTAACCGTTTCAGACAGAACTGCGTCCAATGTGACGATCTGGCTTTAAGTCTATTCGATAACAAATGACGAAAACGGACGGATTTCTCAGGTTTTTACTACGTATGAACACTTTTCACTGTCTCCCGTGCAACTCGGCTGCTAGTCCTCCTTTCATGCAGAATCTTAAGGTCCTAGCTCATGTCCAAGGTACCAAAGAAGGGTAAAAAGTCAATAATCGATAACAAAAACTTGAATTGTACTACTTCATACTAGCTATTACATCAACTTAGAAGCTTCATCTGTGTTCTACTATGGTGCTTTTAGTGTCTCTGCATACCGCAGCACGCGATATAGCTTTGCAGACGATAAATGTAACCGTTTCAGACAGAACTGCGGCCAATGTGACGATCTGGCTTTAAGTCGATTCGATAACCAATGACGAAAACTGACGGATTTCTCAGGTTTTTACTTCATATGAACACTTTTCACATCCTCCAGTGCAACGCTACTGCTAGTCCTCCTTTCATACAAAATCTTAAGTTCCTAGCTCCTGTTCAAAGCACCAAAAAAGGGTAAAAAGTTAATAATCGATACCTAAAACTTGAATTGTACTACTTCTTACTGGCCTTTTACGTCAACTTAGGAGCTTCATCTGTGTTCTACTATGGTGCTTTTAGTGTCCCCACATACCGCAGCACGCGACATAGCTTTGCAGACGATAAATGTAACCGTTACAGAGAGAAAAGTGGCCAATGTGACGATCTGGCTTTAAGTCGATTCTATAACAAATGACGAAAACGGACGGATTTCTCAGGTTTTTACTACAAATGAACACTTTTCACATTCTCCCGTGCAACTCGGCTGCTAGTCCTCCTTTCATGCAGAATCATAAGGACCTAGCTCATGCCAAAGGCACCAAAGCCAGCAAAAAAGTCAATAATCGATACGTAAATCTTGAATTGTACTACTTCTTACTGGCTATTACATCAACTTAGAAGCTTCATCTGTGTTCTACTATGGTGCTTTTAGTGTCTACGCATACCGCAGCACGCGACATAGCTTTGCAGACGTTAAGTACAACCGTTTAAGAGAGAAGAGCGGCCAATGTGAAGATCTGACTTTAAGTCTATTCGATAACAAATGACGAAAACGGACGGATTTCTCAGGTTTTTACTACATATGGACACTTGTCACATACTCCCATGCAACGCGGCTGCTAGTCCTCCTTTCATGCAGAATCTTAATGTCCTAGCTCATGTCCAAGGCACCAAAGATAGCTAAAAAGTCAATAATCCATAACCTAAAACTTGAATTGTACTACTTCTTACTGGCTATTACATCAACTTAGAACCTTCATCTGTGTTCTACTATGGTGCTTTTAGTGTCTCCGCATACCGCAGCACGCGACATAGCTTTGCAAACGATAAGTACAACCGTTTCAGAGAGAAGAGCGGCCAATGTGACGATCTGGCTTTAAGTCGATTCGGTAACAAATGACGAAAACGAACGAATTTCTCAGGTATTTACTACAGATGAACACTTTTCACATTCTCCCATGCAACTCGGCTGCTAGTCCTCCTTTCATGCAGAATCTTAAGGACCTATCTCATGTCCAAGGGACCAAAGCCAGCTAAAAAGTCAATAATCGATACCTAAACCTTGAATTGTACTACTTCTTACTGGCTATTACGTCAACTTAGAAGCTTCATCTGTGTTCTACTATGGTGCTTTTAGTGTCTCCGCATACTGCAGCACGCGACATAGCTTTCCAGATGATAAGTACAACCGTTTCAGAGAGAAGAGCGGCCAATGTGATGATCTGGCTTCAAGTTGATTCGATAACAAATGACGAAAACGGACGGATTTCTCAGGTTTTTACTACATATGAACACTTTTCACATTCTCCCATTCAACTCGGCTGCTAGTCCACCTTTCGTGCAGAATCTTAAGGACATAGCTCATGTCCAAGGCACCAAAGCCAACTAAAAAGTCAATAATCGATAGCTAAAACTTGAATTGTACTACTTCTTACTGGCTATTACATCAACTTAGAAGCTTCATCTGTGTTCCACTATGGTGATTTTAGTGTCTTCGCATACCGCAGCACGCGACATAGCTTTTCAGACGATAAGTACAACCGTTTCAGAGAGAAGAGGGGCCAATGTGACGATCTGGCTTTAAGTCGATTCGATAACAAATGACGAAAAGTAACGGATTTCTCACGTTTTTACTACATATGAACACTTTTCACATTCTCCCGTGCAACTCGGCTGCTAGTCGTCCTTTCATGCAGAATCTTAAGGTCTTACCTCATGTCCAAGGCACCAAAGCCAGCTAAAAAGTCAATAATCGATAACTAAAACTTGAATTGTGCTACTTGTTACTGGCTATTACATCAACTTAGAAGCTTCATCTGTGTTCTACTATGGTGCTTTTAGTGTCTACGCATACCGCAGCACGCGACATAGCTTTGCAGACGATAAGTACAACCGTTTCAGAGAGAAGAGCGGCCAATGTGAAGATCTGGCTTTAAGTCTATTCGATAACAAATGACGAAAACGGACGGATTTCTCAGGTTTTTACTACATATGAACACTTGTCACATACTCCCATGCAACGCGGCTGCTAGCCCTCCTTTCATGCAGAATCTTAATGTCCTAGCTCATGTCCAAGGCACCAAAGATAGCTAAAAAGTCAATAATCCATAACCTAAAACTTGAATTGTACTACTTCTTACTGGCTATTACATCAACTTAGAAGCTTCATCTGTGTGTCCACTATGGTGCTTTTTGTGTCTCGGCATACCGCAGCACGCGACATAGCTTTGCAAACGATAAGTACAACCGTTTCAGAGAGAAGAGCGGCCAATGTGACGATCTGGCTTTAAGTCGATTCGGTAACAAATGACGAAAACGAACGATTTTCTCAGGTATTTACTACAGATGAACACTTTTCACATTCTCCCGTGCAACTCGGCTGCTAGTCCTCCTTTCATGCAGAATCTTAAGGACCTATCTCATGTCCAAGGCACCAAAGCCGGCTAAAAAGTAAATAATCGATACCTAAACCTTGAATTGTACTACTTCTTACTGGCTATTACGTCAACTTAGAAGCTTCACCTGTGTTCCACTATGGTGATTTTAGTATCTCCGCATACCGCAGCATGCGACATAGCTTTGCAAACGATAAGTACAACCGTTTCAGAGAGAAGAGCGGCCAATGTGACGATCTGGCTTTAAGTCGATTCGATAACAAATGACGAAAATGGACGGATTTCTCAGGTTTTTACTACATATGAACACTTTTCACAAACTCCCGTGCAACGCAGCTGCTAGTCCTCCTTTCATGCAGAATCTTAAGGTCCTAGCTCATGTCCAAGGCACCAAAGCCAGCAAAAAAGTCAATAATCGATACGTAAATCTTGAATTGTACTACTCCTTACTGGCTATTACATCAACTTAGAAGCTTCATCTGTGTTCTACTATTTTGCTTTTAGTGTCTCCGCATACCGCAGCACGCGACATAGCTTTGCAGACGATAAGTACAACCGTTTCAGAGAGAAGAGCGGCCAATGTGACGATCTGGCTTTAAGTCGATTCGATAACAAATCACGAAAACGGATGGATTTCTCAGGTTTTTACTACATATGAACACTTTTCACATTCTCCCATGAACTCGGCTGCTAGTCCTCCTTTCATGCAGAATCATAAGGACCTAGCTCATGCCAAAGGCACCAAAGCCAGCAAAAAAGTCAATAATCGATACGTAAATCTTGAATTGTACTACTTCTTACTGGCTATTACATCAACTTAGAAGCTTCATCTGTGTTCTACTATGGTGCTTTTAGTGTCTACGCATACCGCAGCACGCGACATAGCTTTGCAGACGATAAGTACAACCGTTTCAGAGAGAAGAGCGGCCAATGTGACGATCTGGCTTTAAGTCGATTCCATAACAAATTACGAAGACGGACGGATTTCTCAGGTTTTTACTACATATGAACACTTTTCACATTCTCCCATGCAACTCGGCTGCTAGTCCTCCTTTCATGCAGAATCTTAAGGTCCTAGTTCTCACCCCAGTCACCAAAGCAAGCTAAAAAGTCAATAACGATACCTAAAACTTGAATTGTATTACTTCTTACTGGCTATTACATCAACTTAGAAGTTTCGTCTGTGTTCTACTATGGTGCTTTTAGTGTCTCCGCATACCGCAGCACGCGACATAGCTTTGCAGACGTTAAGTACAACCGTTTCAGAGAGAAGAGCTTCCAATGTGAAGATCTGGCTTCAAGTCTATTCGATAACAAATGACGAAAACGGACGGATTTCTCAGGTTTTTACTACATATGAACACTTGTCACATACTCCCATGCAACGCGGCTGCTAGTCCTCCTTTCATGCAGAATCTTAATGTCCTAGCTCATGTCCAAGGCACCAAAGATAGCTAAAAAGTCAATAATCCATAACCTAAAACTTGAATTGTACTACTTCTTACTGGCTATTACATCAACTAGGAAGCTTCATCTGTGTTCTACTATGGTGCTTTTAGTGTCTCTGTATACCACAGCACGCGACATAGCTTTGCAGACGATAAGTACAACCGTTTCAGAGAGAAGAGCGGCCAATGTGACGATCTGGCTTTAAGTCGATTCGATAACAAATGACGAAAATGGACGGGTTCCTCTGGTTTTTACTACGTGTGAACACTTTTCACATTCTCCCGTGCTACTCGGCTGCTAGTCCTCCTTTCATGCAGAATCTTAAGGTCCTAGCTCATGTCCAAGGCACCAAAGCCAGCTAAAAAGTCAATAATCGATACTTAAAACTTGAATTGTACTACTTCTTACTGGCTATTACATCAACGTAGATGCTTCATCTGTGATCCACTATGGTGCTTTTAGTGTCTCCGCATACCGCAGCATGCGACATAGCTTTGCAGACGATAAATGTAACCGTTTCAGACAGAAGAGCGGCCAATGTGACGATCTGGCTTTAAGTCGATTCGATAACAAATGACGAAGACGGACGGATTTCTCAGGTTTTTACTACGTATGAACACTTTTCACATTCTCCCGCGCATCGCGGCTACTAGTCCTCCTT
Source organism: Schistocerca gregaria (assembly GCF_023897955.1). Classification (NCBI taxonomy): domain Eukaryota; kingdom Metazoa; phylum Arthropoda; class Insecta; order Orthoptera; family Acrididae; genus Schistocerca; species Schistocerca gregaria. The sequence goes on along the minus strand of NW_026061889.1, from coordinate 172,278 downwards.
TCATGCAAAATCTTAAGTACCTAACTCATGTCCAAGGCACTAAAGAAGGGTAAAAAGTCAATAATCGATACCAAAAACTTGAATTGTACTACTTCTTACTGGCTATTACATCAACTTAGAAGCTTCATCTGTGTGTCCACTATGGTGCCTTTTGTGTCTCCGCATACCGCAGCACGCGATATAGCTTTGCAAATGATAAGTACAACCGTTTCAGAGGGAAGAACGGCCAATGTGACGATCTGGCTTTAAGTCGATTCGATAACAAATGACGAAAACGGACGAATTTCTCAGGTTTTTACTACATATGAACACTTTTCACATTCTCCCATGCAACTCGGCTGCTTGTCCTCCTTTCATGCAGAATCTTAAGGTCCTAGCTCATGTCCAAATCACCAAAGCCAGCTAAAAAGTCAATAATCGATACCTAAAACTTGAATTGTACTACTTCTTACTGGCTATTACATCAACTTAGAAGCTTCATCTGTGTTCTACTATGGTGCTTTTAGTGTCTCCAAATACCGCAGCACGCGACATAGCTTTGCAGACGATAAATGTAACCGTTTCACAGAGAAGAGCGGCCAATGTGACGATCTGGCTTTAATTCGATTCGATAATAAATTACGAAAACGGACGGATTTCTCAGGTTTCTACTACGTATAAACACTTTTCACATTCTCCCGTGCAACGCGGCTGCTAGTCCACCTTTAATACAGAATCTTAAGGTCCTAGCTCATGTCCAAGGCACCAAAGCCAGCAAATAAGTCAATAATCGATACCTAAAACTTGAATTGTACTACTTGTTACTGGCTATTACATCAACTTAGAAGCTTCATCTGTGTGTCCACTATGGTGCCTTTTGTGTCTCCGCATACCGCAGCACGCGACATAGCTTTGCAAACGATAAGTACAACCGTTTCAGAGGGAAGAGCGGCCAATGTGACGATCTGGCTTTAAGTCGATTCGATAACAAATGACGAAAATGGACGGGTTCCTCAGGTTTTTACTACGTGTGAACACTTTTCACATTCTCCCGTGCAACTCGGCTGCTAGTCCTCCTTTCATGCAGAATCTTAAGGTCCTAGCTCATGTCCAAGGCACCAAAGCCAGCTAAAAAGTCAATAATCGATACCTAAAACTTGAATTGTACTACTTCTTACTGGCTATTACATCAACGAAGATGCTTCATCTGTGATCCACTATGGTGCTTTTAGTGTCTCCGCATACTGCAGCATGCGACATAGCTTTGCAGACGATAAATGTAACCGTTTCAGACAGAAGAGCGGCAAATGTGACGATCTGGCTTTAAGTCCATTAGATAACAAATGACGAAAACGGACGGATTTCTCAGGTTTTTACTACGTATGAACACTTTTCACATTCTCCCGCGCATCGCGGCTACTAGTCCTCCTTTCATGCAAAATCTTAAGTACCTAGCTCATGTCCAAGGCACCAAAGAAGGGTAAAAAGTCAATAATCGATACCTAAAACTTGAATTGTACTACTTCTTACTGGCTATTACATCAACGTAGATGCTTCATCTGCGATCCACTATGGTGCTTTTAGAGTCTCCGCATACCGCAGCATGCGACATAGCTTTGCAGACGATAAATGTAACCGTTTCAGACAGATGAGCGGCCAATGTGACGATCTGACTTTAACTCGATTCAATACCAAATGACGAAAACGGACGTATTTCTCAGGTTTTTACTACATATGAACACTTTTCACAGTCTCCATCGCATCGCGGCTGCTAGTCCTCCTTTCATGCAAAATCTTAAGTTCCTAGCTCATGTCCAAAGCACCAAAGAAGGGTAAAAAGTCAATAATCGATTCCTAAAATTTGAATTGTACTACTTCTTACTGGCTATTACATCAACTTAGAAGCTTCATCTGTGTTCTACTATGGTGCTTTTAGTGTCTCTGCATACCGCAGCATGCGACATAGCTTTGCAGACGATAAATGTAACCGTTTCAGACAGAAGAACGGCCAATGTGACGATCTGGCTTTAAGTAGATTCGATAACAAATGACGAAAACGGACGGATTTCACAGGTTTTTACTACGTATGAACACTTTTCACATTCTCCCGCGCATCGCGGCTACTAGTCCTCCTTTCATGCAAAATCTTAAGTTCCTAGCCGATGTCCAAGGCACCAAAGAAGGGTAAAAAGTCAATAATCGAAACCTAAAACTTGAATTGTAATACTTCTCTCTGGCTATTACATCAACTTAGAAGCTTCATCTGTGTTCTACTATTGTGCTTTTAGTGTCTCCACATACCGCAGCACGCGACATAGCTTTGCAGACGATAAATGTAACCGTTTCAGACAGAAGGGCGGCCAATGTGACGATCTGGCTTTAAGTCGATTCGATAACAAATGACGAAAAGTAACGGATTTCTCAGGTTTTTACTACATATGAACACTTTTCACATTCTCCCGCGCATCGCGGCTACTAGTCCTCCTTTCATGCAAAATCTTAAGTTCCTAGCCGATGTCCAAGGCACCAAAGAAGGGTAAAAAGTCAATAATCGAAACCTAAAACTTGAATTGTAATACTTCTCTCTGGCTATTACATCAACTTAGAAGCTTCATCTGTGTGTCCACTATGGTGCCTTTTGTGTCTCCGCATACCGCAGCACGCGACATAGCTTTGCAAATGATAAGTACAACCGTTTCAGAGGGAAGAACGGCCAATGTGACGATCTGGCTTTAAGTCGATTCGATAACAAATGACGAAAACGGACGAATTTCTCAGGTATTTACTACATATGAACACTTTTCACATTCTCCCATGCAACTCGGCTGCTTGTCCTCCTTTCATGCAGAATCTTAAGGTCCTAGCTCATGTCCAAATCACCAAAGCCAGCTAAAAAGTCAATAATCGATACCTAAAACTTGAATTGTACTACTTCTTACTGGCTATTACATCAACTTAGAAGCTTCATCTGTGTTCTACTATGGTGCTTTTAGTGTCTCCAAATACCGCAGCACGCGACATAGCTTTGCAGACGATAAATGTAACCGTTTCACAGAGAAGAGCGGCCAATGTGACGATCTGGCTTTAATTCGATTCGATAATAAATTACGAAAACGGACGGATTTCTCAGGTTTCTACTACGTATAAACACTTTTCACATTCTCCCGTGCAACGCGGCTGCTAGTCCACCTTTAATACAGAATCTTAAGGTCCTAGCTCATGTCCAAGTCACCAAAGCCAGCAAATAAGTCAATAATCGATACCTAAAACTTGAATTGTACTACTTCTTACTGGCTATTACATCAACTTAGAAGCTTCATCTGTGTGTCCACTATGGTGCCTTTTGTGTCTCCGCATACCGCAGCACGCGACATAGCTTTGCAAACGATAAGTACAACCGTTTCAGAGGGAAGAGCGGCCAATGTGACGATCTGGCTTTAAGTCGATTCGATAACAAATGACGAAAATGGACGGGTTCCTCAGGTTTTTACTACGTGTGAACACTTTTCACATTCTCCCGTGCAACTCGGCTGCTAGTCCTCCTTTCATGCAGAATCTTAAGGTCCTAGCTCATGTCCAAGGCACCAAAGCCAGCTAAAAAGTCAATAATCGATACCTAAAACTTGAATTGTACTACTTCTTACTGGCTATTACATCAACGTAGATGCTTCATCTGTGATCCACTATGGTGCTTTTAGTGTCTCCGCATACTGCAGCATGCGACATAGCTTTGCAGACGATAAATGTAACCGTTTCAGACACAAGAGCGGCCAATGTGACGATCTGGCTTTAAGTCCATTAGATAACAAATGACGAAAACGGACGGATTTCTCAGGTTTTTACTACGTATGAACACTTTTCACATTCTCCCGCGCATCGCGGCTACTAGTCCTCCTTTCTTGCAAAATCTTAAGTACCTAGCTCATGTCCAAGGCACCAAAGAAGGGCAAAAAGTCAATAATCGTTACCTAAAACTTGAATAGTACTACTTCTTACTGGCTATTACATCAACGTAGATGCTTCATCTGTGATCCACTATGGTGCTTTTAGAGTCTCCGCATACCGCAGCATGCGACATAGCTTTGCAGACGATAAATGTAACCGTTTCAGACAGATGAGCGGCCAATGTGACGATCTGACTTTAAGTCGATTCGATAACAAATGACGAAAACGGACGTATTTCTCAGGTTTTTACTACATATGAACACTTTTCACAGTCTCCATCGCATCGCGGCTGCTAGTCCTCCTTTCATGCAAAATCTTAAGTTCCTAGCTCATGTCCAAAGCACCAGAGAAGGGTAAAAAGTCAATAATCGATTCCTAAAATTTGAATTGTACTACTTCTTACTGGCTATTACATCAACTTAGAAGCTTCATCTGTGTTCTACTATGGTGCTTTTAGTGTCTCCACATACCGCAGCACTCGACATACCTTTGCAGACGATAAGTACAACCGTTTCAGAGAGAAGACCGGACAATGTGACGATCTGGCTTTAAGTCGATTCGATAACAAATGACGAAAACGGACGGGTTTCTCAGGTTTTTACTACATATGAACACTTTTCACATTCTGCCGTGCAATTCGGCTGCTAGTCCTCGTTTCATGCAGAATCTTAAGGTCCTAGCTCATTTCCAAGGCACCAAAGCCAGCTAAAAAGTCAATAATCGATACCTAAAACTTGAATTGTACTACTTCTTACTGGCTTTTACATCAACTTAGGAGCTTCATCTGTGTTCTACTATGGTGCTTTTAGTGTCTCCGCATACCGCATCACGCGACATAGCTTTGCAGACGATAAATGTAACCGTTTCAGAGAGAAAAGTGGCCAATGTGACGATCTGGATTTAAGTCGATTCGATAACAAATGACGAAAACGGACGGATTTCTCAGGTTTTTACTACAAATGAACACTTTTCACATTCTCCCATGCTACTCGGCTGCTAGTCCTCCTTTCATGCAAAATGTTACGGTCCTAGCTCATGTCCACGGCACCAAAGGGAATTAAAAAGTCATTAATCGATAACTAAAATTGAATTGTACTACTTCTTACTGGCTATTACACCAACTTAGAAGCTTCATCTGTGTTCTACTATGGTGCTTTTAGTGTCTCCGCATACCGCAGCACGCGACATAGCTTTGCAGACAATAAGTACATCCGTTTCAGAGAGAAGAGCGGCCGATGTGACGATCTGGCTTTAAGTCGATTCAATAACAAATGACGAATACGGACGGATTTCTCAGGTTTTACTACATACGAACACTTTTCACATTCTCCCGCGCATCGCGGCTGCTAGTCCTAGTTTAATCCAAAATCTTAAGGTCCTAGCTCATGTCCAAGGCACCAAAGCCAGCTAAAAAGACAATATTTGATACCTAAAATTTGAATTGTACTACTTCTTACTGGCTATGACATCAACTTAGATGCTTCATCTGTGATCCACTATGGTGCTTTTAGTGTCCACGCATACCGCAGCATGCGTCATAGCTTTGCAGACGATAAATGTAACCGTTTCAGATAGAAGAGCGGCCAATGTGACGATCTGGCTTTAAGTCGATTCGATAACAAATGACGAAAATGGACGGATTTCTCAGGTTTTTACTACATATGAACACTTTTCACAAACTCCCGTGCAACGCGGCTGCTAGTCCTCCTTTCATGCAGAATCTTAAGGTCCTAGCTCATGTCCAAGGCACCAAAGCCAGCAAAAAAGTCAATAATCGATACGTAAATCTTGACTTGTACTACTCCTTACTGGCTATTACATCAACTTAGAAGCTTCATCTGTGTTCTACTATTTTGCTTTTAGTGTCTCCGCATACCGCAGCACGCGACATAGCTTTGCAGACGATAAGTACAACCGTTTCAGAGAGAAGAGCGGCCAATGTGACGATCTGGCTTTAAGTCGATTCGATAACAAATCACGAAAACGGATGGATTTCTCAGGTTTTTACTACATATGAACACTTTTCACATTCTCCTATGAACTCGGCTGCTAGTCCTCCTTTCATGCAGAATCATAAGGACCTAGCTCATGCCAAAGGCACCAAAGCCAGCAAAAAAGTCAATAATCGATACGTAAATCTTGAATTGTACTACTTCTTACTGGCTATTACATCATCTTAGAAGCTTCATCTGTGTTCTACTATGGTGCTTTTAGTGTCTACGCATACCGCAGCACGCGACATAGCTTTGCAGACGATAAGTACAACCGTTTCAGAGAGAAGAGCGGCCAATGTGACGATCTGGCTTTAAGACGATTCCATAACAAATTACGAAAACGGACGGATTTCTCAGGTTTTTACTACATATGAACACTTTTCACATTCTCCCATGCAACTCGGCTGCTAGTCCTCCTTTCATGCAGAATCTTAAGGTCCTAGTTCTCACCCCAGTCACCAAAGCCAGCTAAAAAGTCAATAACGATACCTAAAACTTGAATTGTACTACTTCTTACTGGCTATTACATCAACTTAGAAGTTTCGTCTGTGTTCTACTATGGTGCTTTTAGTGTCTCCGCATACCGCAGCACGCGACATACCTTTGCAGACGTTAAGTACAACCGTTTCAGAGAGAAGAGCTTCCAATGTGAAGATCTGGCTTTAAGTCTATTCGATAACAAATGACGAAAACGGACGGATTTCTCAGGTTTTTACTACATATGAACACTTGTCACATACTCCCATGCAACGCGGCTGCTAGTCCTCCTTTCATGCAGAATCTTAATGTCCTAGCTCATGTCCAAGGCACCAAAGATAGCTAAAAAGTCAATAATCCATAACCTAAAACTTGAATTGTACTACTTCTTACTGGCTATTACATCAACTAGGAAGCTTCATCTGTGTTCTACTATGGTGCTTTTAGTGTCTCTGTATACCACAGCACGCGACATAGCTTTGCAAACGATAAGTACAACCGTTTCAGAGGGAAGAGCGGCCAATGTGACGATCTGGCTTTAAGTCGATTCGATAACAAATGACGAAAACGGACGAATTTCTCAGGTATTTACTACATATGAACACTTTTCACATTCTCCCATGCAACTCGGCTGCTTGTCCTCCTTTCATGCAGAATCTTAAGGTCCTAGCTCATGTCCAAATCACCAAAGCCAGCTAAAAAGTCAATAATCGATACCTAAAACTTGAATTGTACTACTTCTTACTGGCTATTACATCAACTTAGAAGCTTCATCTGTGTTCTACTATGGTGCTTTTAGTGTCTCCAAATACCGCAGCACGCGACATAGCTTTGCAGACGATAAATGTAACCGTTTCAGAGAGAAGAGCGGCCAATGTGACGATCTGGCTTTAATTCGATTCGATAATAAATTACGAAAACGGACGGATTTCTCAGGTTTCTACTACGTATAAACACTTTTCACATTCTCCCGTGCAACGCGGCTGCTAGTCCACCTTTAATACAGAATCTTAAGGTCCTAGCTCATGTCCAAGGCACCAAAGCGAGCAAATAAGTCAATAATCGATACCTAAAACTTGAATTGTACTACTTCTTACTGGCTATTACATCAACTTAGAAGCTTCATCTGTGTGTCCACTATGGTGCCTTTTGTGTCTCCGCATACCGCAGCACGCGACATAGCTTTGCAAACGATAAGTACAACCGTTTCAGAGGGAAGAGCGGCCAATGTGACGATCTGGCTTTAAGTCGATTCGATAACAAATGACGAAAATGGACGGGTTCCTCAGGTTTTTACTACGTGTGAACACTTTTCACATTCTCCCGTGCAACTCGGCTGCTAGTCCTCCTTTCATGCAGAATCTTAAGGTCCTAGCTCATGTCCAAGGCACCAAAGCCAGCTAAAAAGTCAATAATCGATACCTAAAACTTGAATTGTACTACTTCTTACTGGCTATTACATCAACGTAGATGCTTCATCTGTGATCCACTATGGTGCTTTTAGTGTCTCCGCATACTGCAGCATGCGACATAGCTTTGCAGACGATAAATGTAACCGTTTCAGACAGAAGAGCGGCCAATGTGACGATCTGGCTTTAAGTCCATTAGATAACAAATGACGAAAACGGACGGATTTCTCAGGTTTTTACTACGTATGAACACTTTTCACATTCTCCATCGCATCGCGGCTGCTAGTCCTCCTTTCATGCAAAATCTTAAGTTCCTAGCCGATGTCCAAGGCACCAAAGAAGGGTAAAAAGTCAATAATCGAAACCTAAAACTTGAATTGTAATACTTCTCTCTGGCTATTACATCAACTTAGAAGCTTCATCTGTGTTCTACTATTGTGCTTTTAGTGTCTCCACATACCGCAGCACGCGACATAGCTTTGCAGACGATAAATGTAACCGTTTCAGACAGAAGGGCGGCCAATGTGACGATCTGGCTTTAAGTCGATTCGATAACAAATGACGAAAAGTAACGGATTTCTCAGGTTTTTACTACATATGAACACTTTTTACATTCTCCCTTTCAACTCGGCTGCTAGTCCTCCTTTCGTGCAAAATGTTAAGGTCCTAGCTCATGTCCAAGGCACCAAAGCCAGTTAAAAAGTCAATAATCGGTAACTAAAACTTGAATTGTACTACTTATTACTGTCTATTACATCAATTTAGAAGCTTCATCAGTGTTCTACAATGGTGCTTTTAGTGTTTCCGCATACCGCAGCACGCGACATAGCTTTGCAGACGATCAGTACAACCGTTTCAGAGAGAAGACCGGACAATGTGACGATCTGGCTTTAAGTCGATTTGATAACAAATGACGAAAACGGACGGATTTCTCAGGTTTTTACTACATATGAACACTTTTCACATTCTGCCGTGCAATTCGGCTGCTAGTCCTCGTTTCATGCAGAATCTTAAGGTCCTAGCTCATTTCCAAGGCACCAAAGCCAGCTAAAAAGTCAATAATCGATACCTAAAACTTGAATTGTACTACTTCTTACTGGCTTTTACATCAACTTAGGAGCTTCATCTGTGTTCTACTATGGTGCTTTTAGTGTCTCCGCATACCGCAGCACGCGACATAGCTTTGCAGACGATAAATGTAACCGTTTCAGAGAGAAAAGTGGCCAATGTGACGATCTGGATTTAAGTCGATTCGATAACAAATGACGAAAACGGACGGATTTCTCAGGTTTTTACTACAAATGAACACTTTTCACATTCTCCCATGCTACTCGGCTGCTAGTCCTCCTTTCATGCAAAATGTTACGGTCCTAGCTCATGTCCACGGCACCAAAGGGAATTAAAAAGTCATTAATCGATAACTAAAACTTGAATTGTACTACTTCTTACTGGCTATTACACCAACTTAGAAGCTTCATCTGTGTTCTACTATGGTGCTTTTAGTGTCACCGCATACCGCAGCACGCGACATAGCTTTGCAGACAATAAGTACATCCGTTTCAGAGAGAAGAGCGGCCGATGTGACGATCTGGCTTTAAGTCGATTCAATAACAAATGACGAATACGGACGGATTTCTCAGGTTTTACTACATACGAACACTTTTCACATTCTCCCGCGCATCGCGGCTGCTAGTCCTAGTTTAATCCAAAATCTTAAGGTCCTAGCTCATGTCCAAGGCACCAAAGCCAGCTAAAAAGACAATATTTGATACCTAAAATTTGAATTGTACTACTTCTTACTGGCTATTACATCAACTTAGATGCTTCATCTGTGATCCACTATGGTACTTTTAGTGTCTACGCATACCGCAGCATGCGTCATAGCTTTGCAGACGATAAATGTAACCGTTTCAGATAGAAGAGCGGCCAATGTGACGATCTGGCTTTACGTCGATTCGATAACAAATGACGAAAACGGACGTATTTCTCAGGTTTTTACTACATATGAACACTTTTCACAGTCTAACGCGCATCGCGGCTGCTAGTCCTAGTTTAATCCAAAATCTTAAGGTCCTAGCTCATGTCCAAGGCACCAAAGAAGGGTAAAAAGTCAATAATCGATTCCTAAAATTTGAATTGTACTACTTCTTACTGGCTATTACATCAACTTAGAAGCTTCATCTGTGTTCTACTATGGTGCTTTTAGTGTCTCTGCATACCGCAGCACGCGACATAGCTCTGCAGACGATAAATGTAACCGTTCCAGACAGAACTGCGGCCAATGTGACGACCTGGCATTAGGTCGATTCGATAACAAATGACGAAAACGTTCGGATTTTGTCAGGTTTTTACTACATATGAACACTTTTCACATTCTCCCGTGCAACTCGGCTGCTAGTCCTCCTTTCATGCAGAATCTTAAGGTCCTAGCTCATGTCCAAGGCACCAATGCCAGCTAAAACGTCAATAATCGATACCTAAAACTTGAATTGTACTACTTCTTACTGGCTATTACATCAACTTTGATGCTTCATCTGTATTCTACTATGGTGCTTTTAGTGTTTACGCAGCACGCGACATAGCTTTGCACACGATAAGTACAACCGTTTCAGAGAGAAGAGCGGCCAATGTGACGATCTGGCTTTAAGTCGATTTGATAACAAATGACGAAAACGGACGGATTTCTCAGTTTCTTTATTACAAATGAACACTTTTCACATTCTCCCGCGCATCGCGGCTGCTAGTCCTACTTTCATGCAAAATCTTAAGTTCCTAGCTCATGTCCAAGGCACCAAAGAAGGGTACAAATTCAATAATCGATACCTAAAACTTGAATTGTACTACTTCTTACTGGCTATTACAACAACTTACAAGCTTCATCTGTGTTCTACTAAAGGGACGGATTTCTCAGGTTTTTACTACATATGAACACTTTTCACATTGTCCCGTGCAACTCGGCTGCTAGTCCTCCTTTCATGCAAAATGTTAAGGTCCTAGCTCATGTCCAATTCACCAAAGCTAGTTAAAAAGTCAATAATCGATAACTAAAACTTGAATTCTACTACATCTTACTGGCTATTACATCAACTTAGAAGCTTCACCTGTGTTCTACCATGGTGCTTTTAGTGTCTCTGCATACCGCAGCACGCGACGTAGCTTTGCAGACGATAAATGTAACCGTTTCAGACAGAACTGCGGCCAATGTGACGATCTGGCTTTAAGTCGATTCGATAACCAATGACGAAAACGGACGGATTTCTCAGGTTTTTACTTCATATGAACACTTTTCACATCCTCCAGTGCAACGCTACTGCTAGTCCTCCTTTCATACAAAATCTTAAGTTCCTAGCTCCTGTTCAAAGCACCAAAGAAGGGTAAAAAGTTAATAATCGATACCTAAAACTTGAATTGTACTACTTCTTACTGGCTTTTTACATCAACTTAGGAGCTACATCTGTGTTCTACTATGGTGCTTTTAGTGTCCCCACATACCGCAGCACGCGACATAGCTTTGCAGACGATAAATGTAACCGTTACAGAGAGAAAAGTGGCCAATGTGACGAACTGGCTTTAAGTCGATTCTATAACAAATGACGAAAACGGACGGATTTCTCAGGTTTTTACTACAAATGAACACTTTACACATTCTCCCGTGATACTCGGCTGCTAGTCCTCCTTTCATGCAAAATGTTAAGGTCCTAGCTCATGTCCAAGGCACCACAGCCAGATAAAAAGTCAATAATCGATAACTAAAACTTGAATTGTACTACTTCTTACTGGCTATTACGTCAACTTAGAAGCTTCATCTGTGTTCTACTATGGTGCTTTTAGTGTCTACGCATACCGCAGCACGCGACATAGCTTTGCAGACGATAAGTACAACCGTTTCAGAGAGAAGCGCGGCCAATGTGACGATCTGGCTTTAAGTCGATTCGATAACAAATGACGAAAACGGACGGATTTCTTAGGCTTTTACTACATATGAACACTTTTCACATTCTCCCGCGCATCGCATCTGCTAGTCCTACTTTCATGCAAAATCTTAAGTTCCTAGGTCATGTCCAAGGCACCAAAGAAGGGTAAAAAGTCAATAATCGATAACAAAAACTTGAATTGTAATACTTCTTACTGGCTATTACATCAACTTAGAAGCTTCATCTGTGTTCTACTATTGTGCTTTTAGTGTCTCTGCATACGGCATTACGCGACTTAGCTTTGCAGACGATAAGTACAACCCTTTCAGACAGAAGAGCGGCCAATGTGACGATCTGACTTTAAGTCGATTCGATAACAAATGACGAATACGGACGGATTTCTCAGCTTTATATAACATATGAACACTTTTCACATTCTCCTGTGCAACGCGGCTGCTAATCATCCTTTCATGCAAAATCTTAAGTTACTAGCTCATGTCCAAGGTACCAAAGAAGGGTAAAAAGTCAATAATCGATAACAAAAACTTGAATTGTACTACTTCATACTGGCTATTACATCAACTTAGAAGCTTCATCTGTGTTCTACTATGGTGCTTTTAGTGTCTCTACATACCGCAGCACGCGACATAGCTTTGCAGACGATAAATGTAACCTTTTCAGACAGAACTGCGGCCAATGTGACGATCTGGCTTTAAGTCTATTCGATAACAAACGACGAAAACGGACGGATTTCTCAGGTTTTTAATACGTATGAACACTTTTCACTTTCTTCCGTGCAACTCGGCTGCTAGTCCTCCTTTCATGTAGAATCTTAAGGTCCTAGCTCATGTCCAAGGTACCAAAGAAGGGTAAAAAGTCAATAATCGATAACAAAAACTTGAATTGTAGTACTTCATACTAGCTATTACATCAACTTAGAAGCATCATCTGCGTTCTACTATGGTGCTTTTAGTGTCTCTACATACCGCAGCACGCGACATAGCTTTGCAGACGATAAATGTAACCGTTTCAGACAGAACTGCGGTCAATGTGACGATCTGGCTTTAAGTCTATTCGATAACAAATGACGAAAACGAACGGATTTCTCAGGTTTTTACTACATATGAACACTTTTCACATTCTTCAGTGCAACGCTACTGCTAGTCCTCCTTTCATACAAAATCTTAAGTTCCTAGCTCCTGTTCAAAGCACCAAAGAAGGGAAAAAAGTTAATAATCGATACCTAAAACTAGAATTGTACTACTTCTTACTGGCTATTACATCAGCTTAGAAGCTTCATCTGTGTTCTACTATGGTGCTTTTTGTGTCTCCGCATACCGCAGCACGCGACATAGCTTTGCAGACGATAAGTACAACCGTTTCAGAGAGAAGAGCGGCCTATGTGACGATCTGGGTTTATGTCGATTCGATAACAAATGACAAAAACGTTCGGATTTCTCAGGTTTTTACTACATTTGAACACTTTTCACATTCTCCCGTGCAACTCGGCTGCAAGTCCACCCTTCTTGCAGAATCGTAAGGTCCTAGCTCATGTCCAATGCACCAAAGCCAGCTAAAAAGTCAATAATCGATACCTAAAACTTGAATTGTACTACTTCTTACTGGCTATTACATAAACTTAGAAGCTTCATCTGTGTTCTACTATGGTGCTTTTAGTGTCTCCGCATAACGCAGCACGCGACATAGCTTTGCAGACGATAAGTACAACCGTTTCAGAGAGATGAGCGGCCAATGTGACGATCTGGCTTTAAGTCGATTCGATAACAAATGACGCATACGGACGGATATCTCAGGTTTTTACTACATATGAACACTTTTCACATTCTCCCGTGCAACTCGGCTGCAAGTCCACCCTTCTTGCAGAATCGTAAGGTCCTAGCTCATGTCCAAGGCACCAAAGCCAGCTAAAAAGTCAATAATCGATACCTAAAACTTGAATTGTACTACTTCTTACTGGCTATTACATAAACTTAGAAGCTTCATCTGTGTTCTACTATGGTGCTTTTAGTGTCTCCGCATAACGCAGCACGCGACATAGCTTTGCAGACGATAAGTACAACCGTTTCAGAGAGATGAGCGGCCAATGTGACGATCTGGCTTTAAGTCGATTCGATAACAAATGACGCATACGGACGGATTTCTCAGGTTTTTACTACATATGAACACTTTTCACATTCTCCCGTGCAACTCGGCTGCTAGTCCTCCTTTCATGCAAAATGTTAAGTTCCTAGCTCATGTCGAAGGCTCAAAGCCAGTTAAAAAGTCAATAATCGATAACTAAGTCTTGAATTGTACTACTTCTTACTGGCTATTACATCAACTTAGAAGCTACATCTGTGTTCTACTGTGGTGCTTTTTGTGTCTCCGCATACCGCAGCACACGACATAGCTTTGCAGACGATAAGTACAACCGTTTCAGAGAGAAGAGCGGCCAATGTGACGATCTTTCTTTAAGTCGATTCGATAACAAATGACGAAAACGGACGGATTTCTCAGGTTTTTACTACATACCAACACTTTTCACTTTCTCCCGTGCAACGCAGCTGCTAGTCCTCCTTTCATGCAGAATCTTAAGGTCCTAGCTCATGCCCAAGGTACCAAAGAAGGGTAAAAAGTCAATAATCGATAACAAAAACTTGAATTGTACTACTTCATACTAGATATTACATCAACTTAGAAGCTTCATCTGTGTTCTACTATGGTACTTTTAGTGTCTCTGCATACCGCAGCACGCGACATAGCTTTGCAGACGATAAATGTAACCGTTTCAGACAGAACTGCGGCCAATGTGACGATCTGGCTTTAAGTCGATTCGATAACAAATGACGAATACGGAAGGATTTCTCAGGTTTTTACTACATACGAACACTTTTCACATTCTCACATGCAACGCGGCTGCTAGTCCTCCTTTCATGCAAAATCTTAAGTTCCTAGCTCATGTCCTAGGCACCAAAGAAGGGTAAAAAGTCAATAATCGATACCTAAAACTTGAATTGTACTACTTCATACTGGCTATTACATAAACTTAGAAGCTTCATCTGTGTTCTACTATGGTGCTTTTAGTGTCTCCGCATACCGCAGCACGCGACATAGCTTTGCAGACGATAAATGTAACCGTTTAAGACAGAACTGCGGCCAATGTGACGATCTGGCTTTAAGTCGATTCGATAACAAATGACGAAAACGGACGGATTTCTCAGGTTTTTACTACGTATGAACACTATTCACTTTCTCCCGTGCAACTCGGCTGCTAGTCGTCCTTTCTTGCAGAATCTTAAGTTCCTAGCTAATGTCCAAGGCACCAAATCCAGCTAAAAAGTCAATAATCGATAACAAAAACTTGAATTGTACTAATTCATACTAGCTATTACATTTACTTAGAAGCTTCATCTGTGGTCTACTATGGTGCTTTTAGTGTCTCTGCATACCGCAGAACGCGACATAGTTTTGCAGACGATAAGTACAATTGTTTCAGAGAGAGAGCGGCCAATGTGACGATCTAGCTTTAAGTCGATTCGATGAGAAATGACGAAACTGACGTATTTCTCAGGTTTTTACTACATATGAACACCTTTCACATTCTCCCGTGCTACTCGGCTGCTAGTCCTCCTTTCATGCAAAATGTTAAGGTCCTAGCTCATGTCCAAGGCACCAAAGCCAGTTAAAACGTCAATAATCGAGAACTAAAACTTGAATTGTACTACTTCTTACTGGCTATTACATCAACTTAGAAGCTTCATCTGTGTTCTACTATGGTGCTTTTTGTGTCTCCGCATACCGCAGCACGCGACATAGCTTTGCAGACGATAAGTACAACCCTTTCAGACAGAAGAGCGGCCAATGTGACGATCTGGCTTTAAGTCGATTCGATGACAAATGACGAAAACGGACGGATTTCTCAGGTTTTTACTACATATGAACACTTTTCAGAGTCTCCAGTGCAACGCTACTGCTAGTCCTCCTTTCATACAAAATCTTAAGTTCCTAGCTCCTGTTCAAAGCTCCAAAGAAGTGTAAAATTTTAATAATCGATAACTAAAACTAGAATTGTACTACTCCTTACTGTCTTTTACATCAGCTTAGAAGCTTCATCTGTGTTCTACTATTGTGCTTTTAGTGTCTCCGCATACCGCAGCACGCGACATAGCTTTGCAGACGATAAGTACAACCGTTTCAGAGGGAAGAGCGGCCTATGTGACGATCTGGCTTTATGTCGATTCGATAACAAATGACGAAAACGGACGGATTTCTCAGGATTTTACTACATATGAACACTTTTCACTTTCTCCCGCGCAACTCGGCTGCTAATCCTCCTTTCATGCAAAATGTTAAGTTCCTAGCTCATGTCCAAGGCACCAAAGCCAGCTAAAAAGTCAATAATCGATAACTAAAACTTGAATTGTACTACTTCTTACTCGCTATTACATTAACTTTGAAGCTTCATCTGTGTTCTACTGTGGTGCTTTTTGTGTCTCCGCATGCCGCAGCACGCGACATAGCTTTACAGACGATAAGTACAACAGTTTCAGAGAGAAGAGCGGCCTATGTGACGATCTGCCTTTAAGTCGATTCGATAACAAATGACGAATACGGACAGATTTCTCAGTTTTTACTACATACGAACACTTTTCACATTCTTCCGTGCAACGCGGCTGCTAGTCCTCCTTTCATGCAAAATCTTAAGTTCCTAGCTCATGTCCAAGGCACCAAAGAAGGGTAAAAAGTCAATAATCGATACCTAAAACTTGAATTGTACTACTACTTACAAGCTATTACATCAACTTAGGAGCTTCATCTGTGTTCTACTATGGTGCTTTTAGTGTCTCCGCATACCGCAGCACGAAACATAGCTTTGTACACGATAAGTACAACCGTTTCAGAGAGAAGAGCGGCCAATGTGACGATCTGGCTTTAATCGATTTGATAACAAATGACGAATACGGACGGATTTCTCAGGTATTACTACATATGAACACTTTTCACATTATCCCGTGCATCGCGCGTGCTAGTCCTCCTTTCATGCAATATCATAAGTTCATAGGTCATGTCCAAGGCACCAAAGATGGGTAAAAAGTCAATAATCGATACCTAAAACTTGAATTGTACTACTTCATACTGGCTATTACATAAACTTAGAAGCTTCATCTGTGTTCTACTATGGTGCTTTTAGTGTCTCCGCATACCGCAGCACGCGACATAGCTTTGCAGACGATAAATGTAACCGTTTAAGACAGAACTGCGGCCAATGTGACGATCTGGCTTTAAGTCGATTCGATAACAAATGACGAAAACGGACGGATTTCTCAGGTTTTTACTACGTATGAACACTATTCACTTTCTCCCGTGCAACTCGGCTGCTAGTCGTCCTTTCTTGCAGAATCTTAAGTTCCTAGCTAATGTCCAAGGCACCAAATCCAGCTAAAAAGTCAATAATCGATAACAAAAACATGAATTGTACTATTTCATACTAGCTATTACATTTACTTAGAAGCTTCATCTGTGTTCTACTATGGTGCTTTTAGTGTCTCTGCATACCGCAGAACGCCTCATAGTTTTGCAGACGATAAGTACAACCGTTTCAGAGAAAGAGCGGCCAATGTGACGATCTGGCTTTAAGTCGATTCGATAACAAATGACGCATACGGACGGATTTCTCAGGTTTTTACTACATATGAACACCTTTCACATTCTCCCGTGCAACTCGGCTGCTAGTCCTCCTTTCATGCGAAATGTTAAGGTCCTAGCTCATGTCCAAGGCACCAAAGCCAGTTAAAAAGTCATTAATCGAGAACTAAAACTTGAATTGTACTACTTCTTACTGGCTATTATATCAACTTAGAAGCTTCATCTGTGTTCTACTATGGTGCTTTTAGTGTCTCCGCATACCGCAGCACGCGACATAGCTTTGCACACGATAAGTACAACCGTTTCAGAGAGAAGAGCGGCCAATGTGACGATCTGGCTTTAAGTCGATTTGATAACAAATGACGAAAACGGACGGATTTCTCAGTTTCTTTATTACAAATGAACACTTTTCACATTCTCCCGCGCATCGCGGCTGCTAGTCCTACTTTCATGCAAAATCTTAAGTTCCTAGCTTATGTCCAAGACACCAAAGAAGGGTACAAATTCAATAATCGATACCTAAAACTTGAATTGTACTACTTCTTACTGGCTATTACAACAACTTACAAGCTTCATCTGTGTTCTACTAAAGGGACGGATTTCTCAGGTTTTTACTACATATGAACACTTTTCACATTGTCCCGTGCAACTCGGCTGCTAGTCCTCCTTTCATGCAAAATGTTAAGGTCCTAGCTCATGTCCAATTCACCAAAGCTAGTTAAAAAGTCAATAATCGATAACTAAAACTTGAATTCTACTACATCTTACTGGCTATTACATCAACTTAGAAGCTTCACCTGTGTTCTACCATGGTGCTTTTAGTGTCTCTGCATACCGCAGCACGCGACGTAGCTTTGCAGACGATAAATGTAACCGTTTCAGACAGAACTGCGGCCAATGTGACGATCTGGCTTTAAGTCGATTCGATAACCAATGACGAAAACGGACGGATTTCTCAGGTTTTTACTTCATATGAACACTTTTCACATCCTCCAGTGCAACGCTACTGCTAGTCCTCCTTTCATACAAAATCTTAAGTTCCTAGCTCCTGTTCAAAGCACCAAAGAAGGGTAAAAAGTTAATAATCGATACCTAAAACTTGAATTGTACTACTTCTTACTGGCTTTTTACATCAACTTAGGAGCTACATCTGTGTTCTACTATGGTGCTTTTAGTGTCCCCACATACCGCAGCACGCGACATAGCTTTGCAGACGATAAATGTAACCGTTACAGAGAGAAAAGTGGCCAATGTGACGAACTGGCTTTAAGTCGATTCTATAACAAATGACGAAAACGGACGGATTTCTCAGGTTTTTACTACAAATGAACACTTTACACATTCTCCCGTGCTACTCGGCTGCTAGTCCTCCTTTCATGCAAAATGTTAAGGTCCTAGCTCATGTCCAAGGCACCACAGCCAGATAAAAAGTCAATAATCGATAACTAAAACTTGAATTGTACTACTTCTTACTGGCTATTACGTCAACTTAGAAGCTTCATCTGTGTTCTACTATGGTGCTTTTAGTGTCTACGCATACCGCAGCACGCGACATAGCTTTGCAGACGATAAGTACAACCGTTTCAGAGAGAAGCGCGGCCAATGTGACGATCTGGCTTTAAGTCGATTCGATAACAAATGACGAAAACGGACGGATTTCTTAGGCTTTTACTACATATGAACACTTTTCACATTCTCCCGCGCATCGCATCTGCTAGTCCTACTTTCATGCAAAATCTTAAGTTCCTAGGTCATGTCCAAGGCACCAAAGAAGGGTAAAAAGTCAATAATCGATACCAAAAACTTGAATTGTAATACTTCTTACTGGCTATTACATCAACTTAGAAGCTTCATCTGTGTTCTACTATTGTGCTTTTAGTGTCTCTGCATACCGCATTACGCGACTTAGCTTTGCAGACGATAAGTACAACCCTTTCAGACAGAAGAGCGGCCAATGTGACGATCTGACTTTAAGTCGATTCGATAACAAATGACGAATACGGACGGATTTCTCAGCTTTATATAACATATGAACACTTTTCACATTCTCCTGTGCAACGCGGCTGCTAATCATCCTTTCATGCAAAATCTTAAGTTACTAGCTCATGTCCAAGGTACCAAAGAAGGGTAAAAAGTCAATAATCGATAACAAAAACTTGAATTGTACTACTTCATACTGGCTATTACATCAACTTAGAAGCTTCATCTGTGTTCTACTATGGTGCTTTTAGTGTCTCTACATACCGCAGCACGCGACATAGCTTTGCAGACGATAAATGTAACCTTTTTAGACAGAACTGCGGCCAATGTGACGATCTGGCTTTAAGTCTATTCGATAACAAACGACGAAAACGGACGGATTTCTCAGGTTTTTAATACGTATGAACACTTTTCACTTTCTTCCGTGCAACTCGGCTGCTAGTCCTCCTTTCATGTAGAATCTTAAGGTCCTAGCTCATGTCCAAGGTACCAAAGAAGGGTAAAAAGTCAATAATCGATAACAAAAACTTGAATTGTACTACTTCATACTAGCTATTACATCAACTTAGAAGCATCATCTGCGTTCTACTATGGTGCTTTTAGTGTCTCTACATACCGCAGCACGCGACATAGCTTTGCAGACGATAAATGTAACCGTTTCAGACAGAACTGCGGTCAATGTGACGATCTGGCTTTAAGTCTATTCGATAACAAATGACGAAAACGAACGGATTTCTCAGGTTTTTACTACATATGAACACTTTTCACATTCTTCAGTGCAACGCTACTGCTAGTCCTCCTTTCATACAAAATCTTAAGTTCCTAGCTCCTGTTCAAAGCACCAAAGAAGGGAAAAAAGTTAATAATCGATACCTAAAACTAGAATTGTACTACTTCTTACTGGCTATTACATCAGCTTAGAAGCTTCATCTGTGTTCTACTATGGTGCTTTTTGTGTCTCCGCATACCGCAGCACGCGACATAGCTTTGCAGACGATAAGTACAACCGTTTCAGAGAGAAGAGCGGCCTATGTGACGATCTGGGTTTATGTCGATTCGATAACAAATGACAAAAACGTTCGGATTTCTCAGGTTTTTACTACATATGAACACTTTTCACATTCTCCCGTGCAACTCGGCTGCAAGTCCACCCTTCTTGCAGAATCGTAAGGTCCTAGCTCATGTCCAATGCACCAAAGCCAGCTAAAAAGTCAATAATCGATACCTAAAACTTGAATTGTACTACTTCTTACTGGCTATTACATAAACTTAGAAGCTTCATCTGTGTTCTACTATGGTGCTTTTAGTGTCTCCGCATAACGCAGCACGCGACATAGCTTTGCAGACGATAAGTACAACCGTTTCAGAGAGATGAGCGGCCAATGTGACGATCTGGCTTTAAGTCGATTCGATAACAAATGACGCATACGGACGGATTTCTCAGGTTTTTACTACATATGAACACTTTTCACATTCTCCCGTGCAACTCGGCTGCAAGTCCACCCTTCTTGCAGAATCGTAAGGTCCTAGCTCATGTCCAATGCACCAAAGCCAGCTAAAAAGTCAATAATCGATACCTAAAACTTGAATTGTACTACTTCTTACTGGCTATTACATAAACTTAGAAGCTTCATCTGTGTTCTACTATGGTGCTTTTAGTGTCTCCGCATAACGCAGCACGCGACATAGCTTTGCAGACGATAAGTACAACCGTTTCAGAGAGATGAGCGGCCAATGTGACGATCTGGCTTTAAGTCGATTCGATAACAAATGACGCATACGGACGGATTTCTCAGGTTTTTACTACATATGAACACTTTTCACATTCTCCCGTGCAACTCGGCTGCTAGTCCTCCTTTCATGCAAAATGTTAAGTTCCTAGCTCATGTCGAAGGCTCAAAGCCAGTGAAAAAGTCAATAATCGATAACTAAGTCTTGAATTGTACTACTTCTTACTGGCTATTACATCAACTTAGAAGCTACATCTGTGTTCTACTGTGGTGCTTTTTGTGTCTCCGCATACCGCAGCACACGACATAGCTTTGCAGACGATAAGTACAACCGTTTCAGAGAGAAGAGCGGCCAATGTGACGATCTTTCTTTAAGTCGATTCGATAACAAATGACGAAAACGGACGGATTTCTCAGGTTTTTACTACATACCAACACTTTTCACTTTCTCCCGTGCAACGCAGCTGCTAGTCCTCCTTTCATGCAGAATCTTAAGGTCCTAGCTCATGCCCAAGGTACCAAAGAAGGGTAAAAAGTCAATAATCGATAACAAAAACTTGAATTGTACTACTTCATACTACATATTACATCAACTTAGAAGCTTCATCTGTGTTCTACTATGGTACTTTTAGTGTCTCTGCATACCGCAGCACGCGACATAGCTTTGCAGACGATAAATGTAACCGTTTCAGACAGAACTGCGGCCAATGTGACGATCTGGCTTTAAGTCGATTCGATAACAAATGACGAAAACGGAAGGATTTCTCAGGTTTTTACTACATACGAACACTTTTCACATTCTCACATGCAACGCGGCTGCTAGTCCTCCTTTCATGCAAAATCTTAAGTTCCTAGCTCATGTCCTAGGCACCAAAGAAGGGTAAAAAGTCAATAATCGATACCTAAAACTTGAATTGTACTACTTCATACTGGCTATTACATAAACTTAGAAGCTTCATCTGTGTTCTACTATGGTGCTTTTAGTGTCTCCGCATACCGCAGCACGCGACATAGCTTTGCAGACGATAAATGTAACCGTTTAAGACAGAATTGCGGCCAATGTGACGATCTGGCTTTAAGTCGATTCGATAACAAATGACGAAAACGGACGGATTTCTCAGGTTTTTACTACGTATGAACACTATTCACTTTCTCCCGTGCAACTCGGCTGCTAGTCGTCCTTTCTTGCAGAATCTTAAGTTCCTAGCTAATGTCCAAGGCACCAAATCCAGCTAAAAAGTCAATAATCGATAACAAAAACTTGAATTGTACTAATTCATACTAGCTATTACATTTACTTAGAAGCTTCATCTGTGGTCTACTATGGTGCTTTTAGTGTCTCTGCATACCGCAGAACGCGACATAGTTTTGCAGACGATAAGTACAACCGTTTCAGAGAGAGAGCGGCCAATGTGACGATCTAGCTTTAAGTCGATTCGATGAGAAATGACGAAACTGACGTATTTCTCAGGTTTTTACTACATATGAACACCTTTCACATTCTCCCGTGCTACTCGGCTGCTAGTCCTCCTTTCATGCAAAATGTTAAGGTCCTAGCTCATGTCCAAGGCACCAAAGCCAGTTAAAACGTC
Source organism: Schistocerca gregaria (assembly GCF_023897955.1). Lineage (NCBI taxonomy): Eukaryota > Metazoa > Arthropoda > Insecta > Orthoptera > Acrididae > Schistocerca > Schistocerca gregaria. The sequence goes on along the minus strand of NW_026061889.1, from coordinate 149,612 downwards.
AATAATCGAGAACTAAAACTTGAATTGTACTACTTCTTACTGGCTATTACATCAACTTAGAAGCTTCATCTGTGTTCTACTATGGTGCTTTTTGTGTCTCCGCATACCGCAGCACGCGACATAGCTTTGCAGACGATAAGTACAACCCTTTCAGACAGAAGAGCGGCCAATGTGACGATCTGGCTTTAAGTCGATTCGATGACAAATGACGAAAACGGACGGATTTCTCAGGTTTTTACTACATATGAACACTTTTCAGAGTCTCCAGTGCAACGCTACTGCTAGTCCTCCTTTCATACAAAATCTTAAGTTCCTAGCTCCTGTTCAAAGCTCCAAAGAAGTGTAAAATTTTAATAATCGATAACTAAAACTAGAATTGTACTACTCCTTACTGTCTTTTACATCAGCTTAGAAGCTTCATCTGTGTTCTACTATTGTGCTTTTAGTGTCTCCGCATACCGCAGCACGCGACATAGCTTTGCAGACGATAAGTACAACCGTTTCAGAGGGAAGAGCGGCCTATGTGACGATCTGGCTTTATGTCGATTCGATAACAAATGACGAAAACGGACGGATTTCTCAGGATTTTACTACATATGAACACTTTTCACTTTCTCCCGCGCAACTCGGCTGCTAATCCTCCTTTCATGCAAAATGTTAAGTTCCTAGCTCATGTCCAAGGCACCAAAGCCAGCTAAAAAGTCAATAATCGATAACTAAAACTTGAATTGTACTACTTCTTACTCGCTATTACATTAACTTTGAAGCTTCATCTGTGTTCTACTGTGGTGCTTTTTGTGTCTCCGCATGCCGCAGCACGCGACATAGCTTTACAGACGATAAGTACAACAGTTTCAGAGAGAAGAGCGGCCTATGTGACGATCTGCCTTTAAGTCGATTCGATAACAAATGACGAATACGGACAGATTTCTCAGTTTTTACTACATACGAACACTTTTCACATTCTTCCGTGCAACGCGGCTGCTAGTCCTCCTTTCATGCAAAATCTTAAGTTCCTAGCTCATGTCCAAGGCACCAAAGAAGGGTAAAAAGTCAATAATCGATACCTAAAACTTGAATTGTACTACTACTTACAAGCTATTACATCAACTTAGGAGCTTCATCTGTGTTCTACTATGGTGCTTTTAGTGTCTCCGCATACCGCAGCACGAAACATAGCTTTGTACACGATAAGTACAACCGTTTCAGAGAGAAGAGCGGCCAATGTGACGATCTGGCTTTAATCGATTTGATAACAAATGACGAATACGGACGGATTTCTCAGGTATTACTACATATGAACACTTTTCACATTATCCCGTGCATCGCGCGTGCTAGTCCTCCTTTCATGCAATATCATAAGTTCATAGGTCATGTCCAAGGCACCAAAGATGGGTAAAAAGTCAATAATCGATACCTAAAACTTGAATTGTACTACTTCATACTGGCTATTACATAAACTTAGAAGCTTCATCTGTGTTCTACTATGGTGCTTTTAGTGTCTCCGCATACCGCAGCACGCGACATAGCTTTGCAGACGATAAATGTAACCGTTTAAGACAGAACTGCGGCCAATGTGACGATCTGGCTTTAAGTCGATTCGATAACAAATGACGAAAACGGACGGATTTCTCAGGTTTTTACTACGTATGAACACTATTCACTTTCTCCCGTGCAACTCGGCTGCTAGTCGTCCTTTCTTGCAGAATCTTAAGTTCCTAGCTAATGTCCAAGGCACCAAATCCAGCTAAAAAGTCAATAATCGATAACAAAAACATGAATTGTACTATTTCATACTAGCTATTACATTTACTTAGAAGCTTCATCTGTGTTCTACTATGGTGCTTTTAGTGTCTCTGCATACCGCAGAACGCCTCATAGTTTTGCAGACGATAAGTACAACCGTTTCAGAGAAAGAGCGGCCAATGTGACGATCTGGCTTTAAGTCGATTCGATAACAAATGACGCATACGGACGGATTTCTCAGGTTTTTACTACATATGAACACCTTTCACATTCTCCCGTGCAACTCGGCTGCTAGTCCTCCTTTCATGCGAAATGTTAAGGTCCTAGCTCATGTCCAAGGCACCAAAGCCAGTTAAAAAGTCATTAATCGAGAACTAAAACTTGAATTGTACTACTTCTTACTGGCTATTATATCAACTTAGAAGCTTCATCTGTGTTCTACTATGGTGCTTTTAGTGTCTCCGCATACCGCAGCACGCGACATAGCTTTGCAGACGATAAGTACAACCCTTTCAGACAGAAGAGCGGCCAATGTGACGATCTGGCTTTAAGTCGATTCGATAACAAATGACGAAAACGAACGGATTTCTCAGGTTTTTACTACATATGAACACTTTTCACAGTCTCCAGTGCAACGCTACTGCTAGTCCTCCTTTCATACAAAATCTTAAGTTCGTATCTCCTGTTCAAAGCACCAAAGAAGGGTAAAAAGTTAATAATCGATACCTATAACTAGAATTGTACTACTCCTTACTGGCTTTTACATCAGCTTAGAAGCTTCATCTGTGTTCTACTATGGTGCTTTTAGTGTCTCCGCATACCGCAGCACGCGTCATAGCTTTGCAGACGATAAGTACAACCGTTTCAGAGGGAAGAGCGGCCTATGTGACGATCTGGCTTTAAGTCGATTCGATAACAAATGACGAAAACGGACGGATTTCTCAGGTTTTCACTACAGATGTACACTTTTCACATTCTCCCGTGCTACTCGGCTGCTAGTCCTCCTTTCATGCAAAATGTTACGGTTCTAGCTCATGTCCAAGGCACCAAAGGCAGTTAAAAAGTCAATAATCGATAACTAAAACTTGAATTGTACTACTTCTTACTGGCTATTGCATCAACTTAGAAGCTTCATCTGTGTTCTACTATGGTTCTTTTAGTGTCTCCACATACCGCAGCACGTGACATAGCTTTGCAGACGATAAATGTAACCGTTTCAGAGAGAAGAGCGGCCAATGTGACGATCTGGCTTTAAGTCGATTCGATAACAAATGACGAAAATGGACGGATTTCTCAGGTTTTTACTACATATGAACACTTTTCACATTCTCCCGCGCATCGCGGCTGCTAGTCCTCCTTTCATGCAAAATCTTAAGTTCCTAGCTCATCTCCAAGGCACCAAAGCCAGTTAAAAAGTCAATAATCGATAATTAAAACTTGAATTGTACTACTTCTTACTGGCTATTACATAAACTTAGAAGCTTCATCTGTGTTCTAATGTGGTGCTTTTAGTGTCTCCACATACCGCAGCACGTGACATAGCTTTGCAGACGATAAATGTAACCGTTTCAGAGAGAAAAGCGGCCAATGTGACGATCTGGCTTTAAGTCGATTCGATAACAAATGACGAAAACGGACGGATTTCTCAGGCTTTTACTACATATGAACACTTTTCTCATTCTCCCGCGCATCGCGGCTGCTAGTCCTCCTATCATGCAAAATCTTAAGTTCCTAGCACATGTCCAAGGCACCAAAGCCAGTTAAAAAGTCAATAATCGATAACTAAAACTTGAATTGTACTACTTCTTACTAGCTATTACATCAACTTAGAAGCTTCATCTGTGTTCTACTGTGGTGCTTTTAGTGTCTCCGCATACCGCAGCACGCGACATAGCTTTGCAGACGATAAGTACAACCCTTTCAGACAGAAGAGCGGCCAATGTGACGATCTGGCTCTAAGTCGATTCGATAACAAATGACGAAAGTGGACGGATTTCTCAGGTTTTTACTACGTATGAACACTTTTCACACTCTCCCGTGCAACTCGGCTGCTAGTCCTCCTTTCATGCAGAATCTTAAGGTCCTAGCTCATGTCCAAGGCACCAAAGCCAGCTAAAAAGTCAATAATCGATACCTAAAATTTGAATTGTACTACTTCTTACTGGCTATTACATCAACATAGAAGCTTCATCTGTGTTCTACTATGGTGCTTTTAGTGTCTCCGGATACCGCAGCACGCGACATAGCTTTGCAGACGATAAGTACAACCGTTTCAGAGAGAAGAGCGGCCAATGTGACGATCTGGCTTTAAGTCGATTCGATAACAAATGACGAAAATGGACGGATTTCTCAGGTTTTTACTACGTATGAACAACTCATCACACTCTCCCGTGCAACTCGGCTGCTAGTCCTCCTTTCATGCAGATTCTTAAGATCCTAGCTCATGTCCAAGGCACCAAAGCCAGCAAAAAAGTCAATAATCGATAACTAAAATTTGAATTGTACTACTTCTTACTGGCTATTACATCAACATAGAAGCTTCATCTGTGTTCTACTATGGTGCTTTTAGTGTCTCCGGATACCGCAGCACGCGACATAGCTTTGCAGACGATAAGTACAACCGTTTCAGAGAGAAGAGCGGCCAATGTGACGATCTGGCTTTAAGTCGATTCGATAACAAATGACGAATACGGACGGATTTCTCAGCTTTATCCCACATATGAACACTTTTCACATTCTCCCGTGCAACGCGGCTGCTAGTCATCCTTTCATGCAAAATCTTAAGTTCCTAGTTCATATTCAAGGTACCAAAGAATGGTAAAAAGTCAATAATTGATAACAAAAACTTGAATTGTACTACTTCATACTAGCTATTACATCAACTTAGAAGCTTCATCTGTGTTCTACTATGGTGCTTTTAGTGTCTCTGCATACCGCAGAACGCGACATAGCTTTGCAGACGATAAGGACAACCGTTTCAGAGAGAAGAGCGGCCAATGTGACGATCTGGCTTTAAGTTGATTCGATAACAAATGACGAATACGGACTTATTCCTCAGCTTTATACCACATATGAACACTTTTCACATTCTCCCGTGCAACGCGGCTGCTAGTCATCCTTTCATGCAAAATCTTAAGTTCCTAGCTCATGACCAAGGTACCAAAGAAGGGTAAACAGTCAATAATCGATAACAAAAACTTGAATTGTACTACTTCATACTAGCTACTACATCAACTTAGAAGCTTCATCTGTGTTCTACTATGGTGCTTTTAGTGTCTCTGCATACCGCAGCACGCGACATAGCTTTGCAGACGATAAATGTAACCGTTTCAGACAGAACTGCGGCTAATGTGACGATCTGGCTTTAAGTCGATTCGATAACAAATGACGAAAACGGACGGATTTCTCAGGTGTTTACTACAGATGAACACTTTTCACATTCTCCCGTGCAACGCAGCTGCTAGTCCTCCTTTGATGCAAAATCTTAAGGCCGTAGCTCATGTTCAAGGCCCCAAAGCCAGCTAAAAAGTCAATAATCGATATCTAAAACGTTATTGTACTACTTCTTACTGGCAGTGTTATCAACTTAGAAGCTTCTTCTGTGTTCTACTATGGTGCTGTTAGTGTCTCGGCATACCGCAGCACGCGACATAGCTTTGCAGGAGATAAATGGTACCGTTTCAGAGAGAAGAGCGGCCAATGTAACGTTCTGGCTTTAAGTCGATTTGATAAGAAACGACGAAAACGGTCGGATTTCTCAGGTTTTTACTACATGTGAACACTTTTCACATTCTCCCGTGCAACGCAGCTGCTAGTCCTCCTTTGATGCAAGATCTTAAGGCCCTAGCTCATGTCCAAGACCCCAAAGCCAGCTAAAAAGTCAATAATCGATATCTAAAACGTTATTGCACTACTTCTTACTGGCTATTACATCAACTTAGAAGTTTCATCTGTGTTCTACTATGGTACTGTTAGTGTCTCTGCATACCGCAGCACGCGACATAGCTTTGCGGATGATAAATGTAACAGTTACAGAGAGAAGAGCGACCAATGTGACGATCTTGCTTTAAGTCGATTTGGTAAGAAATGACGAAAACGGACGGATTTCTCAGGTTTTTACTATATATGTACACTTTTCACATTCTCCCGTGCAACGCAGCTGCTAGTCCTCCTTAGATGCAAAATCTGAAGGTCCTAGCTCATGTCCAAGGCCCCAAACCCAGCTAAAAAGTCAATAATCGATATCTAAAACGTTATTGTGCTACTTCTTACTGGCTATTACATCAACTTAGAAATTTCATCTGTGTTCTACTATGGTGCTGTTAGTGTCTCCGCATACCGTAGCACGCGACATAGCTCTGTAGACGAGTAATGTAACCTTTTCAGAGAGAAGAGCGTCCAATGTGACGTCCTGGCTTTAAGTCGATTTGATAAGAAATTACGAAAACGGACGGATTTCTCAGGTTTGTACTGCATATGAATACTTTTCACATTCTCCCGTGCAACGGAGCATCTAGTCCTCCTTTGATTCAAAATTTTAAGGTCCTAGCTCATGTCCAAGGCCCCAATGCCAGCTATAAAATCAATAATCGATATCTAAAACGTTATTGTACTACTTCCTACTGGCTCTTACATCAACTTAGAAGCTTCTTCTGCGTTACTATGGTGCTGTTAGTGTCTCGGCATACCGCAGCACGAGACATAGCTTTGCAGGCGATAAATGGTACCGTTTCAGAGATAAGAGCGGCCAATGTAACGTTCTGGCTTCAAGTCGATTTGAAAAGAAATGACGAAAACGGACGGATTTCTCAGGTTTGTACTACATGTGAACTCTTTTCACATTCTCCCGTGCAACGCAGCTGCTAGTCCTCCTTTGATGCAAAATCTTAAGGCCCTAGCTCATGTCCAAGGCCCCGAAGCCAGCTAAAAAGTCAATAATCGATATCTAAAACGTTATTGTACTACTTCTTACTGGCAATTACATCAACTTAGAAGTTTCATCTGTGTTCTACGATGGTGCTGTTAGAGTATCCGCAAACCGCAGCACGCGACATAGCTTTGCACATGATAAATGTAACAGTTTCAGAGAGAAGAGCGACCAATGTGACGATCTTGCTTTAAGTCGATTTGATAAGAAATGACGAAAACGAACGGATTTCTCAGGTTTTTACTACATATGAACACTTTTCACATTCTCCCGTGCTACGCAGCTGCTAGTCCTCCTTTGATGCAAAATCTCAAGGCCCTAGCTCATGTACAAGGCCCCAAAGCCAGCCAAAAAGTCAATAATCGATATCTAAAACGTTGTTGTACTATTTCTTACTGGCAATTACATCAACTTAAAAGCTTCTTCCGTGTTCTACTATGGTGTTGTTAGTGTCTCGGCATACCGCAGCACGCGACATAGCTTTGCAAGCGATAAATGTTACCGTTACAGATAGAAGAGCGGCCAATGTGACGATCTGGCTTTAAGTCGATTTGATAAGAAATGACAAAAACGAACGGATTTCTCAGGTTTTTACTACATATGAACACTTTTCACATTCTCCCGTGCAACGCAGCTGCTAGTCCTCCTTTGATGCAAAATCTTAAGGCCGTAGCTCATGTTCAAGGCCCCAAAGCCAGCTAAAAAGTCAATAATCGATATCTAAAACGTTATTGTACTACTTCTTACTGGCAGTGTTATCAACTTAGAAGCTTCTTCTGTGTTCTACTATGGTGCTGTTAGTGTCTCGGCATACCGCAGCACGCGACATAGCTTTGCAGGAGATAAATGGTACCGTTTCAGAGAGAAGAGCGGCCAATGTAACGTTCTGGCTTTAAGTCGATTTGATAAGAAATGACGAAAACGGACGGATTTCTCAGGTTTGTACTACATGTGAACACTTTTCACATTCTCCCGTGCAACGCAGCTGCTAGTCCTCCTTTGATGCAAGATCTTAAGGCGATAGCTCATGTCCAAGACCCCAAAGCCAGCTAAAAATTCAATAATCGATATCTAAAACGTTATTGCACTACTTCTTACTGGCTATTACATCAACTTAGAAGTTTCATCAGGGTTCTACTATGGTACTGTTAGTGTCTCTGCATACCGCAGCACGCGACATAGCTTTGCGGATGATAAATGTAACAGTTACAGAGAGAAGAGCGACCAATGTGACGATCTTGCTTTAAGTCGATTTGATAAGAAATGACGAAAACGAACGGATTTCTCAGGTTTTTACTGCATATGAACACTTTGCACATTCTCCCGTGCAACGAAGCTGCTAGTCCTCCTTTGATGCAAAGTCTTAAGGTCCTAGCTCATGTCCAATGCCCCAAAGCCAGCTAAAAAGTCAATAATCGATATCTAAAACGTTATTCTACTACTTCTTACTGGCTATTACATCAACTTAGAAGTTTCATCTGTTTTCTACTATGGTGGTGTTAGTGTCTCCGCATACCGCAGCACGCGACATAGCTTTGCAGACGATAAATGTAACCGTTTCAGAGAAAAGAGCGACCAATGTGACGATCTGGTTTTAAGTCGATTTTATAAGAAAAGACGAAAACGGACGGATTTCTCATGTTTTTACTACAAATGAACACTTTTCACATTCTCCCGTGCAACGCAGCTGCTAGTCCTCCTTTGATGCAAAGTCTTAAGGTCCTAGCTCATGTCCAATGCCCCAAAGCCAGCTAAAATGTAAATAATCGATATCTAAAACGTTATTGCACTACTTCTTACTGGCAATTACTACAACTTAGGAGCTTCTTCTGTGTTCTACTATGGTGCTGTTAGTGTCTCGGCATACCGCAGCACGCGACATAGTTTTGCAGACGATAAGTACAACCGTTTCAGAGAGAAGAGCGGCCAATGTGACGATCTGGCTTTAAGTCGATTCGATAACAAATGACGAAAATGGACGGATTTCTCAGGTTTTTACTACGTATGAACAACTCATCACACTCTCCCGTGCAACTCGGCTGCTAGTCCTCCTTTCATGCAGATTCTTAAGATCCTAGCTCATGTCCAAGGCACCAAAGCCAGCAAAAAAGTCAATAATCGATAACTAAAATTTGAATTGTACTACTTCTTACTGGCTATTACATCAACATAGAAGCTTCATCTGTGTTCTACTATGGTGCTTTTAGTGTCTCCGGATACCGCAGCACGCGACATAGCTTTGCAGACGATAAGTACAACCGTTTCAGAGAGAAGAGCGGCCAATGTGACGATCTGGCTTTAAGTCGATTCGATAACAAATGACGAATACGGACGGATTTCTCAGCTTTATCCCACATATGAACACTTTTCACATTCTCCCGTGCAACGCGGCTGCTAGTCATCCTTTCATGCAAAATCTTAAGTTCCTAGTTCATATTCAAGGTACCAAAGAATGGTAAAAAGTCAATAATTGATAACAAAAACTTGAATTGTACTACTTCATACTAGCTATTACATCAACTTAGAAGCTTCATCTGTGTTCTACTATGGTGCTTTTAGTGTCTCTGCATACCGCAGAACGCGACATAGCTTTGCAGACGATAAGGACAACCGTTTCAGAGAGAAGAGCGGCCAATGTGACGATCTGGCTTTAAGTTGATTCGATAACAAATGACGAATACGGACTTATTCCTCAGCTTTATACCACATATGAACACTTTTCACATTCTCCCGTGCAACGCGGCTGCTAGTCATCCTTTCATGCAAAATCTTAAGTTCCTAGCTCATGACCAAGGTACCAAAGAAGGGTAAACAGTCAATAATCGATAACAAAAACTTGAATTGTACTACTTCATACTAGCAACTACATCAACTTAGAAGCTTCATCTGTGTTCTACTATGGTGCTTTTAGTGTCTCTGCATACCGCAGCACGCGACATAGCTTTGCAGACGATAAATGTAACCGTTTCAGACAGAACTGCGGCTAATGTGACGATCTGGCTTTAAGTCGATTCGATAACAAATGACGAAAACGGACGGATTTCTCAGGTGTTTACTACAGATGAACACTTTTCACATTCTCCCGTGCAACGCAGCTGCTAGTCCTCCTTTGATGCAAAATCTTAAGGCCGTAGCTCATGTTCAAGGCCCCAAAGCCAGCTAAAAAGTCAATAATCGATATCTAAAACGTTATTGTACTACTTCTTACTGGCAGTGTTATCAACTTAGAAGCTTCTTCTGTGTTCTACTATGGTGCTGTTAGTGTCTCGGCATACCGCAGCACGCGACATAGCTTTGCAGGAGATAAATGGTACCGTTTCAGAGAGAAGAGCGGCCAATGTAACGTTCTGGCTTTAAGTCGATTTGATAAGAAACGACGAAAACGGTCGGATTTCTCAGGTTTTTACTACATGTGAACACTTTTCACATTCTCCCGTGCAACGCAGCTGCTAGTCCTCCTTTGATGCAAGATCTTAAGGCCCTAGCTCATGTCCAAGACCCCAAAGCCAGCTAAAAAGTCAATAATCGATATCTAAAACGTTATTGCACTACTTCTTACTGGCTATTACATCAACTTAGAAGTTTCATCAGGGTTCTACTATGGTACTGTTAGTGTCTCTGCATACCGCAGCACGCGACATAGCTTTGCGGATGATAAATGTAACAGTTACAGAGAGAAGAGCGACCAATGTGACGATCTTGCTTTAAGTCGATTTGGTAAGAAATGACGAAAACGGACGGATTTCTCAGGTTTTTACTATATATGTACACTTTTCACATTCTCCCGTGCAACGCAGCTGCTAGTCCTCCTTAGATGCAAAATCTGAAGGTCCTAGCTCATGTCCAAGGCCCCAAACCCAGCTAAAAAGTCAATAATCGATATCTAAAACGTTATTGTGCTACTTCTTACTGGCTATTACATCAACTTAGAAATTTCATCTGTGTTCTACTATGGTGCTGTTAGTGTCTCCGCATACCGTAGCACGCGACATAGCTCTGTAGACGAGTAATGTAACCTTTTCAGAGAGAAGAGCGTCCAATGTGACGTCCTGGCTTTAAGTCGATTTGATAAGAAATTACGAAAACGGACGGATTTCTCAGGTTTGTACTGCATATGAATACTTTTCACATTCTCCCGTGCAACGGAGCATCTAGTCCTCCTTTGATTCAAAATTTTAAGGTCCTAGCTCATGTCCAAGGCCCCAATGCCAGCTATAAAATCAATAATCGATATCTAAAACGTTATTGTACTACTTCCTACTGGCTCTTACATCAACTTAGAAGCTTCTTCTGCGTTACTATGGTGCTGTTAGTGTCTCGGCATACCGCAGCACGAGACATAGCTTTGCAGGCGATAAATGGTACCGTTTCAGAGATAAGAGCGGCCAATGTAACGTTCTGGCTTCAAGTCGATTTGAAAAGAAATGACGAAAACGGACGGATTTCTCAGGTTTGTACTACATGTGAACTCTTTTCACATTCTCCCGTGCAACGCAGCTGCTAGTCCTCCTTTGATGCAAAATCTTAAGGCCCTAGCTCATGTCCAAGGCCCCGAAGCCAGCTAAAAAGTCAATAATCGATATCTAAAACGTTATTGTACTACTTCTTACTGGCAATTACATCAACTTAGAAGTTTCATCTGTGTTCTACGATGGTGCTGTTAGAGTATCCGCAAACCGCAGCACGCGACATAGCTTTGCACATGATAAATGTAACAGTTTCAGAGAGAAGAGCGACCAATGTGACGATCTTGCTTTAAGTCGATTTGATAAGAAATGACGAAAACGAACGGATTTCTCAGGTTTTTACTACATATGAACACTTTTCACATTCTCCCGTGCTACGCAGCTGCTAGTCCTCCTTTGATGCAAAATCTCAAGGCCCTAGCTCATGTACAAGGCCCCAAAGCCAGCCAAAAAGTCAATAATCGATATCTAAAACGTTGTTGTACTATTTCTTACTGGCAATTACATCAACTTAAAAGCTTCTTCCGTGTTCTACTATGGTGTTGTTAGTGTCTCGGCATACCGCAGCACGCGACATAGCTTTGCAAGCGATAAATGTTACCGTTACAGATAGAAGAGCGGCCAATGTGACGATCTGGCTTTAAGTCGATTTGATAAGAAATGACGAAAACGAACGGATTTCTCAGGTTTTTACTACATATGAACACTTTTCACATTCTCCCGTGCAACGCAGCTGCTAGTCCTCCTTTGATGCAAAATCTTAAGGCCGTAGCTCATGTTCAAGGCCCCAAAGCCAGCTAAAAAGTCAATAATCGATATCTAAAACGTTATTGTACTACTTCTTACTGGCAGTGTTATCAACTTAGAAGCTTCTTCTGTGTTCTACTATGGTGCTGTTAGTGTCTCGGCATACCGCAGCACGCGACATAGCTTTGCAGGAGATAAATGGTACCGTTTCAGAGAGAAGAGCGGCCAATGTAACGTTCTGGCTTTAAGTCGATTTGATAAGAAATGACGAAAACGGACGGATTTCTCAGGTTTGTACTACATGTGAACACTTTTCACATTCTCCCGTGCAACGCAGCTGCTAGTCCTCCTTTGATGCAAGATCTTAAGGCGATAGCTCATGTCCAAGACCCCAAAGCCAGCTAAAAATTCAATAATCGATATCTAAAACGTTATTGCACTACTTCTTACTGGCTATTACATCAACTTAGAAGTTTCATCAGGGTTCTACTATGGTACTGTTAGTGTCTCTGCATACCGCAGCACGCGACATAGCTTTGCGGATGATAAATGTAACAGTTACAGAGAGAAGAGCGACCAATGTGACGATCTTGCTTTAAGTCGATTTGATAAGAAATGACGAAAACGAACGGATTTCTCAGGTTTTTACTGCATATGAACACTTTGCACATTCTCCCGTGCAACGAAGCTGCTAGTCCTCCTTTGATGCAAAGTCTTAAGGTCCTAGCTCATGTCCAATGCCCCAAAGCCAGCTAAAAAGTCAATAATCGATATCTAAAACGTTATTCTACTACTTCTTACTGGCTATTACATCAACTTAGAAGTTTCATCTGTGTTCTTCTATGGTGCTGTTAGTGACTCCGCATACCGCAGCACGTGACATAGCTTTACAGACGATAAATGTAACCTTTTCAGAGAGAAGAGCGTCCAATGTGACGTCCTGGCTTTAAGGCGATTTGACAAGAAATTACGAAAACGGACGGATTTCTCAGGTTTTTACTGCATATGAACACTTTGCACATTCTCCCGTGCAACGAAGCTGCTAGTCCTCCTTTGATGCAAAGTCTTAAGGTCCTAGCTCATGTCCAATGCCCCAAAGCCAGCTAAAAAGTCAATAATCGATATCTAAAACGTTATTCTACTACTTCTTACTGGCTATTACATCAACTTAGAAGTTTCATCTGTTTTCTACTATGGTGGTGTTAGTGTCTCCGCATACCGCAGCACGCGACATAGCTTTGCAGACGATAAATGTAACCGTTTCAGAGAAAAGAGCGACCAATGTGACGATCTGGTTTTAAGTCGATTTTATAAGAAAAGACGAAAACGGACGGATTTCTCATGTTTTTACTACAAATGAACACTTTTCACATTCTCCCGTGCAACGCAGCTGCTAGTCCTCCTTTGATGCAAAGTCTTAAGGTCCTAGCTCATGTCCAATGCCCCAAAGCCAGCTAAAATGTAAATAATCGATATCTAAAACGTTATTGCACTACTTCTTACTGGCAATTACTACAACTTAGGAGCTTCTTCTGTGTTCTACTATGGTGCTGTTAGTGTCTCGGCATACCGCAGCACGCGACATAGTTTTGTAGACGATAAATGTTACCGTTTCAGAGAGAAGAGCGACCAATGTGACGATCTGGCTTTAAGTCGATTTGATAAGAAATGACGAAAACGAACGGATTTCTCAGGTTTTTACTACATATGAACTTTTTTCACATTCTCCCGTGCAACGCAGCTGCTAGTCCTCCTTTGATGAAAGGTCTTAAGATCCTAGCTCATGTTCAAGACCCCAATGCCAGCTAAAAAGTCAATAATCGATATCTAAAACGTTGTTGTACTACTTCTTACTGGCTATTACATCAACTTAGAAGTTTCATCAGTGTTCTACTATGGTGCTGTTAGTGTCTCCGCATGCCGCAGCACGCGACATAGCTTTGCAGACGATAAATGTAACCGTTTCAGAGAGAAGAGCGACCAATGTGACGATCTGGCTTTAAGTCGATTTGATAAGAAAAGACGAAAACGGACGGATTTCTCATGTTTTTACTACTTATGAACACTTTTCACATTCTCCCGTGCAACGCAGCTGCTAGTCCTCCTTTGATGCAAAATCTTAAGGCCGTAGCTCATGTTCAAGGCCCCAAAGCCAGCTAAAAAGTCAATAATCGATATCTAAAACGTTATTGTACTACTTCTTACTGGCAGTGTTATCAACTTAGAAGCTTCTTCTGTGTTCTACTATGGTGCTGTTAGTGTCTCGGCATACTGCAGCACGCGACATAGCTTTGCAGGAGATAAATGGTACCGTTTCAGAGAGAAGAGCGGCCAATGTAACGTTCTGGCTTTAAGTCGATTTGATAAGAAATGACGAAAACGGACGGATTTCTCAGGTTTGTACTACATGTGAACACTTTTCACATTCTCCCGTGCAACGCAGCTGCTAGTCCTCCTTTGATGCAAGATCTTAAGGCCCTAGCTCATGTATAAGACCCCAAAGCCAGCTAAAAAGTCAATAATCGATATCTAAAACGTTATTGCACTACTTCTTACTGGCTATTACATCAACTTAGAAGTTTCATCAGGGTTCTACTATGGTACTGTTAGTGTCTCTGCATACCGCAGCACGCGACATAGCTTTGCGGATGATAAATGTAACAGTTACAGAGAGAAGAGCGACCAATGTGACGATCTGGCTTTAAGTCGATTTGATAAGAAATGACGAAAACGAATGGATTTCTCAGGTTTTTACTACATATGAACACTTTTCACATTCTCCCGTGCAACGCAGCCGCTAGTCCTCCTTTGATGCAAAATCTTAATGCCGTAGCTCATGTTCAAGGCCCCAAAGCCAGCTAAAAAGTCAATAATCGATATCTAAAATGTTATTGTACTACTTCTTACTGGCAATTACATCAACTTAGAAGCTTCTTATGTGTTCTACTATGGTGCTGTTAGTGTCTCGGCATACCGCAGCACGCGACATAGCTTTGCAGGAGATAAATGGTACCGTTTCAGAGAGAAGAGCGGCCAATGTAACGTTCTGGCTTTAAGTCGATTTGATAAGAAATGACGAAAACGGACGGATTTCTCAGGTTTGTACTACATGTGAACACTTTTCACATTCTCCCGTGCAACGCAGCTGCTAGTTCTCCTTTGATGCAAAGTGTTAAGGTCCTAGCTCATGTCCAAGGCCCCAAAGCCAGCTAAAAAGTCAATAATCGATATCTAAAACGTTATCGTCCTACTTCTTACTGGCTATTACATCAACTTAGAAGCTTCTTCTGTATTCTACTATGGTGCCTATATTGTCTCCGCATACCACAGCACGCGACATAGCTTTGCAGACGATAAATGTAACCGTTACAGAGTGAATAGCGGCCAATGTAACGTTCTGGCTTTAAGTCGATTTGATAACAGATGAGGAAAACGGACGGATTTCTCAGGTTTTTACTACTTATCAACACTTTTCACATTCTCGCCTGTGCAACGCAGCTGCTAGTCCTCCTTTCATGCGCAAATCTTAATGTCACAGCTTATGTCCAAGGCACGAAAGACGGCTAAATAGTCAATAATCGATAACTAAAACTTGAATTGTACAACTTCTTACTGGCTATTACATCAACTTAGAAGCTGCTTCTGTGTTCTACTATGGTGCTTTTAGTATCTCTGCATACCGCAGCACTCGACATAGCTTTGCAGACGTTAAATGTAACCGTTTCAGAGAGAAGAGCGGCCAGTGTGACGATCTGGCTTTAAGTCAATTCGATAACAAATGACGAAAACCGTCGGATATCTCAGGTTTTTACTATATATGAACACTTTTCACATTCTCCCGTGCAACGCAGCTGCTAGTCCTCCTTTGATGCAAAGTCTTAAGGTCCTAGCCCATGTCCAAGGCCTCAAAGCCAGCTAAAAAGTCAATAATCGATATCTAAAACGTTATTCTACTACTTCTTACTGGCTATTACATCAACTTAGAAGTTTCATCTGTTTTCTACTATGGTGGTGTTAGTGTCTCCGCATACCGCAGCACGCGACATAGCTTTGCAGACGATAAATGTAACCGTTTCAGAGAAAAGAGCGACCAATGTGACGATCTGGTTTTAAGTCGATTTTATAAGAAAAGACGAAAACGGACGGATTTCTCATGTTTTTACTACAAATGAACACTTGCCACATTCTCCCGTGCAACGCAGCTGCTAGTCCTCCTTTGATGCAAAGTCTTAAGGTCCTAGCTCATGTCCAATGCCCCAAAGCCAGCTAAAAAGTCAATAATCGATATCTAAAACGTTATTGCACTACTTCTTACTGGCAATTTCTACAACTTAGGAGCTTCTTCTGTGTTCTACTATGGTGCTGTTAGTGTCTCGGCATACCGCAGCACGCGACATAGCTTTGTAGACGATAAATGTTACCGTTTCAGAGAGAAGAGCGACCAATGTGACGATCTGGCTTTAAGTCGATTTGATAAGAAATGACGAAAACGAACGGATTTCTCAGGTTTTTACTACATATGAACTTTTTTCACATTCTCCCGTGCAACGCAGCTGCTAGTCCTCCTTTGATGAAAGGTCTTAAGGTCCTAGCTCATGTTCAAGACCCCAATGCCAGCTAAAAAGTCAATAATCGATATCTAAAACGTTATTGTACTACTTCTTACTGGCTATTACATCAACTTAGAAGCTTCTTCTGTTTTACTATGGTGCTGTTAGTGTCTCGGCATACCGCGGCACGCGACATAGCTTTGCAGGCGATAACTGGTACCGTTTCAGAGAGAAGAGCGACCAATGTGACGATCTGGCTTTAAGTCGATTTGATAAGAAATGACGAAAACGGACGGATTTCTCATGTTTTTACTACATATGAACACTTTTCACATTCTCCCGTGCAACGCAGCTGCTAGTCCTCCTTTGATGCAAAATCTTAAGGTCCTAGCTCATGTCCAAGTCCCCAAAGCCAGCTAAAAAGTCAATAATCGATATCTAAAACGTTATTGTGCTACTTCTTACTGGCTATTACATCAACTTAGAAATTTCATCTGTGTTCTACTATGGTGCTGTTAGTGTCTCCGCATACCGTAGCACGCGACATAGCTCTGTAGACGAATAATGTAACCTTTTCAGAGAGAAGAGCGTCCAATGTGACGTCCTGGCTTTAAGTCGATTTGATAAGAAATGACGAAAACGGACGGATTTCTCAGGTTTGTACTACATGTGAACTCTTTTCACATTCTCCCGTGCAACGCAGCTGCTAGTCCTCCTTTGATGCAAAATCTTAAGGCCCTAGCTCATGTCCAAGGCCCCAAAGAAAGCTAAAAAGTCAATAATCGATATCTAAAACGTTATTGTACTACTTCTTACTGGCAATTACATCAACTTAGAAGCTTCTTCTGTTTTACTATGGTGCTGTTAGTGTCTCGGCATACCGCGGCACGCGACATAGCTTTGCAGGCGATAAATAGTACCGTTTCAGAGAGAATTGCGGCCAATGTAATGTTTTGGCTTTAATTTGATTTGATAAGAAATGACGAAAACGGAAGGATTACTCAGGTTTTTACTACATATGAACACTTTTCACATTCTCCCGTGCAACGCAGCTGCTAGTCCTCCTTTGATGCAAAGTCTTAAGGTCCTAGCTAATTTCCAAGACCCCAAATCCAGCTAAAAAGTCAATAATCGATATCTGAAACGTTATTGCACTACTTCTTACTGCCTATTACATCAACTTAGAAGTTTCATCAGTGTTCTACTATGGTACTGTTAGTGTCTCTGCATACCGCAGCATGCGATATAGCTTTGCAGACGATAAATGTAACCGTTTCAGAGAGAAGAGCGACCAATGTGACGTCCTGGCTTTAAGTCGATTTGATAAGAAATGACGAAAATGGACGGATTTCTCAGGTTTTTACAACATATGAACACTTTTCACATTCTCCCGTGCAACGCAGCTGCTAGTCCTCCTTTGATGCAAAGTCTTAAGGTCCTAGCTCATGTCCAAGACCCCAAAGCCAGCTAAAAAGTCAATAATCGATAATTAAAACGTTATTGTACTACTTCTTACTGGCTATTACATCTACTTAGAAGTTTCATCTGTGTTCTACGATGGTGCTGTTAGAGTATCCGCAAACCGCAGCACGCGACATAGCTTTGCACATGATAAATGTAACAGTTTCAGAGAGAAGAGCGACCAATGTGACGATCTTGCTTTAAGTCGATTTGATAAGAAATGACGAAAACGAATGGATTTCTCAGGTTTTTACTACATATGAACACTTTTCACATTCTCCCGTGCAACGCAGCCGCTAGTCCTCCTTTGATGCAAAATCTTAATGCCGTAGCTCATGTTCAAGGCCCCAAAGCCAGCTAAAAAGTCAATAATCGATATCTAAAACGTTATTGTACTACTTCTTACTGGCAATTACATCAACTTAGAAGCTTCTTATGTGTTCTACTATGGTGCTGTTAGTGTCTCGGCATACCGCAGCACGCGACATAGCTTTGCAGGAGATAAATGGTACCGTTTCAGAGAGAAGAGCGGCCAATGTAACGTTCTGGCTTTAAGTCGATTTGATAACAGATGAGGAAAACGGACGGATTTCTCAGGTTTTTACTACTTATCAACACTTTTCACATTCTCGCCTGTGCAACGCAGCTGCTAGTCCTCCATTCATGCGCAAATCTTAATGTCACAGCTTATGTCCAAGGCACGAAAGACGGCTAAATAGTCAATAATCGATAACTAAAACTTGAATTGTACTACTTCTTACTGGCTATTACATCAACTTAGAAGCTGCTTCTGTGTTCTACTATGGTGCTTTTAGTATCTCTGATTACCGCAGCACTCGACATAGCTTTGCAGACGTTAAATGTAACCGTTTCAGAGAGAAGAGCGGCCAGTGTGACGATCTGGGTTTAAGTCGATTCGATAACAAATGACGAAAACCGTCGGATATCTCAGGTTTTTACTATATATGAACACTTTTCACATTCTCCCGTGCAACGCAGCTGCTAGTCCTCCTTTGATGCAAAGTCTTAAGGTCCTAGCTCATGTCCAAGACCCCAAAGCCAGCTAAAAAGTCAATAATCGATAATTAAAACGTTATTGTACTACTTCTTACTGGCTATTACATCTACTTAGAAGTTTCATCTGTGTTCTACGATGGTGCTGTTAGAGTATCCGCAAACCGCAGCACGCGACATAGCTTTGCACATGATAAATGTAACAGTTTCAGAGAGAAGAGCGACCAATGTGACGATCTTGCTTTAAGTCGATTTGGTAAGAAATGACGAAAACGGACGGATTTCTCAGGCCTTTACTACATATGAACACTTTTCACATTCTCCCGTTCAACGCAGCTGATAGTTCTCCTTTGATGCAAAATCTTAAGGTCCGAGCTCATGTCCAAGGCCCCAAAGCCAGCTAAAAAGTCAATAATCGAAATCTAAAACGTTATTTTATTACTTCTTACTGGCTATTACATCAACTTAGAAGTTTCATCTGTGTTCTTCTATGGTGCTGTTAGTGCCTCCGCATACCGCAGCACGTGACATAGCTTTACAGACGATAAATGTAACCTTTTCAGAGGAAGAGCGTCCAATGTGACGTCCTGGCTTTAAGGCGATTTGACAAGAAATTACGAAAACGGACGGATTTCTCAGGTTTTTACTGCGTATGAACACTTTGCACATTCTCCCGTGCAACGAAGCATATAGTCCTCCTTTGATGCAAAGTCTTAAGGTCCTAGCTCATGTCCAAGACCCCAAAGCCAGCTAAAAAGTCAATAATCGATATCTAAAACGTTATTCTACTACTTCTTACTGGCTATTACATCAACTTAGAAGTTTCATCTGTTTTCTACTATGGTGGTGTTAGTGTCTCCGCATACCGCAGCACGCGACATAGCTTTGCAGACGATAAATGTAACCGTTTCAGAGAAAAGAGCGACCAATGTGACGATCTGGTTTTAAGTCGATTTTATAAGAAAAGACGAAAACGGACGGATTTCTCATGTTTTTACTACAAATGAACACTTGTCACATTCTCCCGTGCAACGCAGCTGCTAGTCCTCCTTTGATGCAAAGTCTTAAGGTCCTAGCTCATGTCCAATGCCCCAAAGCCAGCTAAAAAGTCAATAATCGATATCTAAAACGTTATTGCACTACTTCTTACTGGCAATTTCTACAACTTAGGAGCTTCTTCTGTGTTCTACTATGGTGCTGTTAGTGTCTCGGCATACCGCAGCACGCGACATAGCTTTGTAGACGATAAATGTTACCGTTTCAGAGAGAAGAGCGACCAATGTGACGATCTGGCTTTAAGTCGATTTGATAAGAAATGACGAAAACGAACGGATTTCTCAGGTTTTTACTACATATGAACTTTTTTCACATTCTCCCGTGCAACGCAGCTGCTAGTCCTCCTTTGATGAAAGGTCTTAAGGTCCTAGCTCATGTTCAAGACCCCAATGCCAGCTAAAAAGTCAATAATCGATATCTAAAACGTTATTGTACTACTTCTTACTGGCTATTACATCAACTTAGAAGCTTCTTCTGTTTTACTATGGTGCTGTTAGTGTCTCGGCATACCGCGGCACGCGACATAGCTTTGCAGGCGATAACTGGTACCGTTTCAGAGAGAAGAGCGACCAATGTGACGATCTGGCTTTAAGTCGATTTGATAAGAAATGACGAAAACGGACGGATTTCTCATGTTTTTACTACATATGAACACTTTTCACATTCTCCCGTGCAACGCAGCTGCTAGTCCTCCTTTGATGCAAAATCTTAAGGTCCTAGCTCATGTCCAAGTCCCCAAAGCCAGCTAAAAAGTCAATAATCGATATCTAAAACGTTATTGTGCTACTTCTTACTGGCTATTACATCAACTTAGAAATTTCATCTGTGTTCTACTATGGTGCTGTTAGTGTCTCCGCATACCGTAGCACGCGACATAGCTCTGTAGACGAATAATGTAACCTTTTCAGAGAGAAGAGCGTCCAATGTGACGTCCTGGCTTTAAGTCGATTTGATAAGAAATGACGAAAACGGACGGATTTCTCAGTTTGTACTACATGTGAACTCTTTTCACATTCTCCCGTGCAACGCAGCTGCTAGTCCTCCTTTGATGCAAAATCTTAAGGCCCTAGCTCATGTCCAAGGCCCCAAAGAAAGCTAAAAAGTCAATAATCGATATCTAAAACGTTATTGTACTACTTCTTACTGGCAATTACATCAACTTAGAAGCTTCTTCTGTTTTACTATGGTGCTGTTAGTGTCTCGGCATACCGCGGCACGCGACATAGCTTTGCAGGCGATAAATAGTACCGTTTCAGAGAGAATTGCGGCCAATGTAATGTTTTGGCTTTAATTTGATTTGATAAGAAATGACGAAAACGGAAGGATTACTCAGGTTTTTACTACATATGAACACTTTTCACATTCTCCCGTGCAACGCAGCTGCTAGTCCTCCTTTGATGCAAAGTCTTAAGGTCCTAGCTAATTTCCAAGACCCCAAATCCAGCTAAAAAGTCAATAATCGATATCTGAAACGTTATTGCACTACTTCTTACTGCCTATTACATCAACTTAGAAGTTTCATCAGTGTTCTACTATGGTACTGTTAGTGTCTCTGCATACCGCAGCATGCGATATAGCTTTGCAGACGATAAATGTAACCGTTTCAGAGAGAAGAGCGACCAATGTGACGTCCTGGCTTTAAGTCGATTTGATAAGAAATGACGAAAATGGACGGATTTCTCAGGTTTTTACAACATATGAACACTTTTCACATTCTCCCGTGCAACGCAGCTGCTAGTCCTCCTTTGATGCAAAGTCTTAAGGTCCTAGCTCATGTCCAAGACCCCAAAGCCAGCTAAAAAGTCAATAATCGATAATTAAAACGTTATTGTACTACTTCTTACTGGCTATTACATCTACTTAGAAGTTTCATCTGTGTTCTACGATGGTGCTGTTAGAGTATCCGCAAACCGCAGCACGCGACATAGCTTTGCACATGATAAATGTAACAGTTTCAGAGAGAAGAGCGACCAATGTGACGATCTTGCTTTAAGTCGATTTGATAAGAAATGACGAAAACGAATGGATTTCTCAGGTTTTTACTACATATGAACACTTTTCACATTCTCCCGTGCAACGCAGCCGCTAGTCCTCCTTTGATGCAAAATCTTAATGCCGTAGCTCATGTTCAAGGCCCCAAAGCCAGCTAAAAAGTCAATAATCGATATCTAAAACGTTATTGTACTACTTCTTACTGGCAATTACATCATCTTAGAAGCTTCTTATGTGTTCTACTATGGTGCTGTTAGTGTCTCGGCATACCGCAGCACGCGACATAGCTTTGCAGGAGATAAATGGTACCGTTTCAGAGAGAAGAGCGGCCAATGTAACGTTCTGGCTTTAAGTCGATTTGATAACAGATGAGGAAAACGGACGGATTTCTCAGGTTTTTACTACTTATCAACACTTTTCACATTCTCGCCTGTGCAACGCAGCTGCTAGTCCTCCATTCATGCGCAAATCTTAATGTCACAGCTTATGTCCAAGGCACGAAAGACGGCTAAATAGTCAATAATCGATAACTAAAACTTGAATTGTACTACTTCTTACTGGCTATTACATCAACTTAGAAGCTGCTTCTGTGTTCTACTATGGTGCTTTTAGTATCTCTGATTACCGCAGCACTCGACATAGCTTTGCAGACGTTAAATGTAACCGTTTCAGAGAGAAGAGCGGCCAGTGTGACGATCTGGGTTTAAGTCGATTCGATAACAAATGACGAAAACCGTCGGATATCTCAGGTTTTTACTATATATGAACACTTTTCACATTCTCCCGTGCAACGCAGCTGCTAGTCCTCCTTTGATGCAAAGTCTTAAGGTCCTAGCTCATGTCCAAGACCCCAAAGCCAGCTAAAAAGTCAATAATCGATAATTAAAACGTTATTGTACTACTTCTTACTGGCTATTACATCTACTTAGAAGTTTCATCTGTGTTCTACGATGGTGCTGTTAGAGTATCCGCAAACCGCAGCACGCGACATAGCTTTGCACATGATAAATGTAACAGTTTCAGAGAGAAGAGCGACCAATGTGACGATCTTGCTTTAAGTCGATTTGGTAAGAAATGACGAAAACGGACGGATTTCTCAGGCCTTTACTACATATGAACACTTTTCACATTCTCCCGTTCAACGCAGCTGATAGTTCTCCTTTGATGCAAAATCTTAAGGTCCGAGCTCATGTCCAAGGCCCCAAAGCCAGCTAAAAAGTCAATAATCGAAATCTAAAACGTTATTTTATTACTTCTTACTGGCTATTACATCAACTTAGAAGTTTCATCTGTGTTCTTCTATGGTGCTGTTAGTGCCTCCGCATACCGCAGCACGTGACATAGCTTTACAGACGATAAATGTAACCTTTTCAGAGGAAGAGCGTCCAATGTGACGTCCTGGCTTTAAGGCGATTTGACAAGAAATTACGAAAACGGACGGATTTCTCAGGTTTTTACTGCGTATGAACACTTTGCACATTCTCCCGTGCAACGAAGCATATAGTCCTCCTTTGATGCAAAATCTTAAGGTCCTAGCCCATGTCCAAGGCCCCAAAGCCAGCTTAAAAGTCAATAATCGATATCTAAAACGTTATTGTACTACTTCTTACTGGCTATTACATCAACTTAGAAGTTTCATCTGTTTTCTACTATGGTGGTGTTAGTGTCTCCGCATACCGCAGCACGCGACATAGCTTTGCAGACGATAAATGTAACCGTTTCAGAGAAAAGAGCGACCAATGTGACGATCTGGTTTTAAGTCGATTTTATAAGAAAAGACGAAAACGGACGGATTTCTCATGTTTTTACTACAAATGAACACTTTTCACATTCTCCCGTGCAACGCAGCTGCTAGTCCTCCTTTGATGCAAAGTCTTAAGGTCCTAGCTCATGTCCAATGCCCCAAAGCCAGCTAAAAAGTCAATAATCGATATCTAAAACGTTATTTTACTACTTCTTACTGGCTATTACATCAACTTAGAAGTTTCATCTGTGTTCTACTATGGTGCTGTTAGTGTCTCGGCATACCGCAGCACGCGACATAGCTTTGTAGACGATAAATGTTACCGTTTCAGAGAGAAGAGCGACCAATGTGACGATCTGGCTTTAAGTCGATTTGATAAGAAATGACGAAAACGAACGGATTTCTCAGGTTTTTACTACATATGAACTTTTTTCACATTCTCCCGTGCAACGCAGCTGCTAGTTCTCCTTTGATGAAAGGTCTTAAGGTCCTAGCTCATGTTCAAGACCCCAATGCCAGCTAAAAAGTCAATAATCGATATCTAAAACGTTATTGTACTACTTCTTACTGGCTATTACATCAACTTAAAAGCTTCTTCTGTTTTACTATGGTGCTGTTAGTGTCTCGGCATACCGCGGCACGCGACATAGCTTTGCAGGCGATAACTGGTACCGTTTCAGAGAGAAGAGCGAACAATGTGACGATCTGGCTTTAAGTCAATTTGATAAGAAATGACGAAAACGGACGGATTTCTCATTTTTTTACTACATATGAACACTTTTCACATTCTCCCGTGCAACGCAGCTGCTAGTCCTCCTTTGATGCAAAATCTTAAGGTCCTAGCTCATGTCCAAGTCCCCAAAGCCAGCTAAAAAGACAATAATCGATATCTAAAACGTTATTGTGCTACTTCTTACTGGCTATTACATCAACTTAGAAATTTCATCTGTGTTCTACTATGGTGCTGTTAGTGTCTCCGCATACCGTAGCACGCGACATAGCTCTGTAGACGAGTAATGTAACCTTTTCAGAGAGAAGAGCGTCCAATGTGACGTCCTGGCTTTAAGTCGATTTGATAAGAAATGACGAAAACGGACGGATTTCTCAGGTTTGTACTACATGTGAACTCTTTTCACATTCTCCCGTGCAACGCAGCTGCTAGTCCTCCTTTGATGCAAAATCTTAATGCCCTAGCTCATGTCCAAGGCCCCAAAGAAAGCTAAAAAGTCAATAATCGATATCTAAAACGTTATTGTACTACTTCTTACTGGCAATTACATCAACTTAAAAGCTTCTTCCGTGTTCTACTATGGTGTTGTTAGTGTCTCGGCATACCGCAGCACGCGACATAGCTTTGCAAGCGATAAATGTTACCGTTACAGATAGAAGAGCGGCCAATGTGACGATCTGGCTTTAAGTCGATTTGATAAGAAATGACGAAAACTAACGGATTTCTCAGGTTTTTACTACATATGAACACTTTTCACATTCTCCCGTGCAACGCAGCTGCTAGTCCTCCTTTGATGCAAGATCTTAAGGCCCTAGCTCATGTCCAAGTCCCCAAAGCCAGCTAAAAAGTCAATAATCGATATCTAAAACGTTATTGCACTACTTCTTACTGGCTATTACATCAACTTAGAAGTTTCATCAGGGTTCTACTATGGTACTGTTAGTGTCTCTGCATACCGCAGCACGCGACATAGCTTTGCGGATGATAAATGTAACAGTTACAGAGAGAAGAGCGACCAGTGTGACGATCTTGCTTTAAGTCGATTTGGTAAGAAATGACGAAAACGGACGGATTTCTCAGGTTTTTACTATATATGAACACTTCTCACATTCTCCCGTGCAACGCAGCTTGTAGTCCTCCTTAGATGCAAAATCTGAAGGTCCTAGCTCATGTCCAAGGCCCCAAACCCGGCTAAAACGTCAATAATCGATATCTAAAACGTTATTGTGCTACTTCTTACTGGCTATTACATCAACTTAGAAATTTCATCTGTGTTCTACTATGGTGCTGTTAGTGTCTCCGCATACCGTAGCACGCGACATAGCTCTGTAGACGAGTAATGTAACCTTTTCAGAGAGAAGAGCGTCCAATGTGACGTCCTGGCTTTAAGTCGATTTGATAAGAAATTACGAAAACGGACGGATTTCTCAGGTTTGTACTGCATATGAATACTTTTCACATTCTCCCGTGCAACGGAGCATCTAGTCCTCCTTTGATTCAATATTTTAAGGTCCTAGCTCATGTCCAAGGCCCCAATGCCAGCTATAAAATCAATAATGGATATCTAAAACGTTATTGTACTACTTCTTACTGGCTATTACATCAACTTAGAAGCTTCTTCTGCGTTACTATGGTGCTGTTAGTGTCTCGGCATACCGCAGCACGAGACATAGCTTTGCAGGCGATAAATGGTACCGTTTCAGAGATAAGAGCGGCCAATGTAACGTTCTGGCTTCAAGTCGATTTGAAAAGAAATGAGGAAAACGGACGGATTTCTCAGGTTTGTACTACATGTGAACTCTTTTCACATTCTCCCGTGCAACGCAGCTGCTAGTCCTCCTTTGATGCAAAATCTTAAGGCCCTACCTCATGTCCAAGGCCGCAAAGCCAGCTAAAAAGTCAATAATCGATATCTAAAACGTTATTGTACTACTTCTTACTGGCAATTACATCAACTTAGAAGCTTCTTCTGTTTTACTATGGTGCTGTTAGTGTCTCGGCATACCGCGGCTTCGACATAGCTTTGCAGGCGATAAATGGTACCGCTTCAGAGAGAATTGCGGCCAATGTAACGTTCTGGCTTTAATTTGATACGATAAGAAATGACGAAAACGGACGGATTTCTCAGGTTTTTACTACATATGAACACTTTTCACATTCTCCCGTGCAACGCAGCTGCTAGTCCTCCTTTGATGCAAAGTCTTAAGGTCCTAGCTAATTTCCAAGACCCCAAAGCCAGCTAAAAAGTCAATAATCGATATCTGAAACGTTATTGCACTACTTCTTACTGCCTATTAAATCAACTTATAAGTTTCATCAGTGTTCTACTATGGTACTGTTAGTGTCTCTGCATACCGCAGCACGCGATATAGCTTTGCACATGATAAATGTAACCGTTTCAGAGAGAAGAGCGACCAATGTGACGTCCTGGCTTTAAGTCGATTTGATAAGAAATGACGAAAATGGACGGATTTCTCAGGTTTTTACAACATATGAACACTTTTCACATTTCCCGTGCAACGCAGCTGCTAGTCCTCCTTTGATGCAAAGTCTTAAGGTCCTAGCTCATGTCCAAGACCCTAAAGCCAGCTAAAAAGTCAATAATCGATAATTAAAACGTTATTGTACTACTTCTTACTGGCTATTACATCTACTTAGAAGATTCATCTGTGTTCTACGATGGTGCTGTTAGAGTATCCGCAAACCGCAGCACGCGACATAGCTTTGCACATGATAAATGTAACAGTTTCAGAGAGAAGAGCGACCAATGTGACGATCTGGCTTTAAGTCGATTTGATAAGAAATGACGAAAACGAACCGATTTCTCAGGTTTTTACTACATATGAACACTTTTCACATTCTCCCGTGCAACGCAGCTGCTAGTCGTCCTTTGATGCAAAATCTTAAAGCCGTAGCTCATGTTCAAGGCCCCAAAGCCAGCTAAAAAGTCAATAATCGATATCTAAAACGTTATTGTACTACTTCTTACTGGCAATTACATCAACTTAGACGCTTCTTCTGTTTTACTATGGTGCTGTTAGTGTCTCGGCATACCGCGGCTTCGACATAGCTTTGCAGGCGATAAATGGTACCGTTTCAGAGAGAATTGCGGCCAATGTAACGTTCTGGCTTTCATTTGATTTGATATGAAATGACGGAAACGGACGGATTTATCAGGTTTTTACTACATATGAACACTTTTCACATTCTCCCGTGCTACGCAGCTGCTAGTCCTCCTTTGATGCAAAGTCTTAAGGTCCTAGCTAATTTCCAAGACCCCAAAGCCAGCTAAAAAGTCAATAATCGATATCTGAAACGTTATTGCACTACTTCCTACTGCCTATTACATCAACTTAGAAGTTTCATCAGTGTTCTACTATGGTACTGTTAGTGTCTCTGCATACCGCAGCACGCGATATAGCTTTGCAGACGATAAATGTAACCGTTTCAGAGAGAAGAGCGACCAATGTGACGTCCTGGCTTTAAGTCGATTTGATAAGAAATGACGAAGATGGACGGATTTCTCAGGTTTTTACAACATATGAACACTTTTCACATTCTCCCGTGCAACGCAGCTGCTAGTCCTCCTTTGATGCAAAGTCTTAAGGTCCTAGCTCATGTCCAAGACCCCAAAGCCAGCTAAAAAGTCAATAATCGATAATTAAAACGTTATTGTACTACTTCTTACTGGCTATTACATCAACTTAGAAGTTTCATCAGGGTTCTACTATGGTACTGTTAGTGTCTCTGCATACCGCAGCACGCGACATAGCTTTGCGGATGATAAATGTAACAGTTACAGAGAGAAGAGCGACCAATGTGACGATCTTGCTTTAAGTCGATTTGGTAAGAAATGACGAAAACGGACGGATTACTCAGGTTTTTACTATATATGAACACTTTTCACATTCTCCCGTGCAACGCAGCTTGTAGTCCTCCTTAGATGCAAAATCTTAAGGTCCTAGCTCATGTCCAATTCCCCAAACCCGGCTAAAAAGTCAATAATCGATATCTAAAACGTTATTGTGCTACTTCTTACTGGCTATTACATCAACTTAGAAATTTCATCTGTGTTCTACTATGGTGCTGTTAGTGTCTCCGCATACCGTAGCACGCGACATAGCTCTGTAGACGAGTAATGTAACCTTTTCAGAGAGAAGAGCGTCCAATGTGACGTCCTGGCTTTAAGCCGATTTGATAAGAAATTACGAAAACGGACGGATTTCTCAGGTTTGTACTGCATATGAATACTTTTCACATTCTCCCGTGCAACGGAGCATCTAGTCCTCCTTTGATTCAAAATTTTAAGGTCCTAGCTCATGTCCAAGGCCCCAATGCCAGCTATAAAATCAATAATCGATATCTAAAACGTTATTGTACTACTTCTTACTGGCTATTACATCAACTTAGAAGCTTCTTCTGCGTTACTATGGTGCTGTTAGTGTCTCGGCATACCGCAGCACGAGACATAGCTTTGCAGGCGATAAATGGTACCGTTTCAGAGATAAGAGCGGCCAATGTAACGTTCTGGCTTCAAGTCGCTTTGAAAAGAAATGACGAAAACGGACGGATTTCTCAGGTTTGTACTACATGTGAACTCTTTTCACATTCTCCCGTGCAACGCAGCTGCTAGTCCTCCTTTGATGCAAAATCTTAAGGCCCTACCTCATGTCCAAGGCCCCAAAGCCAGCTAAAAAGTCAATAATCGATATCTAAAAGGTTATTGTACTACTTCTTACTGGCAATTACATCAACTTAGAAGCTTCTTCTGTTTTACTATGGTGCTGTTAGTGTCTCGGCATACCGCGGCTTCGACATAGCTTTGCAGGCGATAAATGGTACCGTTTCAGAGAGAATTGCGGCCAATGTAACGTTCTGGCTTTAATTTGATTTGATAAGAAATGACGAAAACGGACGGATTTCTCAGGTTTTTACTACATATGAACACTTTTCACATTCTCCCGTGCAACGCAGCTGCTAGTCCTCCTTTGATGCAAAGTCTTAAGGTCCTAGCTAATTTCCAAGACCCCAAAGCCAGCTAAAAAGTCAATAATCGATATCTGAAACGTTATTGCACTACTTCTTACTGCCTATTACATCAACTTAGAAGTTTCATCAGTGTTCTACTATGGTACTGTTAGTGTCTCTGCATACCGCAGCACGCGACATAGCTTTGCAGGAGATAAATGGTACCGTTTCAGAGAGAAGAGCGGCAAATGTAACGTTCTGGCTTTAAGTCGATTTGATAAGAAATGACGAAAACGGTCGGATTTCTCAGGTTTGTACTACATGTGAACACTTTTCACATTCTCCCGTGCAACGCAGCTGCTAGTCCTCCTTTGATGCAAGATCTTAAGGCCCTAGCTCATGTGAAAGACCCCAAAGCCAGCTAAAAAGTCAATAATCGATATCTAAAACGTTATTGCACTACTTCTTACTGGCTATTACATCAACTTAGAAGTTTCATCAGGGTTCTACTATGGTACTGTTAGTGTCTCTGCATACCGCAGCACGCGACATAGCTTTGCGGATGATAAATGTAACAGTTACAGAGAGAAGAGCGACCAATGTGACGATCTTGCTTTAAGTCGATTTGGTAAGAAATGACGAAAACGGACGGATTTCTCAGGTTTTTACTATATATGAACACTTTTCACATTCTCCCGTGCAACGCAGCTTGTAGTCCTCCTTAGATGCAAAATCTGAAGGTCCTAGCTCATGTCCAAGGCCCCAAACCCAGCTAAAAAGTCAATAATCGATATCTAAAACGTTATTGTGCTACTTCTTACTGGCTATTACATCAACTTAGAAATTTCATCTGTGTTCTACTATGGTGCTGTTAGTGTCTTCGCATACCGTAGCACGCGACATAGCTCTGTAGACGAGTAATGTAACCTTTTCAGAGAGAAGAGCGTCCAATGTGACGATCTGGCTTTAAGTCGATTTGATAAGAAATTACGAAAACGGACGGATTTCTCAGGTTTGTACTGCATATGAATACTTTTCACATTCTCCCGTGCAACGGAGCATCTACTCCTCCTTTGATTCAAAATTTTAAGGTCCTAGCTCATGTCCAAGGCCCCAATGCCAGCTATAAAATCAATAATCGATATCTAAAACGTTATTGTACTACTTCTTACTGGCTATTACATCAACTTAGAGGCTTCTTCTGCGTTACTATGGTGCTGTTAGTGTCTCGGCATACCGCAGCACGAGACATAGCTTTGCAGGCGATAAATGGTACCGTTTCAGAGATAAGAGCGGCCAATGTAACGTTCTGGCTTCAAGTCGATTTGAAAAGAAATGACGAAAACGGACGGATTTCTCAGGTTTTTACTACATATGAACACTTTTCACATTCTCCCGTGCAACGCAGCTGCTAGTCCTCCTTTGATGCAAAGTCTTAAGGTCCTAGATAATTTCCAAGACCCCAAAGCCAGCTAAAAAGTCAATAATCGATATCTGAAACGCTATTGCACTACTTCTTACTGGCTATTACATCAACTTAGAAGTTTCATCTGTGTTCTACTATGGTACTGTTAGTGTCTCTGCATACCGCAGCACGCGATATAGCTTTGCACATGATAAATGTAACAGTTTCAGAGAGAAGAGCGACCAATGAGACGATCTTGCTTTAAGTCGATTTGATAAGAAATGACGAAAACGAACGGATTTCTCAGGTTTTTACTACATATGAACACTTTTCACATTCTCCCGTGCTACGCAGCTGCTAGTCCTCCTTTGATGCAAAATCTTAAGGCCCTAGCTCATGTCCAAGGCCCCAAAGCCAGCTAAAAAGTCAATAATCGATATGTAAAACGTTGTTGTACTATTTCTTACTGGCAATTACATCAACTTAAAAGCTTCTTCCGTGTTCTACTATGGTGTTGTTATTGTCTCGGCATACCGCAGCACGCGACATAGCTTTGCAAGCGATAAATGTTACCGTTACAGATAGAAGAGCGGCCAATGTGACGATGTGGCTTTAAGTCGATTTGATAAGAAATGACGAAAACGAACGGATTTCTCAGGTTTTTACTACATATGTACACTTTTCACATTCTCCCGTGCAACGCAGCTGCTAGTCCTCCTTTGATGCAAACTCTTAAGACCGAAGCTCATGTTCAAGGCCCCAAAGCCAGCTAAAAAGTCAATAATCGATATCTAAAACGTTATTGCACTACTTCTTACTGGCTATTACATCAACTTAGAAGTTTCATCAGGGTTCTACTATGGTACTGTTAGTGTCTCTGCATACCGCAGCACGCGACATAGCTTTTCAGGAGATATATGGTAACGTTTCAGAGAGAAGAGCGGCCAATGTAACGTTCTGGCTTTAAGTCGATTTGATAAGAAATGACGAAAACGGACGGATTTCTCAGGTTTGTACTACATGTGAACACTTTTCACATTCTCCCGTGCAACGCAGCTGCTAGTCCTCCTTTGATGCAAGATCTTAAGGCCCTAGCTCATGTGAAAGACCCCAAAGCCAGCTAAAAAGTCAATAATCGATATCTAAAACGTTATTGCACTACTTCTTACTGGCTATTACATCAACTTAGAAGTTTCATCAGGGTTCTACTATGGTACTGTTAGTGTCTCTGCATACCGCAGCACGCGACATAGCTTTGCGGATGATAAATGTAACAGTTACAGAGAGAAGAGCGACCAATGTGACGATCTTGCTTTAAGTCGATTTGGTAAGAAATGACGAAAACGGACGGATTTCTCAGGTTTTTACTACACATGAACACTTTTCACATTCTCCCGTGCAACGCAGCTGCTAGTTCTCCTTTGATGCAAAATCTTAAGGTCCTAGCTCATGTCCAAGGCCCCAAAGCCAGCTAAAAATTCAATAATCGGTATCTAAAACGTTATTGCACTACTTCTTACTGGCTATTACATCAACTTAGGAGTTTCATCTGTTTTCTACTATGGTGCTGTTAGTGTTTACGCATACCGCAGTACGCGACATAGCTTTGCAGACGATAAATGTAACCGTTTCAGAGAGAAGAGCGACCAATGTGACGATCTGGCTTTAAGTCGATTTGATAAGTAATGACGAAAACGAATGGATTTCTCAGGTTTTTACTACATATGAACACTTTTCACATTCTCCCGTGCAACGCAGCCGCTAGTCCTCCTTTGATGCAAAATCTTAATGCCGTAGCTCATGTTCATGGCCCCAAATCCAGCTAAAAAGTCAATAATCGATATCTAAAACGTTATTGCACTACTTCTTACTGGCAATTACTACAACTTAGAAGCTTCTTCTGTGTTCTACTATGGTGCTGTTAGTGTCTCGGCATACCGCAGCACGCGACATAGCTTTGTAGGCGATAAATGTTACCGTTTCAGAGAGAAGAGCGGCCAATGTGACGTTCTGGCTTTATGTCGATTTGATAAGAAATGACAAAAACGGACGGATTTCTCAGGTTTTTACTACATATGAACACTTATCACATTCTCCCGTGCAACGCAGCTGCTAGTCCTCCTTTTAATGCAAAGTCTTAAGGTCCTAGCTCATGTCCAAGACCCCAAAGCCAGCTAAAATGTCAATAATCGATATCTAAATTTTATTGTACTACTTCTTACTGGCTATTACATCAACTTAGAAGTTTCATCTGTGTTTTACTATGGTGCTGTTTGTGTCTCCGCATACCGTAGCACGCTACATAGCTTTCCAGACGATAAATGTAACCGTTTCAGAGTGAAGAGCGACCAATGTGACGATCTGTCTTTAAGTCGATTTGATAAGAAATGACGAAATCGAACGGATTTCTCAGGTTTTTACTACATATGAACTTTTTTCACATTCTCCCGTGCAACGCAGCTGCTAGTCCTCCTTTGATGCAAAGTCTTAAGGCCCTAGCTCATGTCCAAGTCACTTAAAGCCAGCTAAAAAATCAATAATCGATATCTAAAACGTTATTGTACTACTTTTTACTGGCTATTACATCAACTTAGAAGTTTCATCAGTGTTCTACTATGGTGCTGTTAGTGTCTCCACATACCGCAGCACTGGACATAGCGTTGCAGACGATAAATGTAACCGTTTCAGAGAGAAGAGCGGCCAGTGTGACGATCTGGCTTTAAGTCGATTCGATAACAAATGACGAAAACCGTCGGATATCTCAGGTTTTTACTATATATGAACACTTTTCACATTCTCCCGTGCAACGCAGCTGCTAGTCCTCCTTTGATGCAAAATCGTAATGCCCTAGCTCATGTCCAAGGCCCCAAAGCCAGCTAAAAAGTCAATAATCGATATCTAAAACGTTATTGTACTATTTCTTACTGGCAATTACATCAACTTAGAAGCTTCTTAAGTGTTCTACTATGGTGTTGTTAGTGTCTCGGCAAACCGCAGCACGCGACATAGCTTTGCAAGCGATAAATGTTACCGTTTCAGATTGAAGAGCGGCCAATGTGACGATCTGGCTTTAAGTCGATTTGATAAGAAATGACGAAAACGAACGGATTTCTCAGGTTTTTACTACATATGAACACTTTTCACATTCTCCCGTGCTACGCAGCTGCTAGTCCTCCTTTGATGCAAAGTCTTAAGGTCCTAGCTCATGTCCAAGACCCCAAAGCCGGCTAAAAAGTCAATAATCGATATCTAAAACGTTATTGTACTACTTCTTACTGGCTATTACATCAACTTAGAAGTTTCATCTGTGTTCTACTATGGTGCTGTTAGAGTATCCGCATACCGCAGCACGCGACATAGCAATGCAGATGATAAATGTAACAGTTTCAGAGAGAAGAGCGACCAATGTGACGATGTTGCTTTAAGTCGATTTGGTAAGAAATGACGAAAACGGACGGATTTCTCAGGTCTTTACTACATGTGAACACTTTTCACATTCTCCCGTGCAACGCAGTTGCTAGTCCTCCTTTGATGCAAGATCTTAAGGCCCTAGCTCATGTCCAAGGCCCCAAAGCCAGCTAAAAAGTCAATAATCGATATCTAAAACGTTATCGTGCTACTTCTTACTGGCTATTACATCAACTTAGAAGCTTCTTCTGTATTCTACTATGGTGCCTATATTGTCTCCGCATACCACAGCACGCGACATAGCTTTGGAGACGATAAATGTGACCGTTACAGAGTGAATAGCGGCCAATGTAACGTTCTGGCTTTAAGTCGATTTGATAACAGATGTGGAAAACGGACGGATTTGTCAGGTTTTTACTACTTATCAACACATTTCACATTCTCGCCTGTGCAACGCAGCTGCTAGTCTTCCATTCATGCGCAAATCTTAATGTCACAGCTTATGTCCAAGGCACGAAAGACGGCTAAATAGTCAATAATCGATAACTAAAACTTGAATTGTACTACTTCTTACTGGCTATTACATCAACTTAGAAGCATCTTCTGTGTTCTACTATGGTGCTTTTAGTATCTCTGCATACCGCAGCACTCGAAATAGCTTTGCAGAGGATATATGTAACCGTTTCAGAGAGAAGAGCGGCCAGTGTGACGATCTGGCTTTAAGTCGATTCGATAACAAATGACGAAAACGGACGGATATCTCAGGTTTTTACTATATATGAACACTTTTCACATTCTCCCGTGCAACGCAGCTGCTAGTCCTCCTTAGATGCAAAATCTGAAGGTCCTAGATAATTTCCAAGACCCCAAAGCCAGCTAAAAAGTCAATAATCGATATCTGAAACGCTATTGCACTACTTCTTACTGGCTATTACATCAACTTAGAAGTTTCATCTGTGTTCTACTATGGTACTGTTAGTGTCTCTGCATACCGCAGCACGCGATATAGCTTTGCACATGATAAATGTAACAGTTTCAGAGAGAAGAGCGACCAATGTGACGATCTTGCTTTAAGTCGATTTGATAAGAAATGACGAAAACGAACGGATTTCTCAGGTTTTTACTACATATGAACACTTTTCACATTCTCCCGTGCTACGCAGCTGCTAGTCCTCCTTTGATGCAAAATCTTAAGGCCCTAGCTCATGTCCAAGGCCCCAAAGCCAGCTAAAAAGTCAATAATCGATATGTAAAACGTTGTTGTACTATTTCTTACTGGCAATTACATCAACTTAAAAGCTTCTTCCGTGTTCTACTATGGTGTTGTTATTGTCTCGGCATACCGCAGCACGCGACATAGCTCTGCAAGCGATAAATGTTACCGTTACAGATAGAAGAGCGGCCAATGTGACGATGTGGCTTTAAGTCGATTTGATAAGAAATGACGAAAACGAACGGATTTCTCAGGTTTTTACTACATATGTACACTTTTCACATTCTCCCGTGCAACGCAGCTGCTAGTCCTCCTTTGATGCAAACTCTTAAGGCCGAAGCTCATGTTCAAGGCCCCAAAGCCAGCTAAAAAGTCAATAATCGATATCTAAAACGTTATTGCACTACTTCTTACTGGCTATTACATCAACTTAGAAGTTTCATCAGGGTTCTACTATGGTACTGTTAGTGTCTCTGCATACCGCAGCACGCGACATAGCTTTTCAGGAGATATATGGTAACGTTTCAGAGAGAAGAGCGGCCAATGTAACGTTCTGGCTTTAAGTCGATTTGATAAGAAATGACGAAAACGGACGGATTTCTCAGGTTTGTACTACATGTGAACACTTTTCACATTCTCCCGTGCAACGCAGCTGCTAGTCCTCCTTTGATGCAAGATCTTAAGGCCCTAGCTCATGTGAAAGACCCCAAAGCCAGCTAAAAAGTCAATAATCGATATCTAAAACGTTATTGCACTACTTCTTACTGGCTATTACATCAACTTAGAAGTTTCATCAGGGTTCTACTATGGTACTGTTAGTGTCTCTGCATACCGCAGCACGCGACATAGCTTTGCGGATGATAAATGTAACAGTTACAGAGAGAAGAGCGACCAATGTGACGATCTTGCTTTAAGTCGATTTGGTAAGAAATGACGAAAACGGACGGATTTCTCAGGTTTTTACTACACATGAACACTTTTCACATTCTCCCGTGCAACGCAGCTGCTAGTTCTCCTTTGATGCAAAATCTTAAGGTCCTAGCTCATGTCCAAGGCCCCAAAGCCAGCTAAAAATTCAATAATCGGTATCTAAAACGTTATTGCACTACTTCTTACTGGCTATTACATCAACTTAGGAGTTTCATCTGTTTTCTACTATGGTGCTGTTAGTGTTTACGCATACCGCAGTACGCGACATAGCTTTTCAGACGATAAATGTAACCGTTTCAGAGAGAAGAGCGACCAATGTGACGATCTGGCTTTAAGTCGATTTGATAAGAAATGACGAAAACGAATGGATTTCTCAGGTTTTTACTACATATGAACACTTTTCACATTCTCCCGTGCAACGCAGCCGCTAGTCCTCCTTTGATGCAAAATCTTAATGCCGTAGCTCATGTTCAAGGCCCCAAATCCAGCTAAAAAGTCAATAATCGATATCTAAAACGTTATTGCACTACTTCTTACTGGCAATTACTACAACTTAGAAGCTTCTTCTGTGTTCTACTATGGTGCTGTTAGTGTCTCGGCATACCGCAGCACGCGACATAGCTTTGTAGGCGATAAATGTTACCGTTTCAGAGAGAAGAGCGGCCAATGTGACGTTCTGGCTTTATGTCGATTTGATAAGAAATGACAAAAACGGACGGATTTCTCAGGTTTTTACTACATATGAACACTTATCACATTCTCCCGTGCTTCGCAGCTGCTAGTCCTCCTTTTAATGCAAAGTCTTAAGGTCCTAGCTCATGTCCAAGACCCCAAAGCCAGCTAAAATGTCAATAATCGATATCTAAATTTTATTGTACTACTTCTTACTGGCTATTACATCAACTTAGAAGTTTCATCTGTGTTTTACTATGGTGCTGTTTGTGTCTCCGCATACCGTAGCACGCTACATAGCTTTCCAGACGATAAATGTAACCGTTTCAGAGTGAAGAGCGACCAATGTGACGATCTGTCTTTAAGTCGATTTGATAAGAAATGACGAAATCGAACGGATTTCTCAGGTTTTTACTACATATGAACTTTTTTCACATTCTCCCGTGCAACGCAGCTGCTAGTCCTCCTTTGATGCAAAGTCTTAAGGCCCTAGCTCATGTCCAAGTCACTTAAAGCCAGCTAAAAAATCAATAATCGATATCTAAAACGTTATTGTACTACATTTTACTGGCTATTACATCAACTTAGAAGTTTCATCAGTGTTCTACTATGGTGCTGTTAGTGTCTCCACATACCGCAGCACTGGACATAGCGTTGCAGACGATAAATGTAACCGTTTCAGAGAGAAGAGCGGCCAGTGTGACGATCTGGCTTTAAGTCGATTCGATAACAAATGACGAAAACCGTCGGATATCTCAGGTTTTTACTATATATGAACACTTTTCACATTCTCCCGTGCAACGCAGCTGCTAGTCCTCCTTTGATGCAAAATCGTAATGCCCTAGCTCATGTCCAAGGCCCCAAAGCCAGCTAAAAAGTCAATAATCGATATCTAAAACGTTATTGTACTATTTCTTACTGGCAATTACATCAACTTAGAAGCTTCTTAAGTGTTCTACTATGGTGTTGTTAGTGTCTCGGCAAACCGCAGCACGCGACATAGCTTTGCAAGCGATAAATGTTACCGTTTCAGATTGAAGAGCGGCCAATGTGACGATCTGGCTTTAAGTCGATTTGATAAGAAATGACGAAAACGAACGGATTTCTCAGGTTTTTACTACATATGAACACTTTTCACATTCTCCCGTGCTACGCAGCTGCTAGTCCTCCTTTGATGCAAAGTCTTAAGGTCCTAGCTCATGTCCAAGACCCCAAAGCCGGCTAAAAAGTCAATAATCGATATCTAAAACGTTATTGTACTACTTCTTACTGGCTATTACATCAACTTAGAAGTTTCATCTGTGTTCTACTATGGTGCTGTTAGAGTATCCGCATACCGCAGCACGCGACATAGCAATGCAGATGATAAATGTAACAGTTTCAGAGAGAAGAGCGACCAATGTGACGATGTTGCTTTAAGTCGATTTGGTAAGAAATGACGAAAACGGACGGATTTCTCAGGTCTTTACTACATGTGAACACTTTTCACATTCTCCCGTGCAACGCAGTTGCTAGTCCTCCTTTGATGCAAGATCTTAAGGCCCTAGCTCATGTCCAGGGCCCCAAAGCCAGCTAAAAAGTCAATAATCGATATCTAAAACGTTATCGTGCTACTTCTTACTGGCTATTACATCAACTTAGAAGCTTCTTCTGTATTCTACTATGGTGCCTATATTGTCTCCGCATACCACAGCACGCGACATAGCTTTGGAGACGATAAATGTGACCGTTACAGAGTGAATAGCGGCCAATGTAACGTTCTGGCTTTAAGTCGATTTGATAACAGATGTGGAAAACGGACGGATTTGTCAGGTTTTTACTACTTATCAACACATTTCACATTCTCGCCTGTGCAACGCAGCTGCTAGTCTTCCATTCATGCGCAAATCTTAATGTCACAGCTTATGTCCAAGGCACGAAAGACGGCTAAATAGTCAATAATCGATAACTAAAACTTGAATTGTACTACTTCTTACTGGCTATTACATCAACTTAGAAGCATCTTCTGTGTTCTACTATGGTGCTTTTAGTATCTCTGCATACCGCAGCACTCGAAATAGCTTTGCAGAGGATATATGTAACCGTTTCAGAGAGAAGAGCGGCCAGTGTGACGATCTGGCTTTAAGTCGATTCGATAACAAATGACGAAAACGGACGGATATCTCAGGTTTTTACTATATATGAACACTTTTCACATTCTCCCGTGCAACGCAGCTGCTAGTCCTCCTTAGATGCAAAATCTGAAGGTCCTAGATCATGTCCAAGGCCCCAAACCCAGCTAAAAAGTGAATAATCGATATCTAAAACGTTATTGTACTATTTCTTACTGGCTATTACATCAACTTAGAAGCTTCTTCTGTGTTTTACTATGGTGCATTTATTGTCTAAGCATACCACAGCACCCGACATAGCTGTGCAGACGATAAATGTAACCGTTACAAAGAGAATCGCGGCCAATGTAACGTTGTGGCTTTAAGACGATTTGATAAGAGACGAGGAAAACGGACGGATTTCTCAGGTTTTTACTACTTATCAACACTTATCACATTCTCCCGAGCAACGCGGCTGCTGGTCCTCCTTTCATGCAAAATCTTAATGTCCTAGCTCATGTACAAGACACCAAAGACGGCTAAAGGGACAATAATCGATAACTAATACGTGAATTGTAATACTTCTTACTAGCTATTACATCAGCTTAGAAGCTTCTTCTGTGTTCTGCTATGGTGTTATTTGTTTCTTCGCATATCGCATCACGCGTCATAGCTTTGTAGACGATAAATGTAACCGTTTCAGAGAGAAGAGCGGCCAACGTGACGTTTTGGGTTTAAGTCCATTCGATAACAAATGACGAAAACGGACGAATATTTCAGGTTTTTACTATATATGAACACGTTTTCACTCTCTCGTGCAAAGCGACTGCAACACTTCGTTTCATGCAAAATCTTTAGGTCCTTGCTCATGTACAAGGCACCAAAGAAGGGTAAAAGGTCAATAATCTAAAACTAAAACTTGAATTGTACTATTTCTTACTGGCTATTACGTCAATTTGGAAGCTTCTTCTGTGTTCCACTATGGTGCTTTTAGTGCCTCCGCATATCGCATCACGCGTCATAGCTTTGTAGACGATAAATGTAACCGTTTCAGAGAGAAGAGCGGCCAACGTGACGTTCTGGGTTTAAGTCGATTCGATAACAAATGACAAAAACGGACGGATATCTCAGGTTGTTACTACATATGAACACTTTTCACATTCTCCCGTGCAACGCGTCTGCTAGACTTCCCTTCAAGCAAAATCTTAAGGTCCTAGCTCATGTCCAAGGCACCAAAGAACGGTAAAAGGTCAATATTCGATAACTAAAACTTGAATTGTAGTGTTTCTTACTGGCTATTACATCAACATAGAAGCTTCTTCTGTGATCTGCTATGGTGCTTTTAGTGTCTAGCCCATACCGCAGCATACGACACAGCTTTGCAGACGATAAATGAAACCGTTTCAGAGAGAGGAGTGGCCAATGTAACGATCTGGCTTTAAATCGATTTGATAACAAATGACGAAAATGGCAGATGTCTCAGGTTTTTAGCACATATGAACACTTTTCAAATTACCCGTGCAAAGCGGCTGCTAGTCCTTCATCATGCAAAAACTTAAGGTCATAGCACAAGTCCAAGGCGCCAAACCCGTCTAAAAAGTCAATAATCGATTACTAACACGTGAATTGTACTACTTCTTACTGGCTATTACTTCAACTTAGAAACTTCTTCTGTGTTCTACTATGGTGCTTTTAGTGTCTCCGCAAGCCGCAGCACGCGACATAGCTATGCAGACGATAAATGTAACCGTTTCAGAGAGAAGAGCGGGCAGTGTGACGATCTGGCTTTAATTCGATTCGATAAGAAAAAACGAAAACGGCCCGATTTCTCAGGTTTTTACTACATATAAACACTTTTCACATTCTCCCGTGCAACGTGGCTGCCAGACTTCCCATCAAGCAAGCACCAAAGAAAGGTAAAAGGTAAATAATCAATAACTAAAACTTGAATTCTACTGTTTCTTACTAGCTATTACGTCAACTTAGAAGCTTCTTCTGTGTTCTACTATGGTGCTTTACGTGTCGAGCCCATACCGCAGCACACGACATAGCTTTGCAGTCGATAAATGAAACCGTTTCAGAGAGAAGAGCGTCCAATGTGACGAACTGGCTTTAAGTCGAATGGTTAACAAATGACGAAAACGGACGGATTTCTCAGGTTTTTACTATATATATGAACACTTTTTACATACTCCCGTGCAAAGTGGCTGCTAGACATCCCTTTATGCAAAATCTTAAGGTCCTAGCTAATGTCCAAATCACCAAAGAAGGGTAAAAGGTCAATAATCGATAACTATAACTTGAATTGTACTATTTCTAACTTGCTATTACATCAACTTTGAAGCTTCTTCTGTGTTCTGCTATGATGCTTTTAGTGTCTCGCGCATACCGCAACACGCGACATAGCTTTGCACACTATAAATATAACCGTTTCAGAGAGAAGAGCGGCCAATGTGACGATCCGGCTTTAAGTCGATACGATAACAAATGACGAAAACGGACAGATTTCGCAGGTTTTTACTACTTATGAACACTTTTCAAATTACCCGTGCAAAGCGGCTGCTAGTCCTTCATCATGCAAAAACTTAAGGTCCTAGTTCAAATCCAAGGCGCCAAAGCCGTCTAAAAAGTCAATAATCGATAACTAAAATGTGAATTGTACTACATCTTACTGGCTATTACATCAACTTAGAAGCTACTTCTGTGTTCTACTATGGTGCTTTTAGTGTCTCCGTATACTGCAGCAAGCGACATACCTTTGCAGACAATAAATTTAATGGTTTCAGAGAGAAGAGCGGCCAATGTAACAATCTGGCTTCAAGTCGATTTGATAACAAATGACGAAACCGGACCGATATCTCAGGTTTTTACTCCATAAGAACACTTTTCACATTCTTCCTTGCAACGCGGCTGCTAGTCCTCCTTTCATGCAAAATTTTAAGGTCCTAGCTCATGCCCAAGGCACCAAAGCCGGCTAAAAAGTCAATTATCGATAACTAAAACTTGAATTATACTTCTTCTTACTGGCTTCTACATCAGCTTAGAAACTTCACTGTGACGATCTGGCTTTAAGTCGATTCGATAACAAATGACGAAAACCGTCGGATATCTCAGGTTTTTACTATATATGAACACTTTTCACATTCTCCCGTGCAACGCAGCTGCTAGTCCTCCTTTGATGCAAAATCGTAATGCCCTAGCTCATGTCCAAGGCCCCAAAGCCAGCTAAAAAGTCAATAATCGATATCTAAAACGTTATTGTACTATTTCTTACTGGCAATTACATCAACTTAGAAGCTTCTTAAGTGTTCTACTATGGTGTTGTTAGTGTCTCGGCAAACCGCAGCACGCGACATAGCTTTGCAAGCGATAAATGTTACCGTTTCAGAGAGAAGAGCGGCCAATGTGACGATCTGGCTTTAAGTCGATTCGATAAGAAATGACGAAAACGGACGGATTTCTCATGTTTTTAGTACATATGAACACTTTTCACAATCTCAATAGCAACGCGGCACGCAGCACGCGACATGGCTTTGCAAGCGATAAATGAAACCGTTTCAGAGAGAAGAGCGGCCAATGTAACGATCTGGCTTTAAGTCGATATGATAACAAATTTCGAAAACGGACGGATATCTCAGGTTTTTACTACGTATGAACACTTTTCACATTCT
Source organism: Schistocerca gregaria (assembly GCF_023897955.1). NCBI lineage: Eukaryota > Metazoa > Arthropoda > Insecta > Orthoptera > Acrididae > Schistocerca > Schistocerca gregaria. Next base: position 106,822 of record NW_026061889.1, on the reverse strand, counting down.
CGCGTGCAACGCAGCTGCTAGTCCTCCATTTATGCAAAATCGTATGGTCCTTGCTCGTGTCCAAGGTACCAAAGAAGGCTAAAATGACAGTAATCGACAACTGAAACTTGAATTGTACTGCTTCTTACTGGCTATTACATAAACTTAGAAACTTCTTCTGTGCTTTATTTTGGTGCTTTTAGTGTCTCCGTATACCGCAGCACGCGACATAGCTTTGCACACGATAAATGTAACCGTTTCAGAGAGAAGAGCTGCCAATATTCGATCTGGCATTAAGTCGATTCGATTGCAAATGACGAAAACGGGCGAATTTCTCAGGTTTTTGCTAGATGTGAACACTTTCCACATTCTCCTGTGCGATGTGGCTGATACACCTTCCTTCATGCAAAATCATAAGATTCTAGCGCATGTACAAGGCACCAATGCCGGCTAAAAAGTCATTAATCAATAACTAAAACTTGAATTTGACTGCTTCTTACTGGTTATTACGTCAACTTAGAAACTTCTTCTGTGTTCTACTATCGTGGCTTTAGTGTCTCCGCATTCCGCAGCACGCGACATAGCTTTGCACACGATGAATGTAACCGTTTTAGAGAGAAGACCGGCCAATGTGACGATCTGGCTTTAAGTCGATACGATAAAAAATGACGAAAACGGGCGGATTTCTTAGGTTTTTAGTACATATGAACACTTTTCACATTCTCTCGTGTAACGTGGCTCATCAGACTTTGATTAATGCCAAATTTTACGGTAGTCGGTCATTTCACTGGCACCAAAACCGGCTAATAAATCAATAATCGATAACTAAAACCTGAATTGTACTGTTTCCTAAGGGCTAATTACATCAACCTAGAAGCGTCTTCTGTGTTCTACTGTGTTGTTTTTAGTGTCTCCGCATTCCTTAGCACGCAACATAAGTTTGCAGACGATAAATGTAACCGTTTCAGAGAGAAGAGCGGCCAATGTAACAATCTGGCTTTAAGTCGATTTGATAACAAATGACAAAAACGGACGGATATCTCAGGTTTTAACTACATAAGAACACTTTTCACATTCTCCCGTGCAACGCGGCTGCTAGTCCTCCTTTCATGCAAAATCTTAAGGTCCTAGCTCGTGTCCAAGGCACCAAAGCCGGCTAAAAAGTGAATAATCGATAACAAAAACTTGAATTGTACTACGTGTTACTGGCTACTACATCAACTTGGAAGTTTCCTATGTGTTCTAGTATAGTGCTTTTAGTGTCTCCGCATACCGCAGCACGTGACACTGCTTTGGAGACGATAAACGTAACCGTTTCAGAGAGAAGAGCGGCCAATGTAACGATCTGGCTTAAAGTCGATTTGATAAAAAATGACGAAAACGGACTGATATCTCAGGTTTTTACTACATAAGAAGACTTTTCACATTATCCCGTGCAACGCTTCTGCTAGTCCTCCTTTCATGCAAAATCTTAAGGTCCAAGCTCATGTCCAAGGCACCAAAGCCGGCTAAAAAGTCAATAATCGAAAGCTAATACTTGAATTGTACTGCTTCTTACTGGGTATTACATGAACTTAGAAGCTTCTTCTGTGTTCTACTATGGTGTATTTAGTGTCTCCGCATACCGCAGCACGCGACATAGCTTTGCACACGATAAATGTAACCGTTTCAGAGAAAAGAGCGGAAAATGTGACGATCTGGCATTAAGTCGATTCGATAGCAAATGACTATAACGGTCGGATTTCTCAGGTTTTTACTAGATATGAACACTTTTCACGTTCTCCCGTGCAACGTGGCCGCTAGACCTCCTTTCATACTAAATCTTAAGGTCCTAGCTCATGTACAATGCACTGAAGCCATCTAAAAAGTCTATAACTGACAACTAAAACTTGAATTGTACTGCTTCTTACTTGCTATTACATCAACTTAGAAGCTTCTTCTCTGTTCTACTATGGTGCTTTTAGTGTCTCCGCATACTGCAGCACGCGACATAGCTTTGCACACGATAAATGTAATCGTTTCAGAGAGAAGAGCGGCCAATGTGACGATTTGTAATTAAGTCGATTGGATAGCAAATGACGAAAACGAGCGGATTTCTCAGGTTTTTACTAGATGTGAACACTTTTCACGTTCTCCCGTGCAACGTGGCTGCTAGATCTCCGTTCTTACTAAAACGTAAGGTCCTAGCTCATGTCCAATGCATTAAAGCCATCTAAAAAGTCAATACTCGGTAACTAATACTTGAATTGTACAGCTGCTTACTGGCTATTAGATCAACTTAGAAGCTTCTTCTCTGTTCTACTATGGTGCTTTTAGTGTCTCCGACTACCGCAGCAAGCGACATAGCATGGCACACGATAAATGTAACCGTTTCAGAAAGACGAGCGGAAAATGTGACGATCTGGCATTAATTCGATTCGATAGCAAATGACGATAACGGGCGGATTTCTCAGGTTTTTACTAGATGTGAACACTTTTCACATTCTCCCGTGCGATATGGCTCATAGACCTCCCTTCATACTAAATCGTAAGGTCCTAGCTCATGTCGAATGCACTAAAGCCTTCTAAAAATTCACTAATCGATAACTAATACTTCAATTGTACAGTTGCTTACTGGCTATTACATCAACTTAGAAGCTTCTTCTGTGTTCTACTATGGTGCTTTTAGTGTCTCCGCAAACCGCAGCACGCTACATAGCTATGCAAACAATAAATGTAACCGTTTCAGAGAGGAAACGGCCAATGTGACGATCTGGCATTACGTGGATTCGAAAGCAGATGTGAAAACGGGCGGATTTCCTTGGTTTTTAGTACATATGAACACTTTTCACATTCTCTCGTGTAACGTGGCTGCCAGACCTTGTTTAATGCCAAATCTTAAGGTAGTCGGTTATTTCACTGGCACCAAAGCCGGCTAATAAATCATCTACATCTACATCTACATGACTACTCTGCAATTCACATTTAAGTGCTTTTCAGAGGGTTCATCGAACCACAATCATACTATCTCCTACTGTTCCACTCCCGAACAGCGAGCGGGAAAAACGAACAGCTAAACCTTTCTGTTCGAGCTCTGATTTCTCTTATATTATTTTGATGATCATTCCTACCTATGTAGGTTGGGCTCAACAAAATATTTTCGCATTCGGAAGAGAAAGTTGGTGACTGAAATTTCGTAAAAAGGTCTCGCCATGACGAAAAACGTCTATGCTGTAATGGCTTCCATCCCAACTCGTGTATCATATCTGCCACACTCTCTCCCCTATAACGCGATAATACAAAACGAGCTGCCCGTTTTTGCACCCTTTCGATGTCCTCCGTCAATCCCACCTGGTAAGGATCCCACACCGCGCAGCAATATTCTAACAGAGGACGAACGAGTGTAGTGTAAACTGTCTCTTTAGTGGACTTCTTGCATCTTCTAAGTGTCCTGCCAATGAAACGCAACCTTTGGCTGGCCCTCCCGACAATATTATCTATGTGGTCCTTCCAACTGAAGTTGTTCGTAATTTTAACACCCAGGTACTTAGTTGAATTGACAGCCTTGAGAATTGTACTATTTATCGAGTAATCGAATTCCAACGGATTTCTTTTGGAACTCATGTGGATCATCTCACACTTTCCGTTATTTAGCGTCAGCTGCCACCTGACAAACCATACAGCAATCTTTTCTAAATCGCTTTGCAGCTGATACTGGTCTTCGGATGACCTTACTAGACGTTAAATTACAGCATCATCTGCGAACAGTCTAAGAGAACTGCTCAGATTGTCACCCAGGTCATTTATATAGATCAGGAACAGTAGAGGTCCCAGGACGCTTCCCTGGGGAACACCTGATGTCACTTTAGTTTTACTCGATGATTTGCCATCTATTACTACGAACTGCGACCTTCCTGACAGGAAATCACGAATCCAGTCGCACAACTGACACGATACCCCATAGCTCCGCAGCTTGATTAGAAGTCGCTTGTGGGGAACGGTGTCAAAAGCTTTCCGGAAATCTAGAAATACGGAATCAACTTGAGATCCCCTGTCGATAGCGGCCATTACTTCGTGCGAATAAAGAGCTAGCTGCGTTGCACAAGAGCGATGTTTTCTGAAGCCATGCTGATTACGTGTCAATAGATCGTTCCCTTCGAGGTGATTCATAATGTTTGAATACAGTATATGCTCCAAAACCCTACTGCAAACCGACGTCAATGATATAGGTCTGTAGTTAAATGGATTACTCATACTACCCTTCTTGAACACTGGTGCGACCTGCGCAATTTTCCAATCTGTAGGTATAGATCTATCGGTGAGCGAGCGGTTGTATATGAGTGCTAAGTAGGGAGCTATAGTATCAGCGTAATCTGAAAGGAACCTAATCGGTATACAATCTGGACCTGAAGACTTGCCCGTATCAAGCGATTTGAGTTGCTTCGCAACCCCTAAGGTATCTACTTCTAAGAAACTCATGCTAGCAGATGTTCGTGTTTCAAATTCTGGAATATTCCATTCGTCTTCCCTGGTGAAGGAATTTCGGAAAACTGCGTTCAATAACTCCGCTTTAGCAGCACAGTCGTCGATAACAGTACCATCGGCACTGCGCAGCGAAGGTATTGACTGCGTCTTGCCGCTTGTCTACTTTACATACGACCAGAATTTCTTCGGATTTTCTACCAAATTTCGAGACGATGTTTCGTTGTGGAACCTATTAAAGGCATCTCGCATCGAAGTACGTGCCAAATTTCGCGCGTCTGTAAATTTTAGCCCATCTTCGGGATTTCGCGTTCTTCTGAACTTCGCATGTTTTTTCCGTTGCCTCTGCAACAGCGTTCGGACTTTTTTTGTGTACCACGGGGGATCCGTTCCATCTCTTACCAATTTATGAGGTATGAATATCTCAATTGCTGTTGCTACTATGTCTTTGAATTTGAGCCACATCTCGTCTACATTCGCATAGTCAGTTCGGAAGGAATGGAAATTGTCTTTTAGGAAGGCTTCTAGTGGCACTTTATCCGCTTTTTTAAATAAAATTATTTTGCGTTTGTTTCTGATGGATTTGGAGAAATGGTATTGAGCCTAGCTACAATGACCTTGTGATCACTAATCCCTGTATCAGTCATGATGCTCTCTATCAGCTCTGGATTGTTTGTGGTCAAGAGGTCAAGTGTGTTTTCGCAACCATTTACAATTCGCGTGGGTTCGTGGACTAACTGCTCGAAATAATTTTCGGAGAATGCATTTAGGACAATCTCGGAAGACGTTTTCTGCCTACCACCGGTTTTGAACAAGTATTTTTGCCAACATACCGAGGGTAGGTTGAAATCCCCACCAACTATAACCGTATGAGTTGGGTATTTATTTGTTACGAGACTAAAACTTTCTCTGAACTGTTCCGCAACTGTATCATCGGAGTCTGGGGGTCGGTAGAAGGAGCTAATTATTAACTTAATTCGGCTTTTAAGTATAACCTCCACCCACACCAATTCACACGGAGTATCTACTTCGACTTCACTACAAGATAAACCACTACTGACAGACACAAACACTCCACCACCAATTCTGCCTAATCTATCTTTCCTGAACACCGTCTGAGACTTCGTAAAAATTTCTGCAGAACTTATTTCAGGCTTTTGCCAGCTTTCTGTACCTATAACGATATCAGCTTCTGTGCTTTCTATTAGCGCTTGAAGCTCAGGGACTTTTCCAGCGCAACTACAACAATTTACAACTATAATTCCGACTGTTCCTTGATCCAAGCACGTCCTGTAATTGCCAAGCACCCTTTGACATTGCAGCCCATCCCGCACTTTCCCGAGGCCTTCTAACCTAAAAAACCGCCCAGTCCACGCCACACAGCCTCCGCTACCCGTGTAGCCGCCGGCTGAGTGTAGTGAACTCCTGACCTATTCAGCGGAACCCGAAACCCCACCAGCCTATGGTGCAAGTCAATGAATCTGCAGCCAATAAGGTTGCAAAACCGTCTGAGCCTCTGATTCAGACCCTCCATCCGGCTCTGCACCAAAGGTCCGCAGTCGGTTATCTCAACGATGCTGCAGATGGTCAGCTCTGCCTTCATCTCGTAAGAAAGACCGGCAGCCTTCACCAAATCAGATAGCCGCTGGAATCCAGAGAGAATTTCCTCAGATCCAAAGCGACACACGTCATTAGTGCCGACATGTGCCACCACCTGCAGCTGGCTGCACCCTGTGCTCTTCATGGCATCCGGAAGGACCCATTCCACATCAGGAGTGACTCCTCCCGGAATGCACACGAAGTGCACACTGGATTTCTTCCCCTCCTTAGCCGCCGTATCCCTAAGGGGCCCCATTACGCGCCTAACATTGGAGCTCCCAACTAATCGATAACTAAAACCTGAATTGTACTGTTTCCTACGGGCTAATTACATCAACCTAGAAGCTTCCTCTATGTTCTACTGTGTTGTTTTTAGTGTCTCTGCATTCCTTAGCACGCGACATAAGTTTGCAGACGATAAATGTAACCGTTTCAGAGAGAAAAGCTGCCAATGTAACGCTCTGGCAATACGTCGATTTGATAGCAAATGACGAAACCGGGCTTATTTCTTAGGTTTTTACTACATATGAACACTTTTCACATTCTCTCGTGTAACGTGGCTTTTAGGCCTCTCTTCATGCAAAATCTTAAGGTCGTCGGTAATGTCAAGGCACCAAAGCCGGATAATAAGTCAATAATCGATTACTAAAACTTAAAGTTTACTGCTTCTTACTGGCTGATTACATCAACTTATAAGCTTCTTCTGTGTTTTACTGTGTTGCTCATATTGTTTAAAGCAGGTTGCTCTAAATGCCCAGTGGATCTGATTCCCTTGATACCCATTCTAAACAATCTCGGATTGGGAAAGACCAAGCTCTGCTTATACTTATAGTCTGGGAAGTTGACATATCTTAGACAGTAAAATAAGATGGTTAAAGATGTCCACTGAGTATTCCCATATACACTGAAGTTAGCTTTGAACAACAAATTATTAATTGGCCACCTACTCTTGACTCAATAGCTACTAAGATCTTTCACTGGTGAAGGAGGTGACAACGTTGTTACGTCCATTAGAGGCTTCTGTAGTTTGCTGAGAATGATGTGATATAATTGTGCCTTGTGATTTTCTGTGGAGTTCCAGAGTAAGTTCTACACTGGTGCAGGACATCCATTATTGCTGTTCTCATTCGAGGCAATCCTGGATTCTAAATCTCAAGCACCAGAGGATTAGAAACAGCAATGCAACCTCTGTCTTCCTGGCTGTCCACTATTTCAAAGTGCTGTGGTTGACAGTCTCTTCTCATTGTGCAGTGCTTGTAGATTATTGTAAATGGATAAACTGCAATATTTAGAACATCTCATTCTAAACTTTCTAAAGAACGAGACTTTTCTGTCACGACCACTTTTTGTGTGAGGTGATAAATACCAGGAATTTGGTTGTATTTTGAGAACCTAAAGGTGACATACATTAGTGTCTGTGTAAATTAATGGAACTGGATTTTTCCTGAGGTCGGCAGTTTTCAGAAGGTCGGCGTTTTCCCACGAGGTCGGCGTTTTACCCCGAGGTCGACGTTTTTCCCTCGAGGTCTGCGTTTTTCCCCGAGGTCGGCGTTTTTTCCCTAGGTCTGCGTTTTTGCACTGAGGTCGGATCGGCGATTTTTTCCCCGAGGTCTAGAAATCTATCGGTATATTGAAAATCCAAAGTATTTTGATGTATATCGAACTATACTGATATGTCAAGTCAACTTGAAACATATATCCGACCACTAGATATCGGTATTTATCGAGATAGCGATATATTTCGATATACCTATTTATTTCGAGAATCGTTTTCATAGGGGTACAGATTTTTTTCAAGACGTCCATTCTTTCCCATTATCGATTCATTTCGATATATCGACTTATGTCGAAGCACTCATTATATCGAGATGTCGATTTATTTCGAGATATCTATCTATATTGAGGCATCCATTTATTTCGAGATATCAATTGATTTCGAAGTATCCGTTTATGTCGAGATATCGATTTAGTTTGATATACCGAAACAAATCAGGTTGTCTGTTTATTTCGAGCTATCGATATATTTCCATGTATCGGTGTACTTTAGATATCGATTCCTTTCGAGATATCGATATATTTCAAGAAACCTCTATATCTCAAGTAATCCATAAATTTCTAGATATTGTATTTTTAGAGATATCTTTATATTACTAGGTACCAATATATTTCAAGATATCGATATATTTCTATACCTCGATTTATCTCGAGAGGTCTGTGAGATTCGAGATATCGATCTATATGGTAAGCTGAAATGCGTCTAGATGTCGATATATTTCGGGATATCGAATCATTTCGATGTAGCTGTCTTTTGGAGGTGTCGATTTATTTCGAAGTTTCGATTTTTTTCATGGTATCGATTTATTTCGAGGTTGCGATTTATTTCGGGTTGGCGATTTATTTCTGGGTGTGGATTTATTTCGAGGTGTCGATATATTTCGAGGTGACGATATATTTCGACGTTACTTGTCGACTGCATCAGCTTAGAACCTATTTCGTACAGAGTGGTGCGACTGCATACCTCAGAAGGCGACATTGATATCCAGACGATGAATGTATACGTTTCCGAGAGAAAAGCGTCCAATGTGACGAATTGGCACTACGTCATTATGAAAACAAATGACGGAAACGTGAGGTTTCTGCCACTCAAAGTGCTGCCAACTTTCACCCCACCCCCTCCTCACTCTCCCCAGTCGTAGCGATCAGCTGGTGTGATAGAAATGGACACAGGAAAGTAATAACGTTCCATGAAATCCCATTCTAGGGAGGTTCAAGGGTAAATGTTCCAGACGGTTTATTTGCATTAAGACACGCATACTGGACATCTACAATGTCACATCTGCCAGATCGTTTCTATTGTCAGCAGTGGAAAACAAAACAGCGTACTGAAAAAGCCATAGTGAGACGCGGTTTTTGGTAGACGAAATAATAGGAATACTCTAGGCACTGATAATGATGATCTAATGAGAATTCTGGTATTGTTTTGAAAGATGCATTTAAATATGCATTGAACGTAGCTCCAAATTATTTTGAGAATTATAATTGCGGTATGATGGATCTACATTGGAGATTTGGTAATGCAAAACATTTCGATCTGAGAATACTTTACGTGATAGAACGGCATTGACCTTGTGTGTCATTAGGGTAAAGTTAATTTGCCGCCATTAACATAAAATTTATCCGCCATTAACATAAAATCTATTTTTCAGCTTACTTCAATAAGGACTCACTTCAGATGATTGGACAACTAAAGAGAACTCAAACTGTTATTTTAATAGTATTCGTAGGTCCAATGCAGCATTTACCGTGGACAGTCCCTGAGTCAAGACTGTCAGTTTTATGTAGGGAGCACTCCTTTAAGAAAGCACTCCGTGTTCAGGCCACAAGTGGCCAATCAGGACCATCCGACCGCCACGTCATTCTCACTGAGGGTGGAGGAGGAGCTGGCTCTCCCACTCGTTGCGGTAGTTTCCTTTGACTGGAGCCGCTACTATTCGGTCGAGTAGTTCCTCAATTGGCATCGCAAGGCTGAGTGCAACCCGAAAAATGGAAACAGCGCATAGCGGCCCGGATGGTCACCCATCCAAGTGCCGACCACGCCCGAAAGTGCTAAACTTCAGTGATCTGACGGGAACCGGTGTATCCACTGCGGCAAGGCCGTTGCCCCTACCACTTTTACATGATATTTTTGATCGTAGATCAGGTCTGATGGCTGGAAAGAATGGACGTTTACCATGTTATGCACATTTATATTTTCACTACGTCGACACAGCTGGTCCAATTTCGACCAGCGGTGATGGTAGCCATAATGATCGAGCGAAGCATCCTGTGTACATTGGTTGCACCCAAGTGTGTGGGGGTTAACAGCATTCGTGACATTTAAATTTGTTACTTCTTTGCTACTATATTCGCAATAAATTTTGCAGACAGTATCCGCATATGACGCTGAATGCACCTACAAAATTATTTCATTGTACGACACATGTTTCAGGAGATACGTCATAAAAACTCAGGACAAGGCCAGACGCTGCATAGTACGGACGTGGACGCACAGCTGTAAATAAATGCCTGGTCAACACCAAGCTTTTCCGCTAGTCATCTATAAAGATAAAAAATCCCCAATATTGTCCACCAGCATATTTTTGTAAAACCTTTATTTTGTCATCCATTTTTTTCCTGTAAAAATCGTAAAAGCCGCATCATTGTGTTTTTAAAAATCGTTTCCTATTGTCATCTCTTTTTATGTATTTTAAACCATTTATCGCTTGTGTAACCTGTGGCTACAAGTCCATTCCCTTTATGGGGTAATCGAAATAATGAACAACGGAAAAAAGTGTGGGTCAATTTCTTCCTCATTTTTCGGAACTTTTGATAATAGTAAATCGTTGGCTCTTTGAGGGCGTGGTAGGTACATACAAGAGATTAGTGTAAGATTAGAATTTGGGTTAGACACAGTGCCAGGAGGTTCTGTTTCTATCTGGCTAGCTTCAAAGTACTTCACCATCTACTAAGTGATGCGTTTCATTGTGAATGGTGTGGTCTGTGCTAGGTCTACCCTTTACTCCACAATGCTGTTCCTTCGATGCTATTGAAACCAGGATGTTATCAAAATATATGCACAGTGGCAGACTGGAGTCTGCAGAAATATTTCCAGTGGTGGGGAGGGGGGAAGGCGCGTCGGGGCTGGAGTGCATTATTCTGAAACTGGCACTCTGTGTACAAATCAGCTGGTCAGTTACGAGGTGCATCAAGCTACAAGACCCTAACTCTATAAGCGCTACAACTGGTCAAAGCTAAGGTTTAGCAGTATTGTGGAGAATTCTTATCTGGAAGAGTATGAGTATACTGTAACGAATAAAAACTCTTTACTCCAGATTCCAAGGATGGTTAGGGGCGACGGGTGAAAGTGCCCTTTTGCCTATCCTCCCCTCCCTACCTCCTCCCCTCCCCCTCCCCTTCCCCCTCGCGGACGCCAATGGCTGGCCCGTTCATTTTGAGAACATCAGAGTTGCAGTAACCTTTCTGAGAAACTGTTCTAGATGTCCTTGCGCGTCAATCTTACCACTCACAACAGCAGTGGGAATGTCGGTTATCGCTCAAACAACTGGTTTTCGGCTCTTGTCAGTTTCCCAGCCTCACTTTAACCTAATTGTTAAAGCCCGTCACAATACCAGTTCTTGTAATAACCGATTTTCAGTATTTTATTTACATTATTTCCTCTTGTAAACGTAGAAATCAAACAAAGATAAAAATTTTTACTTTCTCAGTTTCTTGATAAATGGAATCAAAACGTCAAATACATTTATGATGACCTGCAGCCGTCCAGAACGAAATTAGAATTATATTAATACCGTCAGCTGCTCACGGGTGTCGATATATATCAACGGGGACAGGTGACAATGTGTGCCTGTCTGGGACTCGAACCCGGGATCTCCTGCTTACATGGCAGGCTCTCTGCCCATCTGAGCCACCGAGGGCACAGACGATAGTGTGACTGCAGGTACTATCTCGCGCACGCTTCCCGCGTGACTCACATTCTCACCTTCCATGTCCACGCACTACATTCGTAGTGTCCCACACCAACACATTCATTACTCGTGGAACACATTCTTACCAAGTCCCGTAACAGTTCGGGGAATACTTGTGCATCTTCACAGAAGAAGGTCATGGCTGGTATTGCCAGAACCATATACTTATATGGATATGGACATGTCTTCCACGAGGAATGAGTGTGTTGGAGTGGGACTCTACGACTGTAGTGTATGGACATTCAAGGTAAGAATGTGAGTCTCGCAGGAGGCGTGCGCGAGATAGTCCCTGCAGTCGAACCATACACTGTGCCCTCGGTGGCCTAGATGCATAGAGCGTCTGTCATTTTAGCAAGAGATCCCGGGTTCGAGTCCCGGTCGTGGCACACATTTTCACTTGTCCACGTTGATATTTATCAACGCCCGTGAGCAACTGACGGTATTAATATAATTCTAATTTCTTTAAATTAAATAGTCCAATAAAACTTTGTCCGCTGTTCGCTGTTTCTCTCAAAATATAGCGAGTACTTCTATACCACAGAAAACTGCCAGTATTATCCTACTGATTTTAGTTTTTAGAACTCTGCTCAAAAATTATATTTAAATCGGTTATCACAGCACTATGCGGGCATTACGTATAATCCAGCGATAAAGAGTGAAAACTGCGGCAGGAGAACTCTCTTTTTCGTTTTAATTTCTCTGTTAACGGCTAAAAGCAGATAACGTAGACACAGGCAGCAGATCAGGCACTTTCTATTTTTATCCCGAACTATGAATGATTTGTAAAATTTTAACTTTTTTCCTTGTATGATGTCGCAAGTCGACCAAATCGACCATTGTGCTTCACTCGTACTGCATATCGTAAAATACTTCCAGGCTTCCAGATGGTGCCATTCTGTGTTACAACTGACGTTCGACAACAGCGAGAAACTGCGTCCATTCTCGCGCACTGCTTGTATAACAGGCACAGTATTGTCTCGGCAATGTTGGACCAATTCACTTGTTGCTCGTTTCTATCAGCAGTGTTATTAAAGTGGCATACATCACTTTTCCCATTTTTCTGTAATAACGCAGTATTTAAGAGCTATGGAAATCTTACGAATAAAAATTACTCGTCTTTTTTAAAAAAGGTTTATTTGAAAACTAAAAATTTTACTACGACAACTGTGGCTAATTGGTATATCTGTTTTTACGTGGTTATCAGGAAAATATAAAAAGATACTTGTTATAACCGAGAGCAAACAAATACCGAAAGACATCGGTTATTCAGAACTAAAATACCCATGTCGTTTTAACTGATCGGTTTTTCTATCTCTAAACTGCAGTGTCGCCACAGAAAAGTGTGTCGTTACATCAATGTACATAGCAACGTTGAGATATGTATGTGTTTATGCGCAATATCGGCAAATGGAAACACGAAGAGGTAATAAGCACATGAGCGATAGAATTTATTTCACAGTCAGAAAAGTCGAGTGACAGACAAGACTGAATCACTGTAATAGAAATTATATGGAAAGCTGTGTAAAGGAAAATTTCCAGTTCTTTCGTGGATTCCAAAATTGAAGCAAATTCCGGGACATCAAGGTGACATAGTCTTATACGGATAGTATTCCATGACTAACGTAATTGGCCCACATACTGTACTGGTATACTGATAATATTACACTACTAAGGTAATTTACCTGAAATAATTTACAAACATGTTACTATAACATTCGCTACTACTCATTACGCTAATTGACCTTCAGCCATTAAGCGCAAGCGCAGATCTCAGTTATGATACGTGCGCCATCCAAAAATTTATCAAGGTGGTAACTCAACACAACTACAAACGATCATTGTGTGCAAAATAAATAGAACACCTCATAAGAAGAACATGACGGGTTTGAATCATTCCCACCGCAAAGGATGAAAAAATCAGGCTTGCACATAAGACCACTTGATAACTAACCAGAAATTCAGATTAGTTGTAGCTTCGGTGACAATCACCTTTTTTACATTTTCCCCGTAAACTAGATAATTATGAAACGTAACAACTACTCTAAAATATCTGCAGCAACGGACTTGCCGCGGAGGTTGCATCGGTTCACGTGAGATCACCGAAGTTAAGTGCGTTGTCGGGCGTTGAAGGTACTTGGATGGGTGATCATCCAGGCCGCCTCATGATGCCAATCGAGGAGCTACTCGACCCAATAGTAGCGGCTCCGGTCAAAGAAAACCATCATAACGACCGGGAGAACAGTGTGCTGATCCCCGCCCCTCCTGTTCACATCCTCCACGGATGATGACACGGCGGTCGGATGGTGCTGTCCCAGTAGGTCACTCGTGGCCTGAAGACGGAGTACTTATAAAGCAACTACTCTCCAGTGGATGGTCGAACTACTGAGACCTTGATGCCTGGCATCAATAACAGATGGCAGCACAAGAGGTTGGCTTACGCCTACTGCCGAATTTTGCGATCTGTCGTAAGCCTGCGTAAGCACGTAGGGCCTTCCGTCTTAAGTGCAAGCATATCCATTGCGTTTTCTGCCGCGCGACTTGAGTGGAATGTTTCATTATTTCTGAAATATTATAGAAATGTTTTTCGTTGTATATCCTCACCATCGGTACTGAATTTACTGTAAAATTACTTGCTCACTTTTCGGAACTTCCGTTCATAGTCAATCGATACTATTTGAAGCCGTGGTAGACACGAGTCTAGTGTGCTTCACCTTCAGCACCTTCTGTGTCAGTCTCGGTTCCTATGTCCCTGATTTCACAACGAACAGTTCGTTGTCTACTGAGTATACTGTCTGTTGCACGACACTATCCCTCCCACGCTGCTAAATGTAGGTCGTCGGCAAAATATGACTGCAGTGGAACAAGGGAGTCTGCAGAAATTTCCCCAGGAGGTGGTGGTGGCATTGTTAGTGGTGTGTGTGTGTGTGTGTGTGTGTGTGTGTGCGTGTGTGTGTGTGTGTGTGTGGAGGCCATTACTATGAAATTCACACAGTCCAGACCGCCAAGGAAAATAAACCTTGAGATTTGGAAAGGTTGTTGATCTTATACCGCTTATACTGCATATTTCGAAATTCCACCTCTAAGGGGGATACACAGGAAATGAAAGGATTTTTGAAACATGTAGCTATTAAGGTAATTTTGAAGCTAGGCAGACGAAAATTTGTATCTGGTTTCTAGGTCAGAAATAAAGAAATATGTGTTCCAGTATTATTGGGAATTTAACCTCTATGAGGTGAAATAGTAGGTGAACATTTTATCTTGAGATAAAAAATTATGGAAGGACTATGGAAGTATTTTTAAGGCTATATCTACGAAAATTGGTATTTGACTTCAAGGTTACAAATAAGAAAATACGTATTTTCGTGTTTTTGGAAGTTCAACCCCTAAGGGGATGAAATAGAGTGAGCTGGTGCGTTTCTGGCGCCAGTTTCCGTCGATCGATGTTTCGATCTTTGAGTCGCGGTCCAGAGGACACTGCTCGCTAACCGACTGTAGTAGTTCTCTGTGCGGCCCAACATCGGGCTTACTGCGCTTACACTGGACACAGTTGCCAACAAATCGCATGCCATCGCCATATAGGTTGGGCCAAAACATGTGTTCCCGAACTCTGTTCAAGGTCTTGTAGAACCCCAAATGATCCCCTACCGCCGAATCGTGGAAATATCTGAGTGCCATGCTAACTCGTTCCTGTGGAATACAGGCCTTCCCTTCACCACGGTTGTCTTCCCCTTTACACAAGACACCCCCCGCCCACCCCACCCCCCGAAGACCTCGCCATCCGCCAACTGCTGCCGAATCGGTCCCCACCCGGGGTCCTCGGCCTGTTTGCCGGCTAAGTCGCAGAAGAAGCCGGGTGTCTCGGAGAGAAGGAAATTGACCCCCAGATCCGGCTCCATGTGGCCCTTGCCTTCCCCAGACTCTGCCGCGAACATACGGATAAGAGCGTCGCCAATTCATTGTCTCTGCCACTAATATGGCGAACCTGGAGATAAGTCTCGTCATCTTAACTTCGGTATGATTTTTAGCGATCTTATTAATCAAAGTTTAAGGGCTGGCACTGGCCAAGTAACTCACGGAGGCTCATTGGTTTCAGTCCAGTTGTATTGCTCACCTGTTCTCCAGATAGGGTTGTGTAGTTTATGTCTCAGAAAATTGTCTGCTCTTGATGTGTGTTGTGTTAGAGATAACTGGCAGCGGTCGACGCTAGCATACTGGGAGCAGAGCACCACGGCGGCAGAGAGATATTTGAGGCCATGTCCTCTCCTTTACATCTTGGGTTATGTTGTCACTTTTGCGTGATTCCATCTTTCCGGTGCTGAACTATAGCATCCAAAGTTCAATTGCATTGCCATGTTGAGTATATTTCTATGTCATTCTCTGCCTCGTGGATCTCTTGTATTGATTTGAATCCTTGGTCTGCTCGCGTCTATCGCCAATTCACACGAAATATTGAAGCAACCTTATTTTAAGGGTATTGTCATATAGTCATGTTCTAGTTGTAATCATTCTAAGAATATTGTTGATTAATCAACTGAGTAAGTAAATTTGAAGGTCCGTTTAGTCAAAATTAAAGGACCCCCTTAATTGTTTTAGTCATTTTTATACAGTTTTGTTTAGGAAAGTTGGCAAGCCGAACGTTAAATATCTGTATTTTTACGCTTAATCTGTTTCTCCCCTGATTGCAAGTAGTGAGAGTTCTGCTATGAATTTTATGGACATTTGTGCTATTTAAGTAAAGCTTTACCTAAGTATATATACCTAGTCATATTCAAATTTCAAGTTTTACGGGTCTCGTTCCACTTAACGAAATTTATTTATTATTTGTCCAACTGATCTGGCCTTGTGATTTTATAATGCTTTTGATTGTAATAAAATATGTAGCAACTACAACGGATTACTATTGTGATTTTGGTGTGTCACTACCATACCCCATATCACAGAGGATGAAATGTTTCATGAAATATATGAAAACCTGTTTTTGATACATTCAACGATTAAGAGGGTGGAATATAGGATGTAATGTTTTATGAAAGTATTTCAGTGCGAAAGAGTTTTTAAAGCGAAATCTATGAATATTGTGTTATTGAAAACTACGTGTTTCACTGTTTTTGGAACTACAACCTCCAAGATGGTGCAATAGGGGCACAGGTTTCACTGACCCATAGCCTTCCAGCCCAACCTGCAAAGTATACGGACTTGAAATTTGATGAAGGTGTAAATCTTACGCTGAAAGCATCATTTAAGAAGAGATTGTTCGAAATTTCACTCCTATGGGGGTGAAACATGGGTTGAAAGTCTTTTTTTTTTTTAATATGTCCCTATGTCCCTATTGAAGCTATAACTACAAAACTACGAAAATTGACATTTGGTGTCTCAGTCAGATACAAAAAAGAAACAGGTTTTTAGCATTTTCCGAAATTCTTCCATTGGGGGATAAAATAATTAGTGAAGGTTTTTTGAAAATAAATCATTATTAAAGAACTACTGAAGCATTTTTATAGCTACATCTATGAAAATAGGTATTTGACATCTCGGTTGGATGTAAAAAAAATGTGTTTCGTTGCTTTTGGAAATTTAACTCACTAATAGAGTGAAATAGGGGATGTAATGTTTTATGAAATATTTCACTATGAAAGCATTTTTAGAATTAAAAGGATGAAGATTTGAATTTGGCTCCTCGGCTCTAAATAGAAGAATACGTGTTTAATTGTTTTTGAAAACCCAACCCCTAAAGGGTGTGAGATGTTTCAGAAAATGGTTCATTATGAAAGGATTGCTAAATATATCTGACAATTCGTATTCGGCTAATATGTTACAATTTTTAAAAACTACGTGTTTTTCTGGTTTTGGAACTTCGAGCATAAGGGGATGAAAATTTTAATGAAATATTTATTGCGTTATATTAAAATATTTTAAATCTGCATCTATGAAAACCGGTATTTCACTTCTCAATTAGATATAAAGAAATATGCGTTAGGGAATGAAAGACTGTACGGAGATATCACCACAAGAATACAAACGGCTTGATTAACAAAAACCTTGGACTCCAGCTGTCAGCATTGCTTTTTGATCATTCAGTAAAAGACCATGCTTCAACGGCGCTAAGTTTAGAAAGTTTAGAAAGTGTTGCAGTTTATAAAAGACATAAAAAAACGATTAAAGAAAAAAATTCTTTGCAGACCATGAACGGTCTACGCAAGTAAAGAAGCGGATGATAAGCTAGCTCTTTATGCAAATGAGTTGGTCAGTTTAAGTTCCGAGACATGTCATGCAGCAGGAACGGAATCCTATAGTTGCTACGATTGGCTAAAGGAAAAGTTTTGCAGAATCACTCGAAATCACTTCTGCAAGTGGCTAAGAATCTCGTAATGAATAAAAATTCTGTACTGAGAATTCCAAGGTGGGAGATGCAAGATTCCTCCCCCCCCCCCTTCCCCCTCCTCACAATGCTATCCTTCTTTACCTACAGCAAAAAATAAATAAATTAATTAATAAATAAAACTAGAGAAATTTCTACTGTGAAACTATTTGCATACAAGAGAACGGCCCTTGAAATTTAACTCTTCAAAGTTTTAAGCCCTGCTCATTCCGGATATTGATTAGAAGGTGTTAATCCACATGTGAAACCTGAGTATATAATCCCTCTGACATTTGATCAACTGTGTTCCATAAGGACAGGTTCTCATTCAAAACGTTCGAAAATTCAATTTATTTGTAGTTGCATTTTTTAAAGGTGTACTTGTCTAGACTCTTGGAACAGAAAGTTTTTTTTTTTTTAATCCGTGCTTTACAAAAGTTTCTACAGTCCATTGTTTGAAGCAGTGTCACGGCTGCCATGAGCCGCGCGGGGTACCCGCCATGTGTCCAACGCCTTGTCACGATTCGCGCGGCTCCCCCTGTTGGAGGTTCGAGTCCTCCCTCGGGCATGGTTGTGTGTGTGTTGTCCTTAGCATAAGTTACTGTAAGTAGTGTGTAAACATAGGGACTGATGGTTCAAATGGCTCTGAGCACTTTGGGACTTAACATATGAGGTCATCAGTTTCCTAGAACTTAGAACGACTTAAACCTAACTAAATTAAGGACATCACACACACCCATGCTCGAGGCAGGATTTGAACCTGCGACCGTAGCGGTCGCGTGGCTCCCGACTGAAGCGCCTACAACCACTCGGCCACATCGGCCGGTTTATCATGTATTCTAGAAGAGTTGCAAGGTCGTCAGTGGCGCCTGTTCTTTCGAGAGCAGTTACTATCTTCATATCTATGGTTAAACGTTACCCAGCCATTGACCTTCGTCTGTGCGAATGCGCACAGGTTGCCGGAACTCTTACGGGAATCGTCACCTTAGTGTGAGCCAGTAATGAGTGGATGGACAAATACCTATTACGTACATTACGTATGCGGATTGTGGACGGTTGGGGATGTGAGTCTCACGGGAAGCGTGCGAGGGATAAATTCCTGCAGTCGTGCTGTTCATGTTTGCCCTCGATGTCTCAGATGGATTGAGCGTCTGCCTTGTAAGCAGGAGATTCTGGGTTCGAGTCCCAGTAGGGGCACACTTTTCAGCTGTCCCCATCGAAGTATATCAACAACACCTGTCGGCAGCTGAGGGTTTCAATTAATTATCAGTTGTGAAGGTGATTCGATGAACACTTTGCCAGGCACTTAAATGTGTTTTGCAGGGTATCCATATAGATGTAGATGATAACTCGTCCCGTGTCGCACGTGCTCAAAATGATTCATACTGCAGAATGCATGCAAACATACTCACCGAAAATACGGACGAATATCAAGTGCAGGCTGCCGAGTGCTGCATATCCAGCTTTGACAGATCGGCTTTTCCTGCCAAGAAGAACAGGAAGTTGCTGTCTAGGAACAATCAGAGGTAGAGGAAGGGTAGATAAATACTCCTTGACTTGCAGACTATACGTAAATAACGAAAATACATTTTTGGTAAAAATTGGTCAAAACATAATCGGTTGCCCTCCGTATTGGATTAGCTGTTATGAATATTGAAAATCTGACTTCAGATTCGTTTTCAGCGACATTAAAAATATATATGTAACACTCAGTTCATGCAAATCGAAGTAATAATATAACTAAATGTTTTCCCTAAACTTTGAACACATTTTTTTCGGGTAACTATTTTCTCAGAACGGCATGCAGCATAAATTAAAAGTGGTTCGTTCTCTTAACATCTACCTCTGACCCCTAAAAGTAAACACTTTTCTTAGGAACTTATAGCTATAATATGACATTTGTTAATATTAACTAATTTTTGTGTAGGCATAAGGAGTGAAACAAACCCTCAAAAATCGAACTCAAAGTTCGAATTAGCACTGTATCGTTAAATTTAAGGTTGTTTCATTGCGGTTAGGTATACGCTCCCATAAATTTTATGTTTTGTCGACTGATGTTACCCATTTTCAATTTCAGAGGAATAATGTAGTATCAACTGATGTTACCCATTTTTGAATTCAGGTAACATATGAGGTGCCACACTGCACGCGCTCTGCGTACTCCAGTCTCGCAGGCCCTTGATCAAATCATAATTACGGGCGCCATTTTTTATTGAAAATCTAAAATTAAGCTCATAGTATTATCACTCGTAATTCCCAAACAGATCTTTCGAATGTATTTTCATTGTCTCAAAAAGAATTTCAAATGTACCCTTTTTTGCTCATTTGTATGAGAACCTGGCCGTAACGCCGGAATATAGTCACGAGATTTTTTTTCAGAGACGCTGTACGTTCGCGAGAAGACTTTCGTTCTGCGCGTGTCGAAGGACATTCCTCAGATATTACTGTGTGTGTGCTACTCAGTCGTGCCATTTAAGTGTACATCTTTGCATAGTTTTCCTTTCACGATGTAAACAGTGTTCCGCTCAGTTGCTAACTGGCCAGTGAGTGGTTCCGAAGGTATCGGATGTGCGGTGCGTTCGGTCTGCTAGGACAACAGCAGACTAGCGTGGTGCGATGGCAGAAGCAGACACTGAGGGAGCTAGCTGCTGGGACGCCAGCGAACAATTTATGCCAAGTAAGACGAAGAGGACTATTCTAAAATTACGAGCCGTCTCAAAAGTGTTTACCATTGGTAAATCTTGCTGTTGAGTCTGACAAAACTGGCAGTTTTGCCTAGAGATACATTAGAGAGAGCTACAGGAAATCCCCCCACCCCCCTCAATGAATTTTTGGTTGTGATGACAGGCCGATTGGTAGTGTAGCCCGAGATCTAAGTTAGGTTGGAAGGTGGTAATTTGATTGAGAGTTGTTTACGCCAACGATTATGAATGCCGACTAAACGTTGTGCGAGCAGATTGCCCTGTAGCGTAGCCTAGCGTTTCCGTCCGCGCCACATTTAACACACTTTCTCTAACTGTGTACAAAAGTCTCACAACAGCCACGATAACTACGTTTCTGGTGGGGGGAGGGTAGAGTCCACTATGTAACTTTCACGGCAAATTTTAGTAACCGCATAAACTAACCGAAATAGAAGCGTCATTTTAACTATATTTCCTTTTGTGAGAAAATAATGGTTCTCCTCTTTCGGCAGCAACTGTAATATGTAGGCGACTTATTAGTTTTTTTTAACTCTGAATCATGATCTCAATAGACGCAGTGCTTTTTTTACGTTACTTGATTTGTGGTCTATAGTAAACAATGCAACGAATTGGTAAATTCTTTGAAGTTTGACGTGTGTTACATAGACGACGTCTGCAATGTTCGTAAGGCCAAGTTTGCATATATTCGGTGTCTGTTTTTTTGGCCATGTACTGTATAATTAAAGGGAGGAGGATTATGTTCAAGGAGCAGTGCATTAGCAGTCTATGGAGAAATTGAGAATTTGGATCTAAAGAACGGCATGCTCGGGCAGTTCGTGCTATTCTGTTGACCACTGTGTAATTCGGACACAGTGATCATTGCCTCTCCCTCGTAACCAGGGGACTCGGGTGCTAATCCTGGTCTGGCACAAATTTTCAACAGTGCCCATTGACTAAAGTCTGTGCCCATTGTCAGCTAATGTCATTGTTTCGGTGTTAAATTGTATTTTGTTCACGATACGTAGTTTGGCTTTTTCATGGATAACAGCTTTGAAAAGCGTACAGGTTATATTGATATTTGCTCGTCGTTAGTCCAAGGCAACTATAGCGATTTATAAACACAGTTGTAGTTCGTATTAAGACTACATACGTAATTGTGTCCTGTGTTTCTTTACCAAGAACTACTTCGTAAGTAATTCCCCTGTAGTGGTATTTTGTTTTAGTATTTTGTTTAAATATTTATAGACTGCAGGCTTGGATGAAATATGAAACACATGTCCGAAGTTCCTGTTGATACTGCAGATACAGTTTCATCCGTACTAGGGCCAAAACATTTCATCTAATACAGAAGGACACAATTTGTCTCGAGATTTAGCAATTTTTCGTAATAGAGGCCTTGCTTCGATATATTTTTCTCTAATTCTTGTTTGGATTTAATCTTAAAACACACTAACTCTTCCACCACTTATTCGATATGTGGTTTTATCCATTTCGTAGCCTAGAGTTCCTAAACGGTCGATAATATTAATGATTTCCTTTCTCAATTATATTTTCTGTAAATCTCCTGTTTATGGTTATTGCTAACATGTTTCACGTTCTCACTTTTATTATTTTTATTTTTCTAGTTTTGTGCCTTGTAGCCAAATTTTCTTTGAATCTGGTTTTTAATTCTGAAATAGTAACAGTTGAAGGTCAAGAGAAGATTGCGGTCTATTTGAGGAGACTGGCTTGGAGATTTTTTATAACAGACGTATACAGGTCATGGGGATCCTTACCTATATACATTTACTTCGAGTGTGATGTAGCCCATTCTCTTGTCATGATCTCGGCTGTATCGTAGCACATTGTCTCGGTTAGGTTGGAGATTTCTGTTGAGAGTTGCCGAAGTCAACGAAAGTGATTACAAAGTAAAGACTGTGCTAACAGAACGATCTGTAGCGTAGTCCAACACGTTCTTTCTGTCCTTTTAAAGCCTCTTTTAATTAAAAATAACTAAAGCTGCAAGATACAATCACAAAAACTGTATTACGTAATAGAGTAATCCCAGACTATTGTTGTGTAAGTTGTGTGCGTACACTATTTTTTTTGTCAGTGAATATACATTTTTTTACTCATTTGCTGGGTTTCAATTTTCCCCGTTTTCTGGCCAAAAACCTTTTCCTGTGAAGGGCCCATTAGCTTGTCGGTTATATTTGTGACTTTCTCGACGGTCAGTAATTTCCTGATAGTCCATCCACCGGCGTCATTGTTAACATCGGATATAGATTTTAGTATTAGGAAGGCTAAAATGAACCTAATGCATAAGTAGGTCTAATAATTAATAAAAATAGGAATGCGGGTAAGCTACTACAAACAGCACAGTGAACGCATTGTTGTGGCCAAGATAGCCACGAATCCCACGCCTACCAAAGTCGTAAAAGTAGTCCGCAGATGATGAAGAAATTGATGAAATGTGTGATGAGATAAAAGAAATCATTCGGATAGCGATGGGAGATGAAAATTTAATATTAATGGGTGACTGGAATTCGACAGTAGGAAATGGAAGAAAAGGAAACGTAGTAGGTGAATATGGAATGGGGGTAAAAAATGAAAGAGGAAGCCGCCTGGTAGGTTTTTGCCCAGAGCATAACTTAATCATAGCTAACACTTGGTTCAAAAATCATGAAAGAAGATTGTATACGTGGAAGAGACCTGGAGATACTGCAATATTTCATATATATTATATAATGGTAAGACAGAGATTTAGGAACCAGATTTTAAATTGTAAGACATTTCCAGGGGCAAATGTGGACTCTGATCACAATATATTGATTATGAACTGTAGATTAAACTGAAGAAACTGGAAAAAGGTGGGAATTTAAGGAGATGGGACCTGAAAGAACTGACAGAATCAGAAGTTGTAGAGTGTTTCAGGAAGATCATTAGGGAACGATCTACGGGAATGGGGGAAAGTAATACAGTGTGATGAGGGATCTGAGTGGTGTACTGTCAAGGGGGAGGGGGTTCCTCAGGGATCAGTGTTGGGGCCGCTCCAGTTCCTTATTTGTATAAATGATATGACCTCAAGTATTACGGGTAACTCTAAAATATTTCTGTTTGCTGATGACACTAGCTTGGTAGTAAAGGATGTTGGGTGCAACATTGACTCCGTTTTAAGTAGTGCAGTACATGACCTCAGTCCATGGCTTGTAGAAAATAAACTAACGTTAAATCACAGTAAGCTTCAGTTTTTACATTTTCTAACACACAATTCAACAAAACCTGACGTTTTAATTTCACAGCATGGGCATATGATTGGTGAAACTGAACGGTTCACATTCCTAGGTGTTCAAATAAATAGTAAGATGTCGTGGAAAGCCCACGTTCAGGATCTTGTTCAAAGACTTAATACTGCCATTTTCACTATTGGAACGGTGCCGAAAGTGAGTGATACTTCGCCAAGTAAATTAGTCTACTTTGCTTATTTCCATTCACTTATGTCGTATGGTATTATGTTTTTGGGTAACTCTTCCCATTCTAGAAGGATATTTTTGGCTCAGAAACTGGAGGTTCGGGCAAAAAGTGGTGTGAGTTCACGAACCTCTTGTCGACTTCTGTTCAGGGAGTCTGGGTATTTTGACCTTGGCCTCTCAATATATATATTCCTTATTGTCGTTTCTTGTTACCAATATTAGTTTATTTCCAACAATAAGCAGCTTTCACTCGGTTAATACTCGGGAGAAATCAAACCTCCATTTGGATCGGACTTCCTTAACTCTTGTGCAAAAATGTGTGAGTATACTGCTGCATCCATTTTCAATAAGCTGCCACTCGAATTCAAAAATCTTAGCAGTAATCCACGCGCTTTCAAATCGAAACTGGAGTGTTTCCTCATGGGTCACTCCTTTTATTCTGTCGAGGAGTTAATTGAAAAATTAAGCTGATTCTCATTGTACTGCTGATAGCGTTTGCTTAAACTTATGGACTGATTTTCTCTCAGGTTCATGAACATGTATTTCTATCTGTTATTACTTTTTTGTTGTAAGTTCATGTGTCGCCCTAACCGCCGGCTGCTTCACGTCTGCTGTGCAGCGAGCTACCTTAATTTAAGTATTAACTCTATTTTTCTTACTTGTCACTTCTTCTTCCGTGTGTTTTTGCTTTTAGGAAGCTTTAATTGTCGAGTGCTAGTAATAGTGTTACATAGATTTCGTGTTTGTTTTGAATACAGTCGGAGAGAGTCCTTGTAGTCAGCCATAGTGCCAGTAGTGCTAGTGTTTGTTTTGAATGCAGTCCAGAGACAGGTAGTGCTAATTTCATTGTTTTCCACAAGAAGTGGTTAGCAATCACAGTTTAGTCAGTAATCAATCGCCTTTAGTGAATTAGCAGTCTACTTAAAAGTTGATTAAGTCTCTTCGGTAAATTGATTCCTTAGGATGGATAGGATGTGTGACTGCTGTGTACGGACGCTGGCCACTCTTCGCGAACAGCTGAGCGTGTTGATGGCCGCGGTCAGCCGTCTTCAGGCTGCTGCCTCGGAGTGTAGCGGCAGTGGGGAGTCTGGTGCGTTGCATGGTGCACCCCAGGTATAAGATGCTTCACCCACTGTCCCTGCTGTCGAGACATCTTCGCGGGTACCGGGCGCGGTTGGGCCACCCTCTCCCCAAGGGGAGTGGCGGGTTCAGTGGCGTTCGCGGCGCACGAGGCGGAGGGTCAATGTGGAGGCTGGCCGTGTGGCATCGCCCGCTCTGCCTGTGAATGGACATGTGGCTGCTCCTTCAGCAAGGTCCGAGCAGGCACACGGGGGGAGGGGTTTATTAGTTATTGGGAGCTCCAACGTTAGGCTAGTGATGGAGCCCCTTAGGGAAATGTTATAGTTCTGGGACGAGATTTTAATTTTGCTGGATATAGACTGGGAGACTCAAACGTTCATAACGGGTGGCAGGGACAAAGAATCCATTGAAATATTTTTAAGTGCTTTATCTGAAAACTACCTTGAGCAGTTAAACAGAGAACCGACTCGTGGCGATAATATATTAGACCTTCTGGTGACAAACAGACCCGAACTATTTGAATCAGTTAATGCAGAACAGGGAATCAGCGATCATAAAGCGGTTACTGCATCGACGATTTCAGCCGTAAATAGAAATATTAAAAAGGTAATAAGTTTTTTCTGTTTAGCAAAAGTGACAAAAAGCAGATTACAGAGTACCTGACGGCTCAACACAAAAGTTTTGTCTCAAGTACAGATAGTGTTGAGGGTCAGTGGACAAAGTTCAAAACCATCGAACAATATGCGTTAGATGAGTATGTGCCAAGGAAGATCGTAAGAAATGGAAAAGAGCCACCGTGGTACAACAACCGAGTTAGAAAACTGCTGCGGAAGCAAAGGGAACTTCACAGCAAACATAAACATAGCCAAAGCCTTGCAGACAAACAAAAATTACGCGAAGCGAAATGTAGTGTAAGGAGGGCTATGCGAGAGGCTCTCAATGAATTCGAAAGTAAAGTTCTATGTACTGACTTGGCAGAAAATCCTAAGAAATTTTGGTCCTATGTCAAAGCGGTAGGTGGATCAAAACAAAATGTCCAGACACTCTGTGACCAAAATGGTACTGAAACAGAGGATGACAGACTAAAGGCCGAAATACTAAATGTCTTCTTCCAAAGCTGTTTCACAGAGGAAGACTGCACTGTGCTTCCTTCTCTTGAAGTCGCACAGTTGACAAAATGGTAGATATCGAAATAGACGACAGAGGGATAGAGAAACAATTAAAATCGCTCAAAAGAGGAAAGGCCTCTGGTCCTGATGGGATACCAGTTTGATTTTACACAGAATACGCGAAGGAACTTGCCCCCTTCTTGCAGCGGTGTACCGTAGGTCTCTAGAAGAGCGAAGCGTTCCAAAGGATTGGAAAAGGGCACAGGTCATCCCCGTTTTCAAGAAGGGACGTCGAACGGATGTGCAGAACTATAGAACTATATCTCTAACGTCGATCAGTTGTAGAATTTTGGAACACGTATTATGTTCGAGTATAATGCCTTTTCTGGAGACTAGAAATCTACTCTGTAGGAATCAGCATGGGTTTCGAAAAAGACGGCCGTGTGAAACCCAGCTCGCGCTATTCGTCCACGAGACTCAGAGGGCCTTAGACACGGGTTCACAAGTAGATGCCGTGTTTCTTGACTTCCGCAAGGCGTTTGACACAGTTCCCCACAGTCGTTTAATGAACAAAGTAAGAGCATACGGACTATCAGATCAGTTGTGTGCTTGGATCGAGGAGTTCCTAGATAACAGAACGCAGCACGTCATTCTCAATGGAGAGAAGTCTTCCGAAGTAAGAGTGATTTCAGGTGTGCCGCAGGGGAGTGTCATAGGACCGTTGCTATTCACAATATTCATAAATGACCTGGTGGATGACATCGGAAAGTCTCTGAGGCTTTTTGCAGATGATGATGTGGTGTATCGAGAGGTTGCAACAATGGAAAATTGTACTGATATGCAGGAGGATCTGCAGCGAACTGACGCATGGTGCACGGAATGGCAATTGAATCTCAATGTAGACAAGTGTAATGTGATGCGAATGTATAGAAAGATTGGTCCCTTATCATTTAGCTACAAAATAGCAGGTCAGCAACTGGAAGCAGTTAATTCCATAAATTATCTGGGAGTACGCATTAGGAGTGATTTAAAATGGAATGTTCATATAAAGTTGATCGTCGGTAAAGCAGATGCCAGACTGAGATTCATTGGAAGAATCCTAAGGAAATGCAATCCGACAACAAAGGAAGTAGGTTACAGTACGCTTGTTCGCCCACTGCTTGAATACTGCTCAGCAGTGTGGGATCCACACCAGATAGGTTTGATAGAAGAGATGGAGAAGATCCAACGGAGAGCAGCGCGCCTCGTTACAGGATCATTTAGTAATCGCGAAAGCGTTACGGAGATGATAGATAACCTACAGTGGAAGACTCTGCAGGAGAGACGCTCCGTAGCTTTGCATGGGCTTTTGTTGAAGTTTCGAGAACATACCTTCACCGAAGAGTCAAACAGTGTATTGCTCCCTCCTACTTATATTTCGCGAAGAGACCACGAGGATAAAATCAGAGAGATTAGAGCCCACACAGAAGCATACCGAGAATCCTTCTTTCCACGTACAATACGAGACTGGAATAGAAGGGAGAACGGATAGAGGTACTCAGGGTACCCTCCGCCACACACCGTTAGGCGGCTTGCGGAGTACGGATGTAGATGTAGATACTGACACGTTCCATGACCTTGAAGATTTGCTCCTCAATTTGGGCCTACGGAACTTGACATGCGCAGAGAAAGAGGGTAACAGAAGATATATTGAATTTAATTTATGAAAGGAGAAAATACAAAAATGCAGTAAATTAAGCCGGCAAAAAGAAATACTAATGTCTCAAAATGAGATCGACAGGAAGTGCAAAATGGCTAAGCAGGGATATCTAGAGGACAAACGTAAGGATGTAGAGGCGCATATCACTAGGGGCAAGATAGATACTGCCTACAGGAAAATTAAAGAGACCTTTAGAGAAACGAGATTCACTTGTATGCATATCAAGAGCTCAGGTGGAAACCCTGTTATCAGCAAAGAAGGGAATGCAGAAAGGTGGAAGGTGTATATAGAGGATCTATACAAGGGCAGTGTACTTCAGGACAATATAATGGAAATGGAAGAGGATGTAGATGAAGATGAAATGGGAGATGACATACTGCGTGAAGAGTTTGACAGAGCACTGAAAGACCTTAATCGAAACAAGATCCCGGGAGTAGGCAACATTCCATTAGAACTACTGACAGCCTTGGGAGACCCAACTCTGACAGAACGTTACCGTCTGATGAGCAAGATGCATGAGACAGCCGAAATACCGTCAGACTTCAAGAAGAATGAAATAATTCCAATTTCAAAGAAAGCAGGTGTTGACAGATGTGAAAATTAGCGAACTATCAGTTTAATAAGTCACAGCTGCAAAATACTAACGCAAATTCTTTACAGACGAATGGAAAAAATGGTAGAAGCCGACCTCAGGGAAGACCAGTTAGGATTCCGTAGAAATACTGGATCATGTGAGGCAATACTGACCCTACGACTTACCTTATTGAGTAGATTAAGGAAAGGCAAACCTACGTTTCTAACATTTGTAGACTTAGAGAAATCTTTTGACAATGTTGACTGGAATACTCTCTTTCAAATTCTGAAGGTGGCAGGGGTAAAATACAGGGAGCGAATTCAATTTACAATTTGTACAGAAAGCAGGTGGCAGTTATAAGAGTCAAGGGATATGAAATTGAAGCAGTGGTTGGGAAGGGAATGAGACAGGGTTGTAGACTATCCCCAATGTTATTCAATCTGTTTATTGAGCAAGCAGTAAAGGAAACAAAAGAAAAATTCTGAGTAGAAATTAAAATCCATGGATAAGAAACTAAAACCTTGAGGTTTGCCGATGACTTTGTAATTCAGAGACAGCAAAGAACCTAGAAGAGTAGCTGAACAGGATGAAGTGTCCTGAAGGGATGATATAAGATCAGCATCAATAAAAGCAGAACGAGGATAATGGAATGTAGTCGAATTAAGGTGGGTGATGCTGAGGGAATTAGATTAGGAAATGAGACATTTAAAGTAGTAAAGGAGTTTTGCTATTTAGGGAGCAAAATAACTGATGACAGTCGAAGTAGAGAGGATATAAAATGTAGACTGTCAATGGTAAGAAAAGTGTTTCTAAAGAAGAAAAATTTGCTAACATCGAGTATAGCTTTAGGTATCAGGAAGTCTTTTCTCCGAGTATTTGTATGCAGTGTAGCCACGTATGGAGGTGAATAATGGACAATAAATAGTTTGAACATGAAGAGAATAGAAGCTTTCGAAATGTGGTGCTACAGAAGAATGCTGAAGATTAAATGGGTAGATCACATAACTAATGTGGAGGTATTGAATAGGATACGGGAGAAGAGAACTTTGTGGCACAACTTGACTAGAAGATGGGGTCGGATGGTAGGACACGTTCTGAGGCATTAAGGGATCACGAATTTAATATTGGAGGGCAGCGTGGAGGGTAAAAATCGAGGAGGGAGTCCAGGAGATGAATACACTAAGCAGATTCACAAGGATGTAGGTTGCAGTGGGTACTGGGAGATGAAGCTTCCAGACGATACAGTAGCATGGAGAGCTGCATCAAACCAGTCTGTGGACTGAAGACAACAACAACAACAACAACAAGGTATTTGTGTGATGTGTAACCTTCAACAGAAGTGGGGCAGACAAGAGGGTTAGATTATATGTACTTTCCATTGAAATTGATCCATAATGGGGAGATACTCAATGGGAAAATAATATGCTAATTTACTATCCACAGACCGCAAATGGACTGATCATGAACGAGGAATGAAAATTTAGTCACACTTCTGATTGTACTCGTATTATTTGACCCCTCTCTCTCTCTCTCTCTCTCTCTCTCTCTCTCTCTCTCTCTCTCTCTCTCTCTCTAACACACACACACACACACACACACACACACACACACACACACACACACACACACTCTCTCTCTCTCTCTCAATCGCGCGCGCGCGCTAGTTCTAATAAATAATTCAATTCATTAATGGTGTCGGAAGAGATGGTTAGCAAGAAATCCTTTAGGCTCCTCGTAAACTGAAATCTGTCAGTAGTAAAGCTTTTTGTGGCTGCCGGGAAGTTATTGAAAACATCGTTCTCCTTAACGATGGAAACTTTCTTGCACCAAAGTAATTAACTTACCAATTTTTGTGGAGATTATTCACTTCTAGTTATGACTTCATGAAATGAGCTGTTGATTTGAAAATATTCATTTGTTTTTAAACACAATATTCACGGGGAGAACCTATCTTCCATCTCCACCATGTTAACTGATCTATTTATATGATCCTTATTCTAAGTTGTGTTATATTAACGGTAAAACACAAAACATTACTTACATGCATTTCCACTGTTTTCCAACAAGCTGACAATTTTTCATGAATAATATATTAATACTGAAATTTTTTGAAAAATTTTGAAAGAGAGGTTTTGCAGGCAAATTTCAAAAATAAAAAGACCATAGTGTTCATTATAATACAACTTCTCCATGGTTTTTAATTCCTACTCCGAAGTTTTCTTTTGTTTTCTTTACTGCTTGCTCAGCAAACAGATTGAATAACATCGGAGATAGGCTACAACCCTGTCTCACTCCCTTCCCAACCACTGCTTCCCTTTCATATCCCTCGACTCTTCATGCCCTCGAGTAAGAAAACTGACCGTTAGAATTCCATGGTTCTGGGATAAATGGTTTGAGAGGAAAGGTACATTTAGTTAGAAAAGTTACGGAAAATTTAAAGTTGCATTGCACTTAACGTCGTACATGCACTCATTTAAATTCATAGTTTCTTTCACTTTCCAATAGTATGCATGCTGTACAAAAACATAACATTTGTTTCATGATATTTACTTTTTTATTTCTTGCAAGTCTTCTAGAACTTCTCTCGAAAACTTTGTGGGTAGATCTTGGCATTTGTTTTGTTCAGAAACGTTATTACTGTAGCAAACAACTGACTACGAGACAAGAAAAAATGTATTCAATAGGTTAAAGCTCAAAAACTACGGGTAAAATGTCCCTAGGCTTATCATCTCAAAGAAGATATGGCACAGAGAAACAAGTGGGCATGTCTTACATAGCAAGCTGCCATTTAAACCGACATTTAGAACCTTCAAATACGGATTTGGACTAAAATACTTTCATATTCACACTAAGTGTAAATAAAACTGGTACAATCACCAATAAACAAAATTATTTTCATTGTTTTCGGGGTTCCTTTTGCCTTTCGGAATAAATATATTGCGAATCAGTAGTTAACATGCCTGGTTCCCCAAACAGGAGACGACTAGAAACTTCCGAAATGTGGTGGTGTAGAAGAATGCTAAAAAAGTTTTGATCGAATAGCTGATGGGGAGATACGAAATCAGATTAGGGAGCAGAGAAATTAATGGCACAAATTGACAAAAAGAAGCGATCGTGGGTAAATGTCATATTTCGATTCCACCCATCCGCTGTGACCCACGACGTTCTGCATTACTTTGATTAGTTGCATTTCGAAGGATACCAGTGGCCTTATTAAATGTTAACTGGGATTGCCTTCGTTTCTAGAGCAATTTATAACGTTCGTTAACTATGATTTTTTTCGGAATATATCGTGATGAACTCTGGGAGGAACCACAGAACACAGCTTAAATTGTCGTTGAAGAAACGAGTAGTGATTGTATTTTTATCTTTCTTATCCGACACGTTGGGGAATCCAAGGTATAATGGGGCACACAGTTGAAAACTTTGATTAAATGTACAAAATTGATAAATAAGAGAGTTACAAATTTTTATATGAACACATTATGATGTATTAATCACAAAAATATAAGAACATTGCCATAAAATAAAACAACAATATTTTCTCACTCAAAAACAGAAATTTATATCATTTGCACGCGGCAGAATGGGGTGGTAAATACAAGTGATTACAAAAACATATAAAATTATCGGAAATGCAGAAAATATTGGCTTGCTCGGTATTTTTTTTAGTTTAAAGTGAGTATTAATGTCAAACTACAGTTTTCATGTATCGTATCCTTTTCTTGAGGCTGTTTACAAAATTCACACACGGGGAGACACTCATCATCTTCGCTATCTATTCCTGCACAAGAATCGTGTGTCCATTTTTTGCACGTGGAACAAGCGACCCAACCTCCAACTGATTTTGAATATAACCCACCACAATATACACACTGACAGTCAGAACTTACCTCATAATCACTCTCGTTAGTATAGTATTCTTACTCCTTTCTTCCATTTATCTTCAGGCTCTTTCTCTCGTTTTTGAGTTCTTAATTTTATTCTCTTTCGCAAAAAGTTTTCTGTTTGCTCTTTCTTCTTTGTCAAAGTTCTTTTTTCTATTTCTCCCATTAATGACTTTTAACTCTTTTTTGTACGGCGAATCAGTTAAAACAACGTAGTTCCCCCTTTTCAGTCTCGCTCTTTTCTTGCTTTCGTTAACTTTTGACAAGAAAATCAGAATCTCAGGTGAAATATGAAATGAGGAGGTTGTGTTGTCAGTTGTCATCCAAGAGCACCCAAGATTAGAACAATTAGCCCCAATAACTTTGTTATTCTTAGGCGGCAGTTCATTGTAACAATTCGCTGAAACCTCGTCCCCTTGATTATCCAGCCCGTTTGAGTCGTCTTTTTCAGCTGGTGTGCTAGTTGGAGGCAATTCCAATTGTTCAGATATAATAACCCCTTCATCTGACGGCCTATCACGTCCGCTGTCAGTTGTGTGTGCCGATAGGAAGTGTGCGTCTTGAATATGGATGGGTCCGTGGGCCATATTGCAGTAGCTTCGAAACCTTTAATAGCGGTTTTCATTGTTGCGCTTTAGACGAAAGCTGAACCAAAAAGCGTTGAAATTTGAAAGATAGTTACGACTTTCCCTGCGTGGCTTCGCAGCCATTTTCGAAGCTGATCACTATAACGAGGATTTATAAAACAAACATCAAGCGGCTGAAGTCTGTGAGAGCAATGTGGTGGTGAAGAAACGCCACTCTCCCTCGCGTAGTCCATAACGTCATTGTTCGTGGTATGAGCTGAGTGGCCATCTGATATAAGGAGAACTGGGACGTGCTTTGATGTCTTAGAAAATACCACTAATTGTGGAAACCATACAAAGAATGACTCTGTGGCCATCCATGCGGTGCTGTGGACCTCAGCGCAACCTCCTGCTGTCAGTCCTAACTCAAATTCTTTCTGCTTCTTCTTTAGTGGAAAAATAATCGTAGGAGGAATGTCAGCTCCGCTTGCTGACGTACTAATGAGGATGGTTGCAGTTTCGTCCCTTTCTGCAGAGGTTAACGATCGCACTGGACGGTTCCCTTTGCAAGCTGCGATGTTCGATTGGTTTTTAGCATTAACCGAGACGCCTGTTTCATCACAATTAGTTATTTGAGAAGTCATTAGTTTGTGATTGTCAGTTACATTTGTTAGCAACGAAAAAAACCTATCGACAGCTACTTTATTAAAATCAATGATTCTTGTACCAGATAATGCTTCGGGCTTGCGAACAAACCCGCATTTGCTTCTTCATTGTTTCGTGATGTAATAAAGATTTCGATTTGTTTTGCTCGAAATTTTCGAAAAGGTATCTGTAAAAACGTGCAAAAATTGAAATGGCAAAACTGTGCACCTGCCGAAATACGAGTGCGTATACTCATTTGAAAACATTTTCCTACACCGCTTCTGATACGCTAGAGGTTACCGCACAGTAAACAACAATTGTAGTTGACCGTTTGCCTGCATCGTATAAAGTACGGCCAATAAAATTTTTTTGTGGGGGGGACACATCATCTCATCCTAAATGGAGAGTTCATCTATACGTGTAAAAGTAACCACTTGTGCCAGAGGGAAGTGTGTTGGGAGCCTTATTGTTCCTGTTGTATATTAACATTACAGATAATATAAGTAAGCTCACATATTTCGAAAATGATGCCGATATCGACATTGAGGTAACAAAGGTCGTGTGAAGCGATATGCACATACAGGGGATAGTAAAAATGTGACCACCTATACTTGCATCTACATGGATACTCTGCAAGTCACATTTAAGTGCATGGCAGATTGTTCATCGAACCACCTTCACAAGTCTCTATTATTCCAATCTCGCATAGCACCCGGAAAGAATGATCACCTGTGTCTTTCCATACGAGCTCTGACTTCCCTTATTTTATCGTTGTGGTCGTTTCTACCTACGTAGGTCGGTGTCAACAAAATATTTTCGCATTCGGAGGAAAAAGTTGGTGATTGGAATTTCGTGAGAAGATACTGTCGCAACGAAAAACGCTTTTCTTTTAATGATGTCCAGCCCAAATCCAGTATCATTTGTGTGACACACTCTCTCATATTTCGCGATAATAGAAAACGTGCTGCCTTTCTTTGGACTTTTTCGATCTACTCCGTAAGTCCTATCTTGTAAGGA
Source organism: Schistocerca gregaria (assembly GCF_023897955.1). Classification (NCBI taxonomy): domain Eukaryota; kingdom Metazoa; phylum Arthropoda; class Insecta; order Orthoptera; family Acrididae; genus Schistocerca; species Schistocerca gregaria. Next base: position 72,190 of record NW_026061889.1, on the reverse strand, counting down.
TCCCACATCTTCCAGCAGTATTCTAAAAGAGGACGGAGAAGCGTAGTGTAGGCAGTCTCCTTTGTAGGTCTGTTACGTTTTATAAGTGTCGTGCCAATAAAACGCAGTCTTTGGTTAGCCTTAACCGCAACATTTTCTATGTGTTCTTTCCAATTTAAGTTGTTCGTTATTGTATAATAATAATGGCGTGTGACGAGGGCCTCCCATCGGGTAGCCCGTTCGCCTGGTGCAAGTCTTTCGATTTGACGCCACTTCGGCGACTTGCGCGTCGATGGGGATGAAATGATGATTAGTACAACACAACACCCAGTCCCTGAGCGGAGAAAATCTCCGACCCAGCCGGGAATCTAACCCGGTCTTTTAGGATTGACAGTCTGTCGTGCTGACCACTCAGCTACCGCGGGCGGACGTTAGTTATTGTAACACCTAGTTATTTAGTTGACTTTACGGCTTTTAGATTAGACTGCAACTTCTCTGATAGTGATTCGTCCATTCTGCTTCACCAGCAATATTGCGGGATCAGTAACGACCTGATTTGCGGATATTGCGGGCGTACCTTAACTGGCTTCTGTCTTCATTGATTAGCGGCTACCTTTGAAATGGTTGTACCACTCCTTTAGCCCTGCAGTACCCATTACTTTGTCCACAAACACACGATGGTTTCAACTTGAGAATTGCCAAGCTTGGAGCCAAATGTGATGTAAAGACGTCATTCTGCTCAGAATACTAAATCCAACGTGTACCACTTGCAAGCGTTCCAAAGTAGTGGAGAAAATCAGGTATGTGTGCTAAATATGCCTGAAAACATGAGCGCATGCGCGCCGTGATACCATTGTTGATTTCAACAATTAAAAAAGGTCGGATATTTTTTGAACAGCTCATGTATATAAGCCATCGCCAGTGATGTCGAAAGAGCAAGATACCCCTAACTACGGCAGTTGTATAGGTAGTTCGAATGGAGCGGTCTATTGTCTGACGTATCTCCATAACAGCTCCGAACCGAATACCCCAAAGTTCGACAAATGGTTCAAATGACTCTGAGCACTATGGGTCTTAACATCTATCGTCATCAGTCCCCTAGAACTTAGAACTACTTAAACCTAACTAACCTAAGGACATCACACAACACCCAGCCATCACGAGGCAGACAAAACCCCTGACCCCGCCGTGAATCGAACCCCGGAACCCAGACGCGGAAAGCGAGAACGCTACCTTCACGTCAGGAATCAAGCTGAGCTCAGAAGGGCGCAAGTCCGGGGTTGTCTCTGGCTGATACTGATCTTCGGCCTGACGTGGCTGCTTGTCCTGTTCCAGGGGTTGCCCCTCAGTCTGCAAGATCCGAGCAGTCGCAGAGGGTGGTCTTACTGGTAGTTGGGAGCTCCAACGTCAGGCGCGTAATGGGGCCCCTTAATGATATGGCAGCAAGAGAGGCGAAGAAAACCAATGTGCAATCCGTGTGCATTCTGGGGTGGGTCATTCCAGATGTGGAAAGGGTCCTTCCGGATGCCATGAAGGGTACAGGTTGCACCCATTTGCAGGTGGTCGCTCATGTCGGCACCAATGATGTGTGTCGCTATGGATCGGAGGAAACCCTCCCTGGCTATCTGATTTGGTGAAGACTGCCAGTCTCGCTAGCCGGATGAAAGCAGAGCTCACCATCTGCAGCATCGTAGATAGGACTGACTGCTGACCTTTGGTAAAGTGCTGAGTAAAGGGTCTGAATCAGAGGCTGAGATTGTTCTGCGACCGTGTGGGCTGCAGATTCCTCGACTTGAGCCATAGGGTGGTGGGGTTTCGGGTTCCGCTGGATAGGTCAGGAGTCAACTACACGCAACAAGCGGCTACACGGGTAGCAGGGGTTGTGTGGCGTGGGCTGGGCGGTTTTTTAGGTTAGATGGCATTGGGCAAGTACAAAAAGGGCGGCAGCCTCAACGAGTTCGGGGCAAAGCAGGACATGAGGGGACCAAGCAGCAATCGGTATTGTAATGGTAAACTGTCGAAGCTGCGTTGGTAAAGTACCGGAACTTCAAGCGCTGATAGAAAGTACCGAAGCTGAAATCGTTATAGGTACAGAAAGCTGGCTGAAACCAGAGAGAAATTCTGCCGAAATTTTTACAAAGGTACAGACAGGTAGAAAGGATAGATTGCATGCAACCGGTGGTGGAGAGTTAGTCGCTGTTAGTAGAAGTTTATCCTGTACTGAATTAGAAGTGGATAGTTCCTGTGAATTATTATGGGTGGAGGTTACACGCAACAGCCGAGCTAGGTTAATAATTGGCTCCTTTTACCGACCTCCCAATCCAGCAGCATTAGTGGCAGAACAACTGAGAGAAAATTTGGAATACATTTCACATCAATTTTCTCAGCAAGTTATAGTCTTAGGTAGAGATTTCAATTTACCAGATATAGACTGGAACACTCAGATGTTTAGGATGGGTCGTAGGGACAGAGCATCGAGTGACATTATACTGAGTGCGCTATCCGAAAATTACCTCGAGCAATTAAACAGAGAACCGACTCGTGGAGATAACATCTTGGACCTACTGATAACAAACAGACCCGAACTTTTCGACTCTGTATGTGCAGAACAGGGAATCAGTGATCATAAGGCTGTTGCAACATCCCTGAATATGGAAGTTAATAGGAATATAAAAAGAGGGAGGAAGGTTTACGTGTTTAGCAAGAGTAATAGAAGGCAGATTTCAGTCTACCTAACAGATCAAAACGAAAATTTCTGTTCTGACACTGACAATGTTGCGTATTTATGGAAAAAGTTCAAGGCAATCGTAAAATGCGTTTTAGACAGGTACGTGTAGAGTAAAACTGCGAGGGACGGGATAAACCCACCGTGGTTCAACAACAAAGTTAGGAAACTACTGCGAAAGCAAAGACAGCTTCACTCCAAGTATAAACGCACCCAAAACCTCTCAGACAAACAGAAGCTAAACGATGTCAAAGTTAGCGTAAGGAGGGCTATGCGTGAAGCGTTCAGTGAAATCGAAAGTAAAATTCTATGTACCGACTTGACAGAATATCCTAGAAAGTTCTGGTCTCACGTTAAATCAGTAAGTGGTTGGAAACAGCATGTCCAGACACTCCGGGGTGATGATGGCATTGAAACAGAGGATGACAGGCGTAAAGCTGAAATACTAAACACCTTTTTCCAAAGATGTTTCATAGAGGAAGACCGCACTGCAGTTCCTTCTCTAAATCCTAGCACAAACGAGAAAATGGCTGACATCGAAATAAGTGTCCAAGGAGTAGAAAAGCAACTGGAATCACTCAACAGAGGAAAGTCCACTGGACCTGACGGGGTACCAATTCGATTCTACACAGTACGAGAAAGAACTTGCCCTCCCTTCTAACAGCCGTGTACCGCCAGTCTCTAGGGGAACGGAAGGCTCCAAATGATTGGAAAAGAGCACAGGTAGTCCGAGTCTTCAAGAAGGGTCGTAGAGCAGATGCGCAAAACTATAGACCTATATCTCTGACGTCGATCTGTTGTAGAATTTTAGAACATGTTTTTTGCTCGAGTATCATGTAGTTTTTGGAAACCCAGAATCTACTCTGTAGGAATCAACACGGATTCCGGAAACATCCATCGTGTGAGACCCAACTCACTTTATTTGTTCATGAGACCCAGAAAATATTAGATACAGGCTCCCAGGTAGATGCTATTTTTCTCGACTTCCGGAAGGCGTTAGATTCAGTTCCGCACTGTCGCCTGATAAGTAAAGTAAGAGCCCACGGAATATCAGACCAGCTCTGTGGCTGGATTGAAGAGTTTTAACAAACAGAACACAGCATGTTGTTATCACTGGAGAGACGTCTACAGACGTTAAAATAATCTCTGGCGTGCCACAGGGGAGTGTTATGGGACCATTACTTTTCACAATATATATATAAATGAGGTAGTAGATAATGTCGGAAGTTCCATGCGGTTTTTCGCGGATGATTCTGTAGCATACACAGAAGTTGCAGCATTAGAAAATTGTAGCGAAATGCCGGAAGATCTGCAGCGGATAGGCCCTTGGTGCAGGGAGTGTCAACTGACCCTTAACATATACAAATGTAATGTATTGCGAATACATAGAAAGAAGGATCCTTTATTGTATGATTATATGATAGCGGATCAAACACTGGTCTCAGTTACTTCTGTAAAATATCTCGGAGTATGCGTGCGGAACTTTTTGAAGTGGAATGATCATATAAAATTAACTGTTGGTAAGGCGCGTACCAGGTTGAGATCCATTGCGAGAGTCCTTAGAAACTGTAGTTCATCAACAAAGGAGGTGGCTTACAAAACACTCGTTGGACCTATACTTGAGTATTGCTCATCGGTGTGGGATCCGTACCAGATCGGGTTTGCGGAGGAGATAGAGAAGATTCAAAGAAGAGCGGCGCGTTTCGTCACAGGGTTATTTGGTAACCGTGATAGCGTTACGGAGATGTTTGACAAACTCAAGTGCCAGACACTGCAAGAGAGCCGCTCTTCATCGCGGTGTAGATTTCGAGAGGGTGCGTTTCTGGATGAGGTATCGAATATATTGCTTCCCCCTACTTATACCTCCCGAGGAGATTACGAATGTAAAATTAGAGAGATTAGAGAGAGCACAGGGGCTTTCAGACAGTCTTTCCTCCCGCGAACCATACGCGACTGGAACAGGAAAGGGAGGTAATGACAGTGGCACGTAAAGTGCCCTCCGCCACACACCGTTGGGTGGCTTGCGGAGTATAAATGTAGATGTAGATGAGTGTGGTGCGTGATGCGGCGCTCCCCATCCCCATATACCGATCAAATCAGTCACGACTTGAACCGAGCGTGCCCGAACATTGTCCTACAAAATGATGTCCGCCTCCTGCAGAAACCGACGCCGCTTCTTTCTCTCAGTTGCTTTTCTGCTTTGTAACACAGTCTGTTTCGTTTTCGAGTCCAAACCGCTTAACAGATATTGTTCAAATTTGGCATGGAGACAGTTTGAACTCTGAGAAAGAACATAGCCCACTTTAAAAAGCAAGAAAAATTTTTTTTTGCGTCAGTGAACGTAAACTACATTAAAACTTACTTATTTTGCTTGTATAACTTAAGAATTCTATAATGTATAAGTACTTCAGTAGTCGCCGTGCGGGATAGTCTCTCAAACGAAATTGCTCCCACGTCCGAGGCCTTTCAATATCACGTCTTCCATTCCGTTTGTAGTTCAGAATATTTTGGGGAAGTCTGGGACGTAGCATTCTCACCAGTCTTCACGATATTTTTGAATTTTTTAGTTTCTGTTGAAAATACTTAATTTTTCTCTAGTATCTTCATTCCTAATCATTTCTTGTTGTGCAGCTCTTCGAATTTCTTAGGAACCTCATCTCTGCCGTGTGATTTTTTTTGCTTTTTTTTAACCATGTTTTCGCTTTCATAGCATAATACAGGAACCGGGACCACGTTATAGAATTTCGGAACAATCTTTTTGTACTTTATTGCCCAATATTCAGATAATAGTGTCACAGACAACTTAGAATTTGTGTAATTTATTTTAAGTATCAGAGTAAAAATCAGATCTTACAGCGTAGCCTAAGTGAAAGATTAAGAGACCAGTTCTAAAGCAGGATTATCCAAAACTAGTTTTAAAATGACTGAGTATTTTCCTCGGAGTGCACTTATTTTCGTTTTATTACTAGAAATTTTAAAGTTGTATTCATTGCATATTTCGTTCAGGTGGTATATAGATCTTTGGAGGTCATTTCGTGAACGTGAATCATGTCATCTACAAACAGAAGCACAATCAGGTATTTCTCATTCGTTATCCCAATTCTTTTGTCGTGTCGTAGTTCCTGCTTTCATTTATGAAGAACGAAGTCAATGTAAATACTAAAAATGCTGACTTAATCAGCTCATTTAAATGTATACCGAACGAGCTGCCGCAGTGGTTAGTACATGGTATGATGATGATGATGATGATGATGATATGATGATGATGATGTTTGGTTTTTGGGGCGCTTAACTGCACGGTTATCAGCGCCTGTACAAAGCCCCAACCTTTACAGAGTCCAGTTTCGCCACCTTCACGAATGATGATGAAATGATGGCATCACAGACACCTACTTCCCTGGCGGAGAACGCAACCCAGCCGTGAATCGAACCCGGAATCCCATCACCAGCAACGCTAGCTTCTACACGACGAGCTGTCAACTAGTACACTAGACTCGCATTCGGGAGGATGACGTTTAAATCCGCATCCGGCCATCCTGATACGTTTTCCGTAACTTTCCTGAATCGCTCCAAGCAAATGCTGGGATGATTCCTTTGAAAGGGAACGGCGGACTTCTTTTACCCTTCCCTGACGCATTGCCAACTCCTGCTCCGTCTCTAATGACCTCGACATCGATAGCACATTAAATGCAATCCTCCTTCCGTCCTTCATTTAAAGGCATAGGTTTACGCAATAAGTCGGGCGTTAAAAGTTACAAACTGCGTGCTCGTCTAAGGCAGCATAATTTCATGGAGCGCAAATTATCGAGACTATATTCACCGAGCATTTGTGAAAGGCAGCACGTGGCGACTTCCAACAAACTTCACACATAATTTCGAAACTTGGCGAAACTTTTTTTCCCCTCTGACATCCCTGACAGAATGATGAAAGGAAAAAGACTTTTATCACTTCTACATTTTCGCTGTTCGTGCAGTAAAGTGTCAGCATCAGGCTTGATGTTTCACTTCATTACTTCTTTACTACTCACTTTATTCGCAACACATTTGTCAGACAGTATCCACATACGTCGCCAAATGTACCTGAAAATTATAGAATTGTACAACACCTAGTTCAGTACATAAATATTGAGTCGTTTTCGAAAAACTAGCTTCTCTTACAACAGAGCGTCTTCAACTGCAAAGGGTTATGTTTCTTCAGGTCAAGTTTTTAACACATTAACTGATACGGAAAGTGAACGAACTTCTGAAGGTGGTTTACATATGGGACTTACCGTTTTGAGACAGCAATTTGGAGAGGAGAAGGGGCGGTGGTTACGCGGTCTATTTGGATCTTCAGTGTTTCCGCAAATGATGCTGTTGCCTGTAATAAAGTTCTGTTTGAAAGAAGCCACGCCCTCATAAGATTTCAGTGTAGTGCAAAGCATGACAACTTAGTTTAAATGTTCCCGAAATGTAAAATTGTTCGGTTCACAAAACGATATAACCTTATCCAACGAGTATAGTGCAGCGAGTCAAATTCGCAATCGCTCAACCCACATGAATACCTGGGTGTAAAAATTTCTAGAGATTTGAAATGGAACCGTCACATAGTCGCAGTCTTAGGGAAATACGGTGGCTGGCTGCAATTCGTTGGTAGAATTCTAGGAAAATACAATCGGTGTACAAAAGAAATTGCTTACAAATCACGCTTGCGACCCATCCCCCAATATTGCTCGAGATTCTTGGATCCTAATCAGATACAACTGCCCGGCGATACTGAATGTATACAGAGAAGGGCGGCACGAATGGTCACAGGTTTTTTGACCCGTTGGAGAATGTCACACAGTTTCTGATCAAATTGAACAGGCAGGCGCTTGGAAACAAACGTAAAATATCCAGAGAAAGTCTACTTGGAATATTTCCGGAGGAATCCTTAACTGTTGAATATAGGCGAATGGTGGTCAATGGAGGGAATGACTGCGAATGCTCGTTCGATTTGCGTTCTCTTCCGTAGGCTGCGATGCAAACTAATCCTGGTAATATTCCCGGTGTGAGATGTAGTTGGCAGCTCTGTAAATGCTGACCGGTGAGTCGCTTAAAGCCCAGGTGAAATTAATCTCGGAGGGACACATCACGCTCCCAACCGACTAAGCATATCCCCTAAGGATCGCCTAGAGCCTGTGACTAGTGCATTGAATGTAAATACGGAAAACTGCAAAAACTCACTTTTTGAACTATTTGTAATTCCATTAACTAGTTTTGTAACCTTTACAGACTCATCTTCAAATGTGGCACACAGAATTTCCGTCTCTCGGACGTAGAGACAGGGCGACAGTAACGTGGTGACATGTGTCGGAAAACCAATTATTCCACTTACTGACTAACGGGCAGTTCATGGTAGACACAGACTATCCCGTGGAAGAGCAAAGTATCGCGAGGAGACCTAATTAGAAAGTTTCTAGAACTGACGTTACATGATGAAAGTAGGAATGGAATATACTTAAACCGCCTACGTATTGTAACTGTAGGAAGCGTGAAGACCAGAAGAGACTAAGCACAGCACGCACAGAGGCTTTTAAGCAGCCACAGTTCGCACGCTCCATACGTCAGTGGAGTGGGAATAAGTCCTAATAACTGGTATACTGGCAAGTTCCATCTGTCACGCAATTCACGGTAATTTATAGACTACAAATTATAAGCTGCCTATGTTTTGTTTAAATTTGGATTACAAGAAAATGGGCGTTTTGCAAAATGTCCTACATAAGTCTCCTCTTCATCAACACCACCACCATGAGTGTTCTGCCCTAGGGCAGGTCTTCACATGTAGCTCTCCATGCAGTCCCATCATTTGTTACCCTCTTGTTTTCTCACAACTATTTTCTGTTCTTACGCTGTCCATCACCTGGTATGTTCATCGTCTTCTTCTTCTTCTTCTTCTTCTTCTTCTTCTTCTTCTTCTTGCATTCACCGTTTCCTCCATACCATCAATAAACAATCTCTTCTCATTCAGTGTCCTTGCCAATTGTGTTTGCTCATCCTGCTACCTTTAAAATTTCTGTCTGTTCTCCCACTCAACACCACCTCATTTCTCACTGTGCCTGCCTATTTTATCCCCTATCAACGCACCCACATAAAAGCCTCCTGTTATGAAACGTCTCGTTGGCAATTGCTATACGTATTTTCACCTCCATATTACTTCCAATGTCGTCCATAATAGCACGTCGCAGTTATCTAAAAACACTAAATTGTTGTGTATCTTCCTGCATAACATTATAGTTGTTCTTGCTTTTCTTGCACCTATCACCGGACATTTTGCGATTTTCTTATTATTTCTCATTCCAATTTACTCACGCCTCTTGTTGAATTCTTTTAACATTTCAGTCATACTTCTTTCGCTCTCTGCCAATAACACCACATGATCCGCGAGTCTAATACATTCTGCTCTCCTAACAACAACCCGCTCCCGTCTATGTCGTTTCAAACGTTTTTGAATGACATGCTCCAAATATATTTACACACTAAGGAGAATAAACGTATCCCGGAGGACTTACCCCAGCGCGATGGAAATCGATACACGTGATGTTCATTCATGCCCAATAGTAGCCGAACGACCTGAATTGAAATTCGCCTGATTCACATGCAACCCACATAGCGCAACTGTCTAGCAGGTCTCCTTATCGCTCCTTGGTACAGTCGTTTGACTATTGAAAGTGGTTCCAACAAGTCACCACGAGAAAAAACTGTTCTGTATCGCAATAACTCAAGATGTAAAGTAATACCACGATACTACAAATATCACGGAACACCTTATCACAGATAAGACTGCCCTTAAGGCTTGTAGCTCACATTTATTATAATAAATGACATACCTGACATTTTACCACTCTCATTATTACGTCAGATAGGTAATGCACGTAGTAAATTCGTCGTATTCATGATTTACTCTTCAAAGTAACATACCGTACTTATTATTTAACACAAAATAAGATTAAAAATTAAAGGTATTCACGAGCAGCTAATTGAGAATATTTATGAACTTCAAATGACACGACGAACCGTCTCGTTCTGCATATGGATGCAAACTCAGGTCATGCAGACTAAGCAATGATTTCGTGCCTGACGGATACTAACTGCCACTCCTGATTAGGCATACAGAGAGTGATATACCTCGATTTTAGACAAAGCTAGTTTGCAAATTCCATCTTTAAATTACATATCGCAAGTATTTTTGCCGGACGCGAATTTATTGTCCCTGTAACGAACGACGAGAGATGTTGAATCTTGGTTCTTAACAAGTAACTTACGTGAATTGCCGTGAGGTAAGGCTTTGTATTGGGCAGGGATTCGAACTCGGAACTTAATCGGATAGATATCGACGCACAATCAACTGTGACATTTCGGATTTTCTCGGCAGTAGCTAGATGTTTTAACTGAAATGACGAGACGAAACATTAATTTTTTTCCTTCCCAAGACCCCAACCCGGCATCTATCGCTGTTATATTCTAGAGAAAACGAACGTTAAATATGGGTTTGTTGCACCAGCAGCGACATGTGAGCGTGTTGGAACTAGAAATAATATGACGAAGAGTTCGGTGCTCACTGGGAATACAGCTCCACACATCATATCGCATTTGACTACACACAAAGATACGTCAGCTTCCGAATTTTTGTCCAGCTCGGCCTAACATCTTGAACTTACAGTGATCTCGCAAATAGTTCTGTGTCTCACTGGGTGTCAAAAACGTCACATATCGTTAGTGTTGACAACGAATGAAAATACATTAAACATTAAAATAATTATCCACCAGCAGATAGGTGTTCTCATGCTAGAGCTTGATAATACATAATGAAATCTATAGTGCCGGGCCAGGATTCGAACCCATTCACGCACAGTATGTGGAGACGTTGAGGAATCTGCAGTTCTGAACAAACAACAAATAGTAGCCATGCTGTATTCTCACGAAGGGATCAAATTCAGCGTTAAGTACGGTCTAAGTTGCATTCCCAGTTCAGAACCGATTTTATCGACATACAGAATCTCAGATAAAATATGGACTAAATGTCCTGTGAGCCTACATAGCGTTTGTTTCGTCACTAGAAATAAATAACAAGTATAAGAAAGGTTTCTACGTGTCGCCGCTCCAGTCTTTATTGTGATTCATCCTAACGTCTACTTTGTAGAAAAGGAATATCATTTTTCATGTCAATTTCAGACCACAATGTCATTATATCTTCTTCACTTGGTGTAGCCAGAAGAGAATGGAATCTGTCTCTTCTTATCTAAAATCATTGACAGAAGTTGGAATCGAACCCAGTCCATAGATATTCAAGCATATTATAAGTATGTGGCTCATTTTTCTATCGTAACGCCGTTGCACCACACTGGATGAGAATTGACACACAGGCTTCCTGTAGTAATTTGCAGCAGGTTCAGTAAATTCATTTACTTGGTTGACCGAATCACAATGAACTAGCTGCCTCGACTACCCAGTGCATAAATTCGACCGAAATAAAATCACGTACCTGCCACCTACACAGAACAGCCAACAGTGTAGGATGCACAAATTTGAAAAGGAAGTGTTTCTTTCCACTTGAGCTACTGTATTGCGCCATCTCTTTGTTGAAAACGTCGTGCAGTACAAATGTCGCATTTCATAAGTAAAGTTTTGTATTCCTAGAAACCCAAAATTTGCTTGTCAGCGGCGGGAAGAGGAGTTACCCGTTGTGCAGCATTGTAAGTTTTCACCATTGAACTATGAGCCGAAAGTATTTTTTTGCGATTTCCTTATCGATGTTTTATCTGACTGTTAGTAGCTCTTTCACAGAAGGGATAAAAACGTTACAGTCAGTGAGACTGGAAGTGCGAACCATAACAGATGCTATTTCTCATGTCAGCGCATTACCATAGAGCTGGCGTAGAAGTACGTGTCTTAGCTTACTCTTACGAGATCGATAATGTCTAGCACTCGTAAACCGCTATTTAAAGGACGAGATTAGTTGCGATTTCCACGTGCAACGACTTTCCTGGGCTGAAAACCGTAAATTTACAATCTTTTGTTACACGTAAAGCGATAATAAATCAAATTATTCAATGGAAATGACAGGTAAAATCAAGTGAACTTTGAGGATAAATTCCGTGCACACCAGGAAGCAACTGGTCGATCACAGAGTTGCCAAACATACGTTGCCTTGTTGTCAAATCTCAGTTACAGTACCAGCAGAAAGAAGACGAACCGATGTGATCGTACAGCGGTCTGGGAAGTGACCATAGCTGGTGTCTCCAAGTCGCGGTTGCTACGGCCTGGAATACGTAATGCGTCTGATTCGCATTTCTGTAACTAGGTTTAGGGACTGGAGCGTGGTTACTAATAATACTCGGAACTGACTGAAAACTAAGCATCATATATCAGTAACTATCACAGTTATTTTTATATTTATTTCGTAAGTGTACTAAAAACTAAGAAGCTCATTCAGAGACGTTTTCATGCCTCGCCGATAGTCGAGCAAAACAAACAAATAAAGAAAAAAAGAATGTGTGTGTGTATGATAGAGAGAGAGAGAGAGAGAGAGAGAGAGAGAGAGAAATCAAAAAGAATGAGAGAGAGTAAGAAATTGTTGTAAAGAAATTGAATCATGGTATGTAAAGAAATCTTTCATTAAAATTACACGTTACACGTCATTACGAAATATCGTATTCATGATCTATGAAACAAGAATTGATCTAATGTAATCTAATCATATCATATTGATGGCTATCCATGAAGAGTCATGAATTACCGAAATTTTTGCCAATACCAGTAATGAAATCTAAACTTGAAAATAAAAGACGACAATTTTTTTAATAAACCGGGACTCCTAACAAGACAATTTCGTCCCTGTTAACTAACCACGAAAGATGTCTGATATACCTCCATGCTCAAGTAACAAAGTGCGCATGCATTTAAAGATTAAGTGCATGATGTGAAGTTATATGACGGAGATACGAACCCAACACGTAATCGTATTGTTAATTAAGTAAAATAAAATGTTACGTATCGGTTTTTCTTACCAGCTGCTAGGTGTTTGAATCTAAACTAAGGATACAAACTTTTGTACCTAAGCGACAATCTAACTACACGCCTACCGTGCATCCACAAATATAGCTTAAATATCAGTTGCTTACTCACCAACGGTAAGGTGTGTGCGTGTTTGACAAGAAATAATGACACCTATTGCGATTGTTGGCAACACATGAATAGACATTAAAAGCGCACGTTGGTTTTCACTAGCGGGACGGTGTGCACGTTATAGGGCTTGAACTGAAACTATGAATATTTTTGTATTGGATCAGGATTCGGACCCACATACTTACCTTTGGAGGAGACCTAGAGAAGGTTGCAGTCTTGCGAAAAGGGACGAAATGGTTGAACTATAATGTCCCGAGAGATTCAGATCCTCGAAAGAGGAGAAACGAATTCGAATCACAGTCCAGCACCAAATTTTTCAACGTCTCTAGTTCAATCAATTACAAGTAAAATAAGAGCCCCATCCTTTAAATGGCTATCGGTTCATAAAATAAAATAAAATTTTCTAATGTAAGTAAGTTTACTGGCGACTGTATTTCTGTTTACGATGACTTCCGCTATGTCATTTCCCAACGTAACCTGGCTCTGCCCAGTTGTTAATGATGGAACGTGATTTGTATTGCGAATTCTGGATTATAACGTCTTTCTTTTGAGGTTACCAGACGCAAAGTAAATCTGTTTGTGCTTCTTAAAAGTAAATGTCTGAACCCACGCATTGCTCCTGTGATAGTTCCACCAGGCCATTGTGCCCATATTTCCCAGCCCCAGGAGTGAGCTGCAACGGATGATGTGCTGAGCTTACAAAAGTAGTCACGGTGGATAAAACGCGAGTCTATTAAATGTTTAAGTAGAAACAAGCTTCTGACGCGGAGATTATGCTATTCTCATGTCAGCAGGATGTAAAGACCCTTGTAGGCATCATAGGCTCGATGTGAAGCCATTTTGAAATGTTCACAAATTCAGATATTTTCTTAGTTCGTGAAGATCCACTGGGAAGTGTGAAGTTACCGGATAATTGGATTATTACCGTCATTATTACTATCATTTTCTTCATGCCGCTGCTGGAACACTGTACTTGAATATCAGTTCGTGCCTTTTGGTCACTATACAAGTAGTTTCCCAAGAAGAGGTTCTTTCTCTGTCTACAGAATTCTTTTCATGTTAATATCTATGAGTAATTACTCATAGATTACATTAAAACTAAAGTAATCGATGAAGACGTTACTTGATAACAATAACGCTCTGCCTTTCTTCTATTACTTGCGCCTAGAAATGGCTGTCGAGTACTGCCAAACCAAAAGCCAAGAGATCTTACTGCCTGCCGATATACGCCGCTGGCAATTTTTCCATATGATTTGGTCGACGTGACCTGTTTCAAGTTGTGTATGACAGAGAATGTTTTAGAAAATCAATTGTTTTCCTTTGCAATAAAGAAAAAGATTTTCATTCTAAGCTATCCAAGTTCAAAATTTTTGGAATATTAGTTCCAGTTTAATATTCGCTTCTATAATGTAGGAAAGTATTTCGCACTTGCAAAACTCGGATCCGGCCCACTGACCTTACACTCAGCCGCCGGCCATAAATTCTGGCTCAGAGTGACACCAGATTAAGTAACCTAATTTAGCGAAGATTATTTGCCAGTGCTCTCTCTCACCGGAAAATACGCAGTTCACTCATTAATTGGGCTCCATTAGTACACTGTAACAGTAATTTCTGTGTGTCTGCAATGCATACGGATTGTGGAATTTAGCGGTGCTCTCTCTTCCACTTCTTTATACAATATGACTGACCTAAACGGGCCCTTTATCGTTACAGGCCCTGAGCAGTGCTACATCATACTGACAACAGTAATGTTCTTATACTGACAATCTGACTGGTCGTTTTACCTGATTTTGTAATCATTTAAATAAGACAACATGACCTTCCAGTGGGAGACATTTCGTTCTCCCTTTTCCTTCTGTGACATTTTTCCGTAATCTATTTGCCTTCCAATCAGCGAAATGCGGTAGAGTACGGCCGGTAAACGATTTACAAATCACGATTTAGTCCCGTTAAGACGGTTTCTTCAAACATTGTCGTTGCTAAAGGAATTTACTTTCGTCTTAAATCGTCTCAAGCAGCAACGTTCATAGACATCCCAAATACGTAAAAGCTCATTATCCTGGTACGAAGTTTGTAAAACAAACTTCCCACAGTTTGTGTCAGGTTGATCTTTTCGTCTGATAGCACTGCCTAAGTATCACAAGTAGTGTCCCTGTAGCTTTGGGAATCATTGGTTAATAACGAGTTTAACACCAATGGGTATAGTATTGCTAAATATTCAAATTAATTATCAACCCATGTCTGAGTTTATCCGCAGACTGTAGCGATTTTATAATACTGAAGCTAGACTTTGTATCCTTGTCCTCCTTGAGTGGGCATTGGAATGCGTTTGCACACACGAACACAACACTATGAATACTTCGAACGCCATAGTTAACGTTGCTCTCATAAACTACTTTTGTTATTTTAATTCTTCTAGGTGTTCAGGATGCAATATGTGTTGTAGATACAGCCTTAGAGCAAAACATTGACCGCCGAGCCGTCCACATAAGGTGGACAACACAGTCGTGCTCCTCTCAGGATACTGTGTCCAGCAGTAAGTTCGATCTGCAACATTGTAGACTGCGGCACCTCCCAGAGGAAGTCTTGAGTTCAGTCTTAGTACATTATTCTTGACTAAGACCGTAGTCTTGAGGTAAAACGTGAGACTAGCTAATATGACGTCTGGCGACCGGAAGCAGACAACGACAAAATTTTTATCGCCCCTTTCCTCTCGGTGCTGAAGCTATGCGTGTAATTCAAGCGAATCTACAATATATTTCGCTTTGTGTCACACTGGTAATAATAGTTTGGTTCAACAATGTTTTAGCGAAAGATTTCTTTACCGAGCATCTGCCTCTGAACACCGCATGCGTCTGAGTTCTCTGGGACCCGTTTGCTGCCTACCGGCGGGGGCTGAGGCACTGCGCTGCCTTCTGCCGACAACATCTGCTCCACTCCACACTCTCAACCATGTAAAATGCTTTAATGTTGTTGAGTAGTGACCCATAAAATCTGTCTACGATTTGTGTTTCACTCTTGATAGCAAAGGAGGCACAAAACCGTTCTTATTTGATGATTATTTTATTACATTAGAATGCAGTACATCAATGTGACACAGAATTAATTTCATTGTTTCTGATCCAGTGCGCTATAATTAAAGCGTCCCATTCTGTTCTTTTCCTTGCACAGGAGATTCTTCAAATAATTTATTATTGTCATGGATTCATATGTGTTACTCAAGGCACAGGGAATAAATGCAATGTAATGTTTGGTTTCTTTCTTTGATTTTCTATGGTAAATGGATGAAAAAGATTGCGTCAATTCCTATCAGAACCTGCTCTATAGCTACTAAGGCAAATTGCTTCTTTTGAGGTCCATAAATTAATTAATGGAGAAGTGAACGCTGTTCACAAATGATATTTAGAATATTCAATTGGATTTAAGGCGACAAAACTGCCACATTTGAAGCTACCCAGAGAAAAAGTAAGTTGCTAGAGACACGCTCAGCACATGTCTGCAGGAAAGTTTAGCATAGAGTAATCAAGAGGCTCATTTCCTTCATACTTATCACCCTGGAATGTGAGTCTTAAGTGAAGAACAATATCGAAATTGGTATCGTTGATGATCGATTCGAATTTCTTCAGAGACGCTGGTATTGCGAAGCAGCTTGGAAGTCAGAACGCCATGATCTATGACGATTAACACAACTTACTGAGTCGAGCTACCAAGAAGATTTGATGTGTAAAGGTTTTCTTCCGATTTCGATA
Source organism: Schistocerca gregaria (assembly GCF_023897955.1). Taxonomy (NCBI): domain Eukaryota; kingdom Metazoa; phylum Arthropoda; class Insecta; order Orthoptera; family Acrididae; genus Schistocerca; species Schistocerca gregaria. The sequence continues at coordinate 55,591 of NW_026061889.1, read as the reverse complement.
CAGAATTTTTTCTGGAAATTCGCAGCTCCTTAAAAAAAAAAGCTCGCACACGATGGTCCCTACCTCAGTTGGAACTGACGACTGATTGAGCCGTTCTGACACGAGACATGGGCGGTACCACCGGGTTACAGACACACTGCTACCTTTGCACCACTCTCATCATGGTATTGGTCGCTCAGCCTCATAACGCATCGTGAAAGATAATAAAAGTTGCCACTTATGTGAAGAATAGCATTTCTTTAGCCAAAAAATTGAATTTTCTGCCTCAGTATCTTAGTTTACGTAAGGATTATACAGCATGAGCCATTCAAATGGAAAGGTAATATCAAGTAAATTTAGTGAGCCAATTCAGTACCATAGGCGGAAGTGATTGCATTGTCACAGTGTTGCCTAATGTTTGTGAAGATGTTGCCAAATCTCAGGTGTGCTAGGAACAGCTGTGTAGCGGTATGCGTGGAGAATCCCCTGCTCGTGTCTTACGGGGATATGGAGAGGAACCGCAGGGTTTGGTTAGGATGCAGCGTTTTCTCCTAGCAGTTGTGTCAAACATTAAGGTGTATAATCTTCCATCACGATTACAGTTTCCTACAAAATATATACAAATAAAACACTTACCTTGTTTCTTTCCGACAAAAGATTATTTCAGTACGATAAAAAGTTTTTGGAAATCTCTTATGCCCACCTGTCACCAAAGTAAGATAAACACTTTGCACCTCGAAATCGATTGCATGTATGTGCAGTCTTGTGATGCTTAAATAACGCTCAAAGGACATTTAGTCCATATTTTATCTGAGATTCTGTATGTCGATAAAATCGGTTCTGAACTGGGAATGCAACTTAGACCGTACTTAACGCTCAATTTGATCCCTTCGTGAGAATACAGCACGGCTACTATTTGTTGTTTGTTCAGAACTGCAGATTCCTCAACATCTCCACATACTGCGCGTGAATGGGTTCGAATCCTGGCCCGGCACTATAGATTTCATTATGTATTATCAAGCTCTAGCATGAGAACACTTATCTGCTGGTGGATAATTATTTTAATGTTTAATGTATTTTCATTCGTTGTCAACACTAACGATATGTGACGTTTTGACACCCAGTGAGACACAGGACTATTTGCGAGATCACTGTAAGTTCAAGATGTTAGGCCGAGCTGGACAAAAATTCGGAAGCTGACGTATCTTTGTGTGTAGTCAAAAGCGATATGATGTGTGGAGCTGTATTCCCAGTGAGCACTGAACTCTTCGTCATATTATTTCTAGTTCCAACACGCTCACATGTCGCTGCTGGTGCAACAAACCCATATTTAACGTTCGTTTTCTCTAGAATATAACAGCGATAGATGCCGGGTTGGAGTCTTGGGAAGGAAAAAAATGTATGTTTCGTCTCGTCATTTCAGTTAAAACATCTAGCTACTGCCGAGAAAATCCGAAATGTCACAGTTGATTGTGCGTCGATATCTATTCGATTAAGTTCTGAGTTCGAATCCCTGCCCAGTACAAAGCCTTACCTCACGGCAATTCAAGTAAGTTACTTGTTAAGAACCAAGATTCAACATCTCTCGTCGTTCGTTAACAGGGACAATAGGTGCTGGGTAGGAATTCGCGTCCGGCAAAAATACTTGCGCTATGTAATTTAAAGTTGGTATTTGCAAACTTTCTCAGTCTTATCTGTGATAAGGTGTTCCGTGATATTTGTAGTATCGTGGTATTACTTTACATCTTGAGTTATTGCGATACAGAACAGTGTTTTCTTGTGGTGATTTGTTGGAACCATTTTCAATAGTCAAAAGACTGTACCAAGGAGCGATAAGGGGACCTGCTAGACAGTTGCGTTATGTGGGTTGCATGTGAATCAGGCGAAATTCAATTCGGGCGTTAGGATAGTTTTGAGCATGACTGTACGTGTAGGGGCAAATGAATGATTAGAGTTGAAGAAAAACTGGATGATTAATTCAAGACAAAGAGATTCACAAATTGATAAGTCGATAATGTGTTGGGCCACCTCTGGCAGTTACTAGGCTTGACATTGACTGATAAAGTTAGTGGATACCCTCCTGATGGATATGGTACCAAATTCAGTTCAGTTGGTTCATTACATCGCCAAAATCGCGACCTGCTTTAAAGAACCTGCCCATTGTGCTCCAAATGTTCAAAATTGGTGAGAGATATGGCTATCTTGCTGAGCAATGTATTGCCTTGCATGTACAAACACGTAGATACGATCTCCGTGTGTGGTGCGTAAATTGTCGGCAGGCACCTCACTTAGTGTCCCGAGCAGAGTTCAAGCCGCCATAGAGACAAAGGTTGGACACACTGCATATTAATGTCCACTAATAGGTGTCTGTACACTCATTGATAGGATAGTGTATTTCGAAATGTTAGCAGATAAAGCTTACGTGGGGCGAGTCGTAGAATCTCTAAAAAGAGACACCTCTGGCAACACTAGTTGAAAGTGGCCTTCAAACTAGCCGTGCTGCGCTCTCTACCTCCGGCTATTCTCGTGGCCGTCAGAGCGGCCGTAGCCGAGACGCCCCCTGGGTAAACGCTACGGACGTCTGCAGTCGCGCCTCACGATCTGTCACAAATTATGGAATGTATTCTCAGATACCAATTGTAACACGACAACGGCTATACAGTTTGCTGGAAACGTACAGGATGTTCTGAAATTCCCATCACTACCTGCTAGAATTTGTAGAGGGGACTGAGTACATAATACTCATATTTTAAATTGTAACCCGTCTCCCGAGACGTACCGTATACTAGAACCATTTGAAAACATGTTGGTAAGGCTGTCACATTGACAAGTAATTTGTTACACTGTGGAATCAAAGAAATATCGTTTATGGCCCCCGCGAGCACGCAGAAGTGCCTCAACACGCCGTGGCATGGACTCTACTGATGGCTGAAGTCGCGCAGCAGGGAACTGACACCATGAAACCTGCAGAGCTGCCCATAAATCCGTAACAGTAAGAGGGAGCAGAGATCTCCTCTGATCAACACTTTGCAAGGCATTCCAGATATGGTAGTTAATGCTATAAAATTTACTAGAGACGTACAGTATGTTTGGGGAGTTTGGTGGCCAGCGAAAGTGTTTAAGCTCGGAAGAGTGTTCCTGCAGCCACTCTGTAGCAATTGTGGTTGTGTGGGACGCTCCTTTGTCCTGCTGGAATTACCCACTTCCGTCGGAATCCACAATGGACACGAATGGATGCAGGTGATTAGACAGAATGTATCTAGACGTGTCAGGGATCCCACATAACTCCGAATGCGCACGCTCTACAACGTCACAGAGCCTCCACCAGATTGAACAGTCCGCAGTTGACATGCGGGGTCCATGGAGTCATGATGTTGTCTTCATACCCATACACGTCCATACTGTATATACATTTTGAAATGAGACACGTCCAACCAGGGATTATGTTTCGAGTCATCAACAGTCCAATGTTCGTACCGATGGGCCCAAATGAGGCGTAAAGCTTTGTGCTGTGCAGCCAGCAAGGGTACACGAGTGGGCCTTCGGCTCTGAAAGCCCATGTAGATGATGTTTCCATGAATGGTTCGCATGCTGATACTTGTTGATGGTCAAGCATTGAAATTTTCAGTTATTTTCGGAAGGGTTGCACTATCGCCACTCTGAACGATTCTCTTCAGATTTTTTTCTGGCCACAGAGGTGTTGGAGATTTATTGTTTTACTGGATTGCTGATATTCAGGGTGCCCTCGTGAAATAGTCGTACAGGAAAATCCCCACTTCATCGCTACCTCGTAGATGCTGTGTCCCATCGGTCTTGCGCCAAGTATAAAACCACGTTCAAAGTCATTTAAATCTTGATAACCTGCCATTGTAGCAGCAGTAACCGATCTAACAACTACGGTAGACACATGTCTTACATAGGCGTTGCCGGCGGCAGCACCATATTAAGCCTGTTTACATATCTCTGTGTTTGAATACGCATTATTATGATAGTTTCTTTGGCATTTCAGTGTAGATGTGGCCGAGTACATCTATTGTTCTACAGTTTCACTCTTTAATAACCAAAGAATCAAAAAAATCGGTCTTCAGAGACACTGTTTTTACAGGAGGGCCTTTTCCAATTTGAAATTAGAATGATAATATTTCCTTCAGCTGCTGACGGGCGTTGATAGATATCAACGAAGACAGGTGAAAATGTGTGCCCCGACCGGAACTTGAACCAGGGATCTCCTGCTTACATGGCAGTCGATCTATCCATCTGAGCCACCGACGGCACAGAGGATAGTGAGACTACAGGAATTATCTCGCGCACGCCTCCCGCGAGACCCACTTTCTCACCTATGTATGACCACACACTACATTCGTAGCGTCCTTTCGGACATGTCCGGAAGAACAGACACCATATCCATATAAATATATTTTCCAATTCGCGTGCGCTGCGTCTCCACGGGCACCACACACGCACCTGATGACGTTGAAGGCACCCTTACTCGAAGACGTTGTGCAATGGTAACGAAAAGCGTGTGGGGAGGAGTCAGACGCTGTGGACAACGATCTTGATAAACGCGACCAGCAGCTCTTCCAGTACTGTGAGCTTCGCCACACAGAATACTCGTGTCGGTATATTCGGCAAAAGTGTACTCAGCAATGTTCCTCTAACACTCACAGAAACATGAACGAGACTCGAACCAGGTCAGAGAGGAGACAGTTGTCAAATGACATCATACGATCCGACGTAAGTAACCCCCCTCCCCCCCCCCCCCAGTGATTATAACCCTGTTGCATACCACATTAGCGAAGGTGTATTCATACGGCTGTAGCACGGATATACCTTTCCATACATGGGCTCCTCTTCAAAATATCATTACTCATTTCCCTAGAAGTTTTTAACGTGATTTTGGAACATCCTGTATCTCTCCAGTAACTATACAGCTGTTTCCAGAATTAGTTCCCTCTGGAGCGGAGTGTGCGCCGATATGAAACTTCCCGGCAGATTAAAACTCTTTGCGGGACCAAGATTCGAACTCGCTACCTTTGCCTTTCATGGGCAAGTGCTCTACCATCTGAGCTACCCAAACACGACTCACGCCCCGTCTAAACAGCTTTACTTCTGCAGTACCTCGTCTCCTACCTACAGCTGTTGTACCACATTCGAAATATACGGATGTATTTCAGAATTTCGGCGTAATGCTACTTCGCAGAAACATGGCTGAATTTTCCTGTATATTGTTATCATTAAAACCAAGCACCGTCTCTGTCTCCATATCAAAAAGTATTAGGTAATATTTTCATCATTTCTAGCACTATTAAAGTTGGTAGGTGTAGGAAAAAATACTACTATCATTCTGAAAATATCGTTGAGAAGCGATAGAATTCCTACAAACAAATTTAAGAAAATCATTTTGGGTACTAGGCCATGTCATTATACAACAGTGAAACAACTAAAATAACGACATTTCGACCATCATTTGAACGATCCTCTTCAGAGCGAATAAATGCCACGAAATTTCAAATCAGCAGCAGCGAAATGAAAGGTCGATTTGGAAACAATTTCTATTTCTTCTTTCTTATCTTCGATTAATTTCCCAAATATCTCGTTCGTTTCGTATGTTGCTTTCTTTATACAAGGTGTTCAACATTTCTAGAGCTTGCAATTTTACCTAGTAACTCATGCATGCAAACGTCATCTAACGAGGCTACAGAGCATCAAAATACAGGCACCAGCCCCGGCGAATGTATGTAAGTAGAGTGTGATGCCGTGATTATTTATCAATTTGATCATGTATCATGTTCCGGAAGTTACAAGGGAATATCGTTATCATACCTCTGACGGCGGAATACAAGTACTGGTACTGTTGTTGCTAACTTTCATAGGTGGTAGTATGGATCAAAGTAAGAAAAAAATGTCCGGTAAACATGGGCTACAAAATGCATACCTGAGGCGCTATGAGCACTTGTTCAACAGTGGAGATATGTTTTATGCTAGCGAAGATGAACAAGTCCTCACAGCTCTTAAGGTATGCATTTTACAGCCCATGTGTACTGGACATTCGGTCCATACTACCACCTCTGAAAGTTTCCTGCCCTACATCTTAGCTGCAACACTACCGGTACATACTGTCACACGTAACAGGAATGTCTTCTCTTCCAATTTTTCGTTATAGGGACATAACCTCAAATTTATCCATCTCCATCATCATAGAAAATTGCTAACATCTTCATTGGATCTCCCTGTGTACACACATTTTACAGACTACAGCGCCTGTAACTTTGATACTCTGTAGCCTCGCTGGATGACGTTTCCAGACATCGATTCCCAGGTAGGTCCCCTCTACAAACGCGATAAGTGTGTCGCACGACGTGTGAAACTTTCTGTATGCAAACTCACTCTCTCTCTCCCTCCTCAACTATCAACTACCAGCTTTCTTATAAGTCTTACATCTGCTGGCTGATTTTTGGCAGAGCTCTAGATAACATGCCGCTCACTGTATTTTATCGCTGGTTGCATCTTAAATTCAAACTATATTTTGGTCAAAACTGTGAAAAGTTATTTTCTACATCTATAGATGTTATAAATATGGGTTGAATTTCTTCAACCGATCTCTAGCGGCTAGTGTGTTCGATTTTCCTATAGCTCGTCTCCTCTAATGTGTTCCATTCCTCTGTAAATATTTTGGATCAGTATTTTCAGCCAGGACGTATGAAAGAGATGGTTCGGTAGTATTCACAATTATCACTATTTGCCATATTTGGTGTTATTTTTTTCGTTTATTCTGAAGTTTTAGCAGCATATCAGCGAGCATAGATGTTGAGCAGTGAAGCAGCAAACGCCGACAGAGTGAGTCCTCGCCGATGCTGATAGAGCCCTCTGGTAGCGAAGCTCTGCACTACAGGCAACGAAGTGTGTGAGGTACTAGTAGCGACACGTAGCAGCGAAGTGATGAACCGCAAAATGGCCGCGAATATTGAGTGACTTAAATGTCTAGTTGCTGTTTATTTCTTCCTTTACACTATTATTACAAAACAGACTACGGCATCACTGCTCGGTTTGTCTGTTACCGTATTTTTGTGTATTTCACACATTACAAAATAATTCTGTTCTCGTAACATATAATGCAAACTACATCTCGAGCGACATTAATGTATGCAGCATGTTACATTCATCATTCCCTCTTCGTAATTTAGTATTACTAATAGTTTTGTCCACAGTTTTAAGCATTAAAAATGGATATGTGGCTCGGAACAGGGCTACTGTTATATTAAATGTTAACAAAATAATCGCACGGTATAGTGAGTTAAAGAATATTGAACAGCAACGAGAACTGTAAGTAAGTTTATGCAATGCAACGTTAGTGATATAATAGTACAACAGTAATAGACGTTTGTCATCCATTTTTCCTATTTTACAGTTTCACTCATTACTGATGGCAAATGCCTTCCAGAGAAGGTAACATTCTGCATCTTCGGCTAAGGCCTTTACAATCTCTTTCATTCAACCAGACTTAACTCATAGAAGTAGTAACATAATTTCTTTTCTGATCCAAAAGATACTTTTACATAAAGTAGAGGCAGAGAGGTTGTCATATAACTATTAATCGAAATATTATATCAAATATATGGGCTTGTTAGTGAAATCCCCAAGAAATTCCTCTTGTTAACGTTAAGTATTATCTGTTTGATTCAGCATTCAGCTCACATAAAACCACGAGAAATAACGTTTTTCATACAAAAAAGAGTTTATCTCTTTAGTGACCTGTGTCACATCAAACATCTCATTTTGATACTAGAATAATTTGAGAAAAAAGAAGGCCATTGTTCGTTTTTGAAAATGCAATTAGTGAAAAGTATTTTTAAAAGATATTGTCAACTATTACGAAACGATTTCTTATACAGGATTTATTTATCACATAGTCAATCATGATACTAAAAATAACACAGCGTTGGCTTGTGATTTGCTATTGATGTAATATTTTGTATTTTCTTATGACGTTGAAATAATTATTGCTTTTTCAGCACTGAGAATGTGTGAAATACAGTATGTAATATATGAATCAGTATGATAACCTTTTTTTCGAATATTCACTGGTAACTACAGGAAAATGGCACATGTTTGGGTATTAACCTCAGCAGTATTCAGTACACGAAGGAAAACAAAATCTTTCTTTTTTGTAAAGGTTTTATTTCATAGTTGTAATCCTACAAATATACCAAGCAGTTTCTTTTGATAGTGAGATATATTAAATACCTTAAAATATATGAAGATGAAGTCTGGTGAAGAAAGTGTGCGAATTAAAATTTTAAATGTTTGTAGCAGCATAATCAGGTACAGTTTGTAGTGTGGGAGTGAGCTCCACGTGGGATCCAAAGCTCGGACCCCACGGGGGTGCCTGACATGCGCCACATGCCAAGGCAGAGGTGGAGGCTAGTGTTCGGAAGTCTGAAAATTCCATCGCCGGCCGGGGATTGAACCCCGGCCCGGCTGGGGCGAATAGCCCCAGCCGAGGCGCTGGAACGTTTCAGACCCCCTTACCACTAGACCACCGGGGACCCCGGCTGTTTCCTGCTCTGGAGTCCAGCTAGTGGTCGTAGAGCACTTCCTGTTGTCCTCCGTGTTTACACCGAGGCAGCAGTGGCGTGGTGTAACAGGAAGTGTTTACTTGCGTCCGCTGGATGTCCACTTAGTGTGGGACTTATTTACCCGGCTGACGTTCGTGTCGCTATAAAGTCCTTAGTTGAGTTACAATTATTTCCAGAGACCGAAATCTGCCTATGAAGTTCCACACAGTCGCGTCTCACTATTTGAACCTCTGTAATTCAATCGTGTTGTCAAGACCCATGTAAGAACTTCTGTTTACCGAAGAAACCTCCTGTGTTCGGTACATTCCATAAACGGAAGCGACTGTCATAACAGACAGCCCCGTAAACATTTCGTAATGAAGTGCCAGCCGGTACGTAATACTCGATATCTGGAATTGTTTTATCGGTTATTAAGATAATCGTTTCATCTCTAAACACTTTGAAAAATTTACGTGTTTTCTCAATAAAGCATAAGCACAGTACATAGATCCGCCGTGAAAATGACATCGAAGAAGTACAAGTGTTCGAGTGCCACAGAAAAGAAGTTTGTCCTTGAAGGTGTGGAACGAAGAGCAGTACAAAAGTAAGATGTCACGTTTCGGGATTCCTTCATACTCGCTGTAGACACTCCTGAAGCAGGAAAATAACTTTGATGATGTCTCATGAGGAGCGAGGAATAAATTCACTCTCATATAACTACTGTACCAGATGCCTCGCCGCCTCTTAAAGGGTGTCATGGGCTTCTGCGGCCGTGAGTCAACGTGGTGTTTCTGGCCACATACATTTTAGCTGCGGTTTCTCCGACCTGCAAAGGAAGCCGCGACAATGGGGAGGCTCTGCCTGTTGTTTTGTAATAAGAACGCCCCTCCACATTTTATCTAGGCTTAAGGCTGTGCATAGCCGTGTTTAAAAAAATATTATTTTTTACATTTTCTGTTCTACAACATTACTTCTGTCTTATTTTACGAACTTTTCGTACGAATGACGTAAATTTTAAACTCCTTAAATCCACCAAGTCATTATGTATTCTTAAAATATCTTTTAACTCCTTTTCAACACAGATTTATTTTTAATCTCTTTCACTGAAGAGGCTAACCGACGGATTACATTTTTTTAAATTTCAGGTATTGATTTTATTACATTCTCCTTTAGCATATTGATCAGAAATTGTAGTTTCAGATACCTTTGCCTGATTGAGTATCGTTTGCTATGCCAAACTTCGACAGTATTCATGGTCCTGTGCATCGAATTGATGACGGTAGATAGCTGACCGAAATCACTTCGAAATAAATTCTCTGAACGCAGATGTGTTAGCTATCGAGGTGTTACCTAACGCAACTGAAGACAAGTTAAGAATGAATTTATTTCGATATAATTTCGGTCGACTGTCTGTCTTCACCAATTCCACATTTCAGATGGTTTACTAGGATTTTCCATCTATTGACTGACTATATAGTCTACGAATTCATGACCTTTTCGTCACCGGGCATTTACTACGCTGTTACCATCCATGCATCATCAAGGCAGTCCGGTGGAAGATGTGCTCTACAGCATACATGCGGCAAGACAATCGAACTACTTCTTCATCCCTGTATTTCTCCACTAATCCATTGCAGTTAATATCCATCTGACAACTTGGTTTTAGTTGTATATTGGCCACTGGTCAATCTCTCTTCATTGTAAATATAAATACGCATTGTCACCATATATCACCAGCATAACGTTTAATACAGATGTACATTACAAAGATCATCACTTAAAAATACAGCATACTTTGCTCTGAAACAATTTTTTGGATTTTTGTGCTTATAACACGACGGCGTGCTGAGAATATAATGACTCGGTCTGTTTTATTTGATGAAGTCAGTAACATTCTACATCTTTACTTTGGATATCTGCAGCCCTCTGATTTTGCGTAAGGAGCGTTTTGTAACAAGTGTTTATCCTTATTTTGGATAGTTACCTCTCTTATCTGAGTGACTATGTTGGTGGGTGAGAAAGAGCTCACAAAACTAAAAGAACGAATTCGAAGACTTCGTCCGCATGTGGAGCACACTCTCCTTGAACACGGCAGTGCCAAACTACACACGATCGCTGCGGCATCTGCAGCAAGCCGACGTCCTTGCACTGCCGTCGATCATCCTACACACAGTCTCGATTTTCGTCTATCGCAAAACTAAGAAAACCTTTGAGCACTTCAGTTGTTTCAAGCGGTGCAAGCAGAGGTAAGGTTGTGGCTCTGTTAACATAGTCAAACAGTACACTGTGACGGTGTCAACAAAATAGTATCTAGTTGGGGAAATTTTGCTGGTTCCGAGGGTGAGTGTCTTGAGAAATAAATTTATAGACGTGAAGAATACAATGTAGAATGTTAATGAAGTTTGTTTTATTTAAAAAGCTTTGAGAGTTTTCACGTAAAACATCTGTCGACATTACTTTTCAGTGCGTCCTCGTACGGTGGATGTCTGAGAAAATAAATACATTGATTAAAATAAGTGGTGACATGAGTGCTGTTAAGAGCACTAGGTTCAAAAAATTTTAACTGTATGCCAATTGCAGATTAATTTTAATGGCAGCTAGCGCGATTATATGAGTGGAGTATGAAATTTAATGGTGAGCATTTATGTAATTTTTAAGCATTGTCATTCTTCCTCTCTTAAGTACCTCGTCCTCCAGTAACACTGCCGATCGATAGCATGATCTGTTGTCCGTCCATGGTTTTTCAGAACATTGATTCAGTGCTGAACCCAAACTGCTGGTTTGAGTTATTTAGCCAGGTTAATCCTATGCGTCGTGGATCACATATTCCATTAATCTTTCAAAAAATGGTTCATATGGCTCTGAGCACTATGGGACTTAACATCGGAGCTCATCAGTCCCCTAGAACCTACAACTACTTAAACCTAACTAACCTAAGGACATCACACACACCCATTTCCGGAGCAGGATTCGAACCTGCGACCGTAGCGGTCGCACGGTTCCAGACTGAAGCGCCTAGAAACGCTCGTCCAGACTGCCGGCCATTAATGTTTCCTTGAATTATTAATTTCAACAGGTTTTATTTGTTGTTGCGGAATTGCGCTACCAAAACAATCGAGTTCTGCTCTCCGGATGCTGTTGAGAATTTCTACATTTTCGTACCGCCGTACTTTTGACTAAATCTGTCGATGGTATCCTTAATATTTTTCCATACGATCGCATTTCAAATGCCTAATACAGTCCATGACTCAGCTCCATAGAGTAGGACACCGAACGTGTAACATCGAAGTAGTAGAGTGCGAATCCTAATGACTGCTCTGAAGGTTCTCAGCAGTCGCTACGGACTAAATGACTTCAGGGGACTCGGTTCATTGGCTACAAGTCTTTTAGTAATTCTGGAGATTTTCCTTTGGACTAAGTGCGAGGTAGTCCCTCGTTGCTTAGATCGTGCAGTTTTCAGACCGTTTGTGTTACTATGGCTACACTACTAACTGTGTGTCGACCACCGTATCAGTAGATATAATGAAACGGCGGCACTCTTTCGTTATGTCTTACAAGGAGATTTCTCCAGGGGTAGGATCGACTTTCTGTAACCATCTATACGGTTATGTAGGTTAAGCACCCAAGTATCACACAGTGCAGCCATTCATCCTGGTGGGTAGACGTTTTCGAGGAACTGACGAGAAAAGAAATTCGGAATTTTGTGTGAGACTCAATAACGTGAAGAAAGCCGAATGACCTAGGTAGGTTGTGAGGGTATTGGAAAGGATACTAGCTTCACATGCATGAGGTTGTGGGTTCGAATCTCACCAGAGGAAGAAATCTATGCTAGGTGTTTATCGAAGTGATATTGATAATCATTTTCATTCAACTGATGTAAATATATTTTTTTTTATTTCCGCTCCTCGGTCACGTGATTCAATAGTGATATGAACTTCTTCATTTGGTCTAATTTTTCTTCTTATCATCCATTTTCCACTGGAAATATTTGTTCGTGAACTTTTAATTATCTTCATGTACTAATTCCGATTTAATTTCTCCTATTTTTATGGCCCTGTGTTTTCGTTATTGTGTTCATTATATCGATTTCTCACATTGCTTGAATTTTGTTTTACTTAGAAAACCTTCTCTCATTCATATCATCATCTACCATACATTTCCATAGTACACAAAGAATTTAGGTAATGTTTTAAATATTTGTATGTCGATTACCATGCAGAAAAAGGCACGTCTTGTAATGAAAAATACGTTTTTCACGTTAATGCACAGTCAATATAAATAGATTATTTCGTCTTTTGTTTTTTTAATTAATTTATCGGAGTTTTGAAGTAATTGAATAGTCAAACAGATAGGTACAATAAAATACACATTCACAAAAATTCCGATTGGAAGAAGAATGATGCAAAGAAAAATGAAACAAATGGAAAAGTTCATACGGTGATTAAAACGATGTGACAAAGGAATAGAACGAAAGAAATTACATTTAAAACAATAAATTGAGTAAAAATAGGCACCAAAGTCATTTCGATAAGGATTTAAAAAAAATTTTACTGCACCTGACGAGGCATGGTTAAGCTTCTGTCCTAACCATTATGACACGCAACAAGACTATGGAATAAGACTTCCTTAACGCTATATAGCATGACGCAAAATTCCAAACTCTTCTGCGTCAGTTACTTGCAAACGGAGGCCCACCTGGATGCAGGGTCTGATACTGGGGGGTCTTGAGTTACACTACCGCTGATTTGGTTTCAAAAAGTCGACCCCACCGCTGGGGAGCTCTCCATGTTGGTTTTAAGAGTAACAAACGGCACATTTCGAAAGAACAGTAATGTCGCAGTCCAAAAGAAGCAACTAGCGGTGGCTCCTGCAAGCTTAAAAGACGGCTCTAGCAAAGGCAAAAAAAAAAAAAAAAATACTGTAGTAAGTAACCTGGCAACGCTACACACACGTTTAACCAAGAGAACAACAACGAAATAATAATAATACCAAGCAACAAACCTAGCAACCAATACAACTGGATACAGATCACAAGTATACACAACATTTCCTACCAGATGCCCAGATTTAAAATTTTTAACAGAACAACGACTAGCTGATCAGATCCGTGTAATAATCAGAATTAGAAAACATCAAACAACGAGAACAACAAATACTGGAACAAAATAATGCCCAATCAGAAGAAGAAGAAAATAATACAGTAATGGACTCACACATCCCAGAGCAAACAAACAAAGAACAACACGCATCAATTAAACAATCAGAGGAAAACGAAATCTTAAGACTGCCACCAGAACAAGTACAAATAGAACACGAAGTGACACACATGTTAGATATAAAAGAAAAATTTCAGCTGACATATATAGAATACAAAGACACAAATACAGACATTAGACCATTCTTGCATACACCGCCAAATAACCCACAAGTCGAAACAACAATAAAAACTATCAACACAATCATACAAAACAAAATAAATGGAAACACAACTATGGGAGAGTTACAACTACTGGTTTAAATAGGAGCACTCTCTACACTACATTTACACACTAGACAGACATCAGAACCAACCAACACACAGAAGAAACCCACAAAACCTGCATGGCAACACAGGCTACAGATCGGAATAGAAAAACTGAGAGAAGACATCAGACAGCTAACACAATTTCTAAGAAAAGAATTATCATATAAAAAACCAAAAAGGTTAGGTAAAATCTCACAACAAGAAGCGATAGAGCAATTAGATGAAAAGAAGCAGAAATTAGAAGCATTGGCCAAACGACTTAGAACATACAAAAAAAGTGAAAATAGAAGGAAACAAAACCAAACATTCAACACAAACCAAAAGAAATTTTACCAGACAATAGATAACACACGCATTAAAATAGACAATCCACCAAACATAACAGACATGGAACACTTCTGGAACAACATATGGTCAAACCCGGTACAACATAAAAGACATGCACGGTGGATACAAGCGAAAACAGAGACATAAAAGATGATACCACAAATGCCTGAAGTGATAATTTTGCAACATGAAGCGACCAAAGCAATTAATTCTACACACAATTGGAAAACCACTGGAAAAGATAAAATAGCAAATTTCTGCCTAAAGAAGTTCACGTCAACACATTCACATCTAACTAAATAATTTAACAGTTACATTGCAGACCCATACACATTCCCTGATACACATACACAAGGAATAACTTGTCTGAAACCTAAAGATCAAGCACACACAGCAAACCCAGCAAATTATTGCCCCATGACATGCCTACCAACAATATACTAAATATTAACTTCAGTCATTACACAGAAAATAACGATACATACAACACAGAACAAAATTATAAATGAAGAACAAAATGGCTGTTGCAAAGGAGCACGAGTATGTAAAGAGCACCTGATAATAGATGCAGAGGTAACATATCAAGCTAAAACTAAACAAAGGACGCTACACTACACATACATTGATTACTGAAAAGGTTTTGATAGTGTACCCCACTCATGGTTACTATAAATATTGGAAATATACAAAGTAGATCCTAAATTGATACAGTTCCTAAACATAGTAATGAAAAACGACACTTAATATCCAAACAAATTCAAATAATATCACATCACAGCCAATACAGATTAAGCGTCGAATATACTAAGGAGACTCATTAAGTCCTTTCTGGTTCTGCCTTGCTCTGAACCCACTATCCAACATGCTAAATAATACAAATTATGGATACAATATTACTGGAACATACCCACACATGGATGATTTAAAACTACTGGCAGCAACAAATCAACAACTCAACCAATTACTAAAGATAACATAAGTATTCAGCAATTATATAAATATGGCTTTTGGAACAGACAAATGTAAGAAAAATAGCATAGACAAGGGAAAACACACTAAACAAGAAGATTACATATTGGATAACCACAGCGACTGCATAGAAGCGCTGGAATAATCAGATGCCTATAAATATCTAGGATGCAGACAAAAAATAGGAATACATAAGACAAATATTAAATTTAGGAGAGTCTATTTTATGATGTACACCTTCATGTGGTTGTCCCGTACCTCATATTGTCACATTATGACAGTTCACCTCTCCATGTAAATGGAGTGTTGCCTCGTCACTAAACACTAACTGTGGGAGAAAACAGCCATGCTCCACCTTGCCAAGAGTGAAATTACGGAACTTCACACGATGTTAGCACCCTCACGAACAGCTCGCAGTAGCTGAATTTAATATTGTTTGATGCAGAAACGTCGACGCATAGACGCCAGACGGACATCGGGGGCGTGCTGAGCTGTCGAGCTGCACGGCGAACGGATTTCTGCGGACCCCTCGTGAAACTGTGGCGGATGCGTTCGACGTCTGTATCATTCACTCGGGGACAGCCCGGTGGTTTGCCTTTATGCAAACATTCTGTTTCTCTTAACGCTAGGATGCATGGTGCCGAAAACACACGTGAATGCATATGCAGGGCCTCCAAGGCCCTGACCTAATTTAAAATTTTCCTCTTTCCACATATTCATTCTTTGGAGTTAAATTTCGTTCTGTCAAATTTTTTGTCATATCGCAAGATTCCTAAGATACAGTGACAGGATCTGGTGGGCCTGATTAACATTTCTTATATATAAAACTCTAAGAGTGAATTTTTATTAGTTACTTTCCTTTACAAACAACATATACAAATTATTTTATTAATTCACTTATAACTTGCAGTTTACATTTTAAAACACTTATTACAACCAATTTCTTCAATTAAAACATGCTCATTATTCACAGTATTATGTGTATAGGCAATATTTTTATAAAAAGTTATTATTCATTGTTCACATAAAATTGCATCTTTCTTAGTTTTCAACATGTGACAAACAAGAAGCACAAAGAACGCCACTATGTTCCTTACAAAAGTTGGGTTTGCACTTAATGCATGTCATAGCACTTTTCCTGTGTTTCTTATATGGACAATAATTGCATCTTCTTCTTTTTCCTGAAACATGTAGTTGGTTTGGCAATATGACATCTTCGCATATCATCAACGATTTTCTTTGGAAGATTAGGGATCTGAATATGAAGTTCCATTAGAGGTCTTACCATTTCCTCTGCTAAACCTCTTAGGAACAAACGCCTTTTATTACTTCTTCCACTATGGTATGTCAGATGTCGGGCGGAAAATAAAATTTCAGTGGTCATTGCTGCGATGTCCATCATATTCATCCATAATGCAAATGGACATCTACTCGTTTGTCTCTTGCAAGTGTAATAACGAATATTCTGGTCCATTTATCTACTCCACCCTTCGTAGAGTTATAGAAGTTTATTGCATCTGGTTTCTTTTTTGCATGAGTTTCATCAATGTTTCTGTCGTATTGCATTGTGCTAATGAGAACTATAGACTTCTTCTTATTGGGAAGATAACTCACCATTGTAATGACACCTATAAATGCAAACAAAGAGGAATGAATTGCTCTTGAGACAGATGGTTTCATCTCATTAGGAATTTCTGGTTTATTTTGTTTGATTGTTCCCACCACTGTAATTTGCTTCTGAAGCACACTAGTAAAGAAGTTGTCAACGGTAATATTTTTTGATGATCATTGAATGCTTTTAGCAAGATCTTTCACTACATTCAATCCAAGATTTTTCTGAATAAATTCATGGGGCTTCCTTCTCGTGTAAACAGTTCCCTCTAAAGCATATGATCACATAACAAAAATATTTTTATGCCACACTTGGCTGGTTCAGAGGGCATATACTGGGTGAAGCTGCATCTTCCACGGATTAGGACTAGCTGTTCGTCAACTGTGAGCGAATGATTGGGATTCATTCTATTTCTGCACTTGTCAAGAAATAGTTCCCATACAT
Organism: Schistocerca gregaria; assembly: GCF_023897955.1. Lineage (NCBI taxonomy): Eukaryota > Metazoa > Arthropoda > Insecta > Orthoptera > Acrididae > Schistocerca > Schistocerca gregaria. The sequence continues at coordinate 38,181 of NW_026061889.1, read as the reverse complement.
AGCGAACTGCTGCGTCATCTGCAGATCGAGCTTCATGGGTACGCCTGTCATCAAATCTAATCATTCTCCTTATATCCTCGAATCTATTTACTGGCAAGGTAGCCTTCTATGTAGGATTTTCCTTTTCATCCTAGAATAATTCTCTAATAAGGACATCCCAAGTCTTCTCATCACCAGAAAGCAGTAAAAGACCAAGAAAACCCACCATTCCAGGAAGCAAAACGTTTTTCCACGTAAAGCAGCCACTCTTCTGCCTTCAATATTTGTGCAGATGATCATTTCCTTGGAGATGAAATAGTCCCAGGCATCCTTAGGTTTACAGGTATTCAAACCAAGGGCTGGACTAGGTGCCTTCTTTACGATGTTATGGACAGGCGTACGAAAAGTTGCAGGAGGATCTAATTTCCAAATCGCTCCATTCCGACTAATGTGTGTGTGGTCTTCTATACCTTTTTGTGGTTGTGCTCCATTTTCAGACTCTGATGAAGTAATATTATCGGAAGGACTGCCATCTGCCTCAATATTCACATCTGCAGGTTCATTGGCTAATTCTTCACTACTTGCATCTTCAAATATATTTCCTTCCTCGCAAGAATCATCTTCTTCAGACCACTGAGCCACAACACTTCTAGAGATTGCAGTTTTACTTAGAAACTCATGCCTGCAAACGTCACCCACCGACGCTGTGGAGCATCAAAGTCACAGGCGCCAGCTCCGGTAAATGTATGTATATGCAAGATGATCCGTGATTGTGTTACAAACTTCCTAGTATGATGGAAACAGACAAATGTATCGATTTGAGGTAAGGGCCCCTGTACCGGAAACAAACGTGTCGAAAGTTGTAAGTGAAAATCGTTATCCTGCCTCTGACAGTGGAATACGTGTACTGGTACTGTTGTTGCTAGGATTGTAGGGTAGGCAACGTTCAGAGGCGGCAGTATAGACCGAAACAAGAAAAAAAGTGCAGTAAACATGGACTCTAAACTGCATAATTCTGGAGCTGTAAGCACTTGTTCAATAGTGGAGATGGCTTTCACGCAAGCGATGATGAACAAGTGCTCATGGTTCATGATGTATGCATCTTACAGCCTATGTGTACTGCACATTGTTTTCTTCTTTCGTTCCATACCACCGCCTCTGCAAGTTTCCTATCCTACATCCTAGCAACAACGATAACGTTACATGCTGTCAGAGGTAACAGAAAGGTTTTCTGTTATAATTTTCCGGTGCAAGGACATAATCACAAATGTACGCATTTATCCATCTGCATCATCTTAGAAAGTTTGTAACATCTTCGTGGGATCCATCTATTTTTGTAGATGCCGGTTCCTATAACTTTGACGTTCTGTAGCATCGCAAGATGACGTTTTCAGAAGTAGATTCCTATGTAAAACTTGATCAGTTAAATCGCCTGTACAGTCCCGAGTAGTGTGAAACACCCTGCATATAGAATGAATAACATCAGGCAATGGACTAGAACGCTGTCTCACTCACTTCTCACGTATTGCCTTACTTTTATGTCCTTCGACTTGTACAGCCTCTGTCTCATTTCTGGTGGAGTTCTAAGTAATGTTTCTCTCGCTATATTTTATTCCTGGTTGCATCTTAAATTCAAACTGCATATTCTGGTCAACATTGTCAAAAGTTTCTGTATCTAAAGATGTTATAGATATGGGTTCTGTTCCCTCCAAATGGATTTTCCTCTAAATCAGCTTCTGTAAGGTGCTCCCTTCCGCTCTAAATAGTTTGTAGCAGTATTTTCAGCAAGCAGTTATAATAGTGGTGGTTTCGCTGATCACGATTTGCCTTATGTAGCATTGGTGGTATTACGCTTCTCGTTTAGTGTGAGGATTTAGCGGGTATCTCAGCTGGCGTACTCGTTCAGGAGTGGAGCAGCAAATCCCGGCAGAGTGAGTCGTCGCCAGCTCCGCTAGAGCCCTCTGGTAGCGAAGCCCTGCGCTACAGACAACTGACTGTGTGAGGGACCAGTAGCGACACCTAGCAGCGATGTGGTGAAAAGGAAATAGTATTGCTAAAAGTTTATCCACGCCTTTTAGCATTTAGAATGGAGATATGGCACGGAATTTAATAGCAAAAGAAAACAGCTATAGTAGCAGTCTCTCTCTCGCAATGCAACAATAGTACAACAACAATAGACCAACTGAATCTGTAGAGGTAGTAATAAAATTTCTTTTCTGACCTGCAAGATACTTTTATATAAAGCTGAGCCTGAGAGGTTGTCATGAAACTACCAACAGAAATATTATATGAGACATGTAGACCTGTCAGTAAAATTCGTTTTTTTAAATGTTAACTGTTTAATTTAGCATTCAGCTGACATAAGACCAGGAGAATTATCCTGTATCATACAAACAAAGAGTTTATCTCATTAGTGACCTGTATCCTATCTTAATCTCATTTAGACACTTGAATAATTTGAAAAAAAAGGCCTGTGTTCGTTTTGAAACTACAATTGCTGACAATATACACTTATAAATGGCACTGAGTGTGAACGGTTACGAAACGATTTCTGATACAGAATTTATTTATTATCGTATAATCAATCAGGATAATAAAAAGAAAAGGCAGACTGAGACACCTGAAAATATCTTGTGTGATGGTATTGATATAATATTTTGCATTTCTTTGACATTGAGATAATTTATTCAGTATTATAGCCAAACTTACTTTCATAATTACCTACAAGAAAATGAAAGCTGTTTTGGTATTTATCTTAGCAGCATTTAGCACAAAAAGGAAAATAAAACTTATTAGTTTTTTTAGTGAGGATTTCATTTCATTGTTGCAATCCTACAAATGTTCATGATACTATGCAGTTTCTTGCGACAGTGAGATGTCTTATGTAGAAAGTACCTGGAAAATATATGTAGATGTGGTCTGGTGAAGAAAGTGTGCGTATTGAAATTTAAAATAAGTGATTGCAGCAGCATAATGAGGTATATTTTGTAGTGAGGGAGTGAGCTCCACGTGGGATCCGAAGCACGGACCCCACGGGGGTGCCCGGCATGCGCCACATGCCAGGGCAGAGGTGGAGGCTAGTGTTCGGAAATCTGAAAATTCCAGCGCCGGCCGGGGATTGAACCCCGGCCCGGCTGGGGCGAATAGCCCCAGCCGAGGCGCTGGAACGTTCCAGACCCCCTTACCACTAGACCACCGGGGACCCCGGCCGTTTCCTGCTCTGAACTCGGTCTGGTAGTCCTGTCACACTTCCTGTTGTCGGCTGTGTTTACATCGGACGCTGAGTGGCATAGTGTAGCCGGCAACATTAGAACGCTGTGAGGGGGAAGTGTTTACCTCCGACTAGTAGCTGTCCCCCCTACCCAGGTGAAGTAGCTTTACAGTTACCAAAGACATTTGAAATCAGCCTTTGCGACTGTATGCAGTCGACGGTTGTTAATCGTTTGTTTCAACCTGTTCCCAAATGCCTCGAGAAAACCGAAGTAACTTCTTCACTAATCGAGGCGACTGTCATATGAAAACGACCCGCAGACATTCTATAATTACAAGTCAACGCCTAGCTTACACCAGATAATTCTGTCTCTTTCATCAGTTGTTTTAACAGTGCACGAAATACAACAGCATGTTATTAATCCGTTGCAAATAAATTTCTGTGTGTGCAGTTCAGGTCTGGGCCGTAGAGTTTTCGTGAAAACGTCGGGATAAAATCGTAACATGTGTTTCATATTAATATGAAATTTAGTTAACAATATCTTTATTACAGTGGTCACACTCACAATTTTGGACTTTTCAGTGGCTGGGGTACGATATAGCCTTTGAGTACGTTATCGCGTTGCGCAATTTCTTCCTTTTTTTCCGACTCTGAGGGAGCTGTCACCTTCTCTCAGCGCTGCCCTATTTAGGCTTCTGGGAGGGCTTTTCTCACGTTTTCTGTAATTTAGAGCATATTTACAAGTCCTGAGACGAACTCTTCCTATGTGTCGTAGGTTTAAACTCAATATAGATTTTCGTTTATATTCCAGCGAATATTTTTATTTTCTGTTACTCCTAGCGGCGCTCCCTAAGCTATTCATCGCAATGACACACAAATGAGAATCCTAGCTAACAGCTTCACCAGTTTATAATTTTACATAAAGATGATTCCTAACAATGACCTGCATATGCCAATACAGGCAATAAGTGACAACCACGTGGACTTAACCTTTGTTTGCGCACTGTCAGTCTCGTAATTAATAGTGATTCAAATCTGACGCCATTTTGTCACACAAGGAACTTCGACCACGGAGAAAGTAGACGTTTTTCACTTTAGGATATTTTCCAGGAAGTTTCCGACATTCGTAAAACAGAAACGAGTTTCGACGCTGTGGAATGCAACGAGAAGTAGCAGGTAACGAATTGTTTCGGGATTCCACCATCCAAGCTGCAAACGATCATCGAGCGGAAAGATAATGTTGCTCATAAGTATTAAAAAGCGGGAGCAAGCAGACCGGGCGAGGCGAAAGTTTATAGTATTGCCTTACTCAATGCAGGGTACAAAAGGTATTTGTCGGAACGCTAAGACATTTACGGTTAGTCTGGGAACAGAAGTCTCAGATACAAATAAGGAGTGACACGCTAGCTCCAAAGACATAAGGTTCATTATGAGAAACTTAATTGACAAAAAGCAACCATTCGTGACAGTTGGTTCAGCATTGAAAAATGAATGAAGCTGAATTTATGTATTTTCGAACATTTGTGTGTACCTTCCGTTTCAAATACTAAAGCAAAAAAAACATGTAAGAAAACTGGAAATACGTTAGTAAAAAAAAATCAGAATTTTATTTCGATTTTTCCTGATTTCATCTAGAGTAAAGTCAAGTTAATTATTCGAACTTCGAATTGTGCAGACTCGATTGTAACGGTCATTTGCGCTTCGAATTTTCTACTCAGGAGTAATGTCTAAAAAGTAAAAACAAATCTTTTCGTACTACTATCCACGTTGCAGTGGATGCTGGTTTGGTTGTCCTTTTTAGTATGTCAGTATGATCATAGAGTCATAATCAACGTACACAACGCTGTTACGGTATAAAAGTACTTTGGTAAAAATAAAAGTCGCGTAAGAATGCGCTTTTGCCATGCATCCCAACTCCCTAAATCCGCCATCAGGCAAAAGGCAAAAGAAAGTGAATACTCTTTCCTTTGCTTTCACCCTTCATCAATGACAATTGATAATGACTTGGCAGCAGAGACCTGTTTAGCTTGAGTGAGTGCTTAAACGGAAGGCATTGACGAATAAAAATACAAAACATATATACGTAACGTCACGTAACCATGAAGAAAAGCAGACTTGGTTTATTTTACCATATAAGTTAATTCTTTTAAAACATCGTAAGTAGAATTAACAATTTCGGTCGCTTTCAACATCTAGGAATGTTATTTATAATAGATAAGTTTCTGATATTTACTTATAGCATTCTTGTGTCTTTTCCCCTTGCATTTGGAGTTGTCTTCTCTGACTGCAGATTTTTGAGCAGCAGTGATGTCATTATCCTACATTTATGTTGGTCTGCAGCGCTGAGGTTGATCCCTCACCTGTGGTCGAGTGAGAGATCATTCCAAAGTATGGCAGGCAGCGAAAGACTTTGCGAGGGGCCGATCGTAGGGCCTCCAGAGGAACCTTCTTGGAACGCAAATTCGTGGTGTTCACAGAAGGTGAGTTTGCTGGTAGTTCGGAACTCCAATAATAGGCGCGTAATTGGGCCCCCTTAGTAACATGGCTGCCAAGGTGTGGAAGGATGGCAGTGTGCACAAGGTGGGGGAGTCAGTCCTGATTTCTAAAGAGTGCTTCCGGATGCCATGAAGAGTACAGGGTGCACCCAACTGCAGGTGGTGGCCCCAGTCGGTGCCAATGGCTTGTGTCGCTTTGGATTGGAGGAGATTCTCTCTCCTTTTGTTTAGCGGATATGGTTAAGCGAGTTTAAGGCGGAGCTCATAATCTGCACCATCATCGACAGAACCGACTGTGGTCCTTCGGTGCAGAGCCGAGTGGAAGGTATGAATCATAGGCTCAGGCGGTTATGTGACTGTGTAGGCCTCAGATTCCTTGACTTGAGCCATAGTGTGGTGGGTTTCCGGATTCCGCTTAATAGGTCAGGAGTCCACTACACGGGTAGTGGGGGCGGATTTTTAGGTTAGAGGGTCTCAGGAAAACATAGAAATGGCGTCTGTCTAAAAGGGGGCAGGTAACACACAGTAAGGTGGTTGTAGAAACGATCGGTGTTGTAAATTATCGTAGCTGTGTTGGGAAAGAACCAGAGCTCCAGGCCCTAATAGAAAGCACTGAAGCTCAAACAGTTATAGGTACGGAAACCTGGCTAAAGCCGGAAATATGTTAAGCCGAAATTTTTTCAAACGACCTAACAACGTACAGAAGGGATAGATTAAACATAGTTGGTGCTGGAGTATTTATTGCTGTCAGAAGTAGTTTACCTTGTAGTGAAACTGAAGTAGATAGTTCCTGCGAAATAGTTTGGGTAGAGGCTGTACTTGTCAATCGGACTAAACTGGATCGTTTTACCGACCCCGACTGAGAGGATATAGTTGCTGAACAGTTCAAAGAAAACGTGAGTCTCATTTCAAATCGGTACCCCACTAACACAATTATAGTCGGTGTTGATTTCGATCTATCCTCGATATGCTGGAAAATTTATACCTTTAAAGGCGGCGGTACGCATAAAACGTCAGCCGAAATTGTACTGAATGCTTTCTAAAAAAATTATTTTGAACAATTAGTTCGTGAGCCCACTCGAAGCATAAATGGTTACGAAAGCGTACTTGACCTCATAGCAGCAAATATTCCTGGATGAATAGGTAGTATCATGACGAATACAGGGATTAGCGACCACAAGTCAGTTGCCCGTACACTGAATAGTGTAACACCTACAACCATCAAAAAGAAACTTAAAGTACATCTGTTTAAAAAAAGCTGACAATGCTCTTAACGATTTTTAAGGAAACAGCCTCCACTCCTTCCGATCTGATCATGTAAGCGTAGAAAAGATGTGGAATGATTTCAGAGAAATAGTATCGATTGCAATTGAGAGATATATATACCACATAGATTAATAAGTGATGGTACTGATCCCCCATGGACAAAACGGGTGAAATCGCTGTTGCAGAAGTAACGAAAAAGCATGCCAAAACTAAAAGAATCCAAAATCCGCAAGACTAGCCATGTTTTGCAGAAGTTCTAAATATAGCGGTTACTACAGCGAGATGCTCTTGATAATTTCCGCAACAAAACTCTGTTTCGAAATCTGGCGAAAAACCCAAAGAGATTCTGGTCATGCATGAAGTACACCAGTGTCAAGACGCCATCAGTACCTTCACTGCGCGAAAGTAACGGTGGAGTCACTGATGACAGTGCTACTAAAGTAGAGTTAAGAAACGTGGTTTTCCGAAACTCCTTCAGCAACGAATACGAAGCAAGTATTCCCGAAGCCCAGTCAACAGAAAGTGCCAAAATGAGAAGCATATATCCTCGGTGTAGCAAAGCAGCTTAAATCACTTATTAAAGGCAAGGTTTCCGTTCCAGATTGTATACCAGTCAATTTCCTCTGAGTGTGCTGATACAATAGCTCCATGTTTAGTAATTATGTACAACCGCTCACAGAAAGATCCGTACCTAAAGACTGGAAAATTGCTCAGGTCACACCAATTTCTTAAAGTACTGCCTTTTGTGATGTTTAACAAAACTGTTGGCAAGCGTACTTGTTATACAAATGGGCACGGCAAAGGCTTAAGGTCGTAAAAAAAATTTCAGCGTTAAACTGGAAATAGTTGTAGGAGAGTATCAGAAGTAATAACCTAATGACATCTTTAATTTCTTGTACATTAGGTTTTTGTGTTGGAGAAGATACTCATCAGTAATTTTAATAGTCTCATAAATGTGAATGTTAACAAGTAAATTAACTACGTTAAAGGATACGGAATTACCATCATCAGAAATGGAAAAGTTTTTAATTTTAGCTGTTAGTTAAAGGGAATTTTTGACAGTGTAGTATTCTTCAAAAACATAATATTCTTTAAATGGTGTATATAATTTTTTGCCGATTTCGTAGAAGCGCCGTCTGTATAGTTAACACTGTGGACAGGAAGCGAAGGCGGCGTGCAGTCGGAGTCGATGCTGGGCACCAATTGTCGGCTACGACGGGACTGCCCGGGAGGCACACTTACACTCCAGTGGCCGCACGAGTCACGGTGGATGCAGCGAAAGGTCCGCAGCAGCAGTGATACTGTCGCGGTTGTGTGCACCACCTGTTCTAGTGTCTCGTGTGCACCAAGGACCTCTGCAGACCGAGTTGCAACTTTCTTAGCTCGCTGGACTGTGCAGTTGCTAATTTACAGGGGCTGTGCCCGATGCAGCCCGCCTGGCAGTAGTGTGTTGCAGCGTGGCGTCAGCGCCTGACAGCTTCCGCAACTGGACGAATGAACTGGCGGTAAAAAAAAGTCACAACTACTTTCGTTTTCTGACAAAGGCTATAGCCAAAAATTTAGTTATAGAGTTTGATGGTCTTTTCTATGTGCCTGAGCGATCATCCTTACGGTGAGTTGCTGACTACTCTCAGAGTATTTGCTCGAGTTACCCGTTGCGTGTGTTATCGCCGCGGTCTCATTTCATCGACGTGGTGACTGTGACATGTGAATGGCTGGCCACATGAATGGACTTTCGTGGCGGGCCAAAATTGCAGGCCATTTCTGTGGGTCTCTCTAACGGATCGGGCCTGCCGATCCAAAGCCCATAGTTTGCCACTAATGTGCGGGTACTACCATGGACCTAGGACTGTGGTGACCCTCCTCGGCCCCAGGCGATGTATTTCGGGAATCGTGACTGTCTCACAGCAAGTACATTGTACAGTGCGGCGTTTGATACAAAATTTATTTATTATAGTATATTTTGGCACTTCGAAAGTAGTTTATATATTTGAAAGAATGGACGATAAGAAAAAAAAATTGTGGCAATCGCAGGCAGTTTGTACACTATGAAGTCATGTATTTATTGAAAGAAAAAGAATCACACAATACCTGTAGATAATAGACATAACTCAGTGAGCAATAACCGACAATTACGAACATAGAAGCATAATTTTATTAGCAGTCACCTACAGTGTTGGTTGACACACCTCTTCCCCACCTTGTACATTTATTTCGAGAGGCCTACTTTTTTTCTGAGATTATTTTAAATACCATCACTGCTTTCAGGAATGTGTCTCGCAACTCCAAGAAAATGCATATTTTCGTCACCAAATAGGTTTCGCTTTATGAAAATAAAATCAGTGATCTTAATTAAACATATCTACCATTGGGCTTCCTTTCTCCATCTACAAGCAGTTCATTACACAACATTTTGATGTTAGTACTTAAGATTTTTGTTCACACGTTCAGAAACACAGAGGTCATTACTTTTTTTTTACAATTTAGGTCTTTCACTTGGGGGAAAGTTGTGGCAACCCTGTAATAGGTTTCAATTTTCAGTCTCATTGCAGCATTGTTATTTAAGACAAGGCATAAGAATGTAATGGGTTTGAATCATTGCATGTCAGTCATCCATGAACTGCCAAATCTTACACGTCATTAAGACACATTTTCAAAAGAGAAAAAAGGTACATTGCATAATATACAAAAAAAAAAAAAACGAAAAAATGGACTCGCTCGGTGAGGATGTTATACAAACTTAATTATGTATGTAGACAGTTCATACGTTCCGGGAGTAGAGAATCTCGACTATTTTCACCCGTTATCGACATTGATCCTGGCAAGATACCGATCCCACGGATTAAAAGATTTTCGAGGATGTTTTCATTTTAATAGTATAAATGTGACAAAGTCATGCAGGAAGCAGGCGACCAGTATTATTATTTTAATAATGAACAGCCTCTGTTGCACCGCTTACCTAGACTTTACCCAGGTTTCAGTAGGGATAACTCAACCTTCTTCAGAATAACAGTGTTTACTGTGTGTTCATAGTGGAGATCCAGTACAGCACTCGTGGCTGCCGTATCGCGGTCGCGAAGTGGGGCCGAGGCAGTGCCAGATAAGTTTTACAGTCTGGCGATAGTTTATGAATTAGTAGTATTAACTTGGCGATGTCCACTATGGACAGACAGTAGATATGTTATTGTGAAGAAGGTTGGGTTATCCCGACTGAAACACAGGTAAATTCTAGATAAACGGTGCAAGTGAGACTGTTCATTATTAAAATTAATGTTTATACAGTTGGTGACAGGACCGCGAAATGTTGAAGATATTTAAGTATTACTGTTATTAGAGTAATTAGAAGTTTTGCATTGAGGCTAACTGCGTCTATTCTGCGAAATTTTGCTTCACATGCAACTTTGAACGACATATGCACATGAAGTAATCGCATATGGATATCTGATGACGGCTACATTCCGAAACACAATACTGCCATTCCTTGCGCGATATTTGACGTTTAGTATTGGGACCCAGTCAACATGAACGCAGAACTACTGATGTTGTAATTTGAAGTTCGATGTTGGATAACAATTTCCGTGTGATATAATAACAAATTGCCAGTTTTCGGATTTTTCCTTTACGTGTACTGTAAAACCTTGCTCCTTGCTAATTTTCATTAGTGTAGGTCAACAGAAAGTGCCCTCTAGGTCTGTATATTTTACACCGTGAAGGGAACACGACCTCTGTATGTGAAAAAAATTTCAACTTGATACATCTCCCCGTTCCCGAAGCAAAGGATCTGCAACAGACAGACGAAAACAAGGGTAAAAGATTAAGTGGTATATTTAGCCAAAAACATGGCACACTGCACTTAAAAATACAAAAAAGAAAGGCACCGAGATTCGAACTAGCGACTTCTACTGTTCCTGCACGCTCATTATCGCTAGACAACCAAGCCCGACATTTGCTTTTTTATGCTTATGGGGGGGGGGGAGGATTTATTTTAATTGGTTGTGATGCCCAGATAACATACACGTAAACGCGATCCTGTTGCCAGTTACAGAGCAGTAAAACGCCCAACTCACATCAGTATATTGCTTTATTTGTATCAGATATTCGAGCACAATTTCCATCTGTACTTGTGTAAACTTTTAAGAAGCGAATCGCCATAACTACGCTTACGTCTTTGGTCACGAGATATTTTTTGTACGCCTACTGTCAAACTCTGTATTACCTTTTGCGTCGGTAATCACGTGCTGATTACCAAGTAGCAGCCGACAGTTAATAAATGTTTTACTTTTTATCAGCGCACCTTGTATTCACGCATACGACTGTGTACAGTTCTCAGAGATTATCAGCATTAACTTCCAAGCTATCCACAAGGAATCAAGAGTGGCATTAGAGCCACCCTGAAGTCTAGGCTGGTCTTCACGGTGGCACGAAATCTTGGTCAAGCAGAAAATTTATAATTCTGAACTCAGGCGTAACGAGTTACCTCAGACTGAATGAGCTCCCCCCTGCTAAGCAGCATGGATTCCGAAAACATCGACTACGTGCAACCCGACTCGAACGACAGTCTGAAAACCAGAGATCAAGGCAGACAGGGGAAAACGGTGTTTACTGATTTCCGAAACGCATTTCACTCACCAGGACAACTGTGCTTTTTAAGTGAATTGGGTTTTGCATGATCTATATTCTCGAAATTCATGCTGGCTCGCGTTGAGGTCGTTCTGTTTGACCTCAGAATATGTTCTAAGGTATTACAGCAAATCGATAGCGAAAAATAAAACTGTGCAGTTAAACAGGCGAAAAAATGGCGTACCCTATTACCGTGATGCCAAAGAGTCGCAGTTGTAACAGCTGAAATCATACAAATACATTGTTGTAACACTTAATAGGTACAAGAAATGTCACGACCACAATAGTCTGAGTTGTAGGTAAAGCAGCAAAACAGTGCAGCTGACAATCCCCGCGAATTTCCGCTAGCCCCTTGTAACTCAGGGCAGGCTGCCGCTTCTTGTGGTCGAACAGCCAACCCCTTACTGCATTCCACGGTTACGCCGATGGCGAAGGCTGTGGTACTGAGATGAGAAGAATTTAGTGCACGAAGGCTGAGGGCTTACACATCCACACTATGTTCGTTTAGGACTTAAGCTCACGTTCTCTAAACACTTCCATAGTGGAAAATGATGAAAGGTTTCTGTTCCAGTAGTGTGCTGCAGCGTTGGCTCTTGCTATACCGTGCCCAGTTGGCTGTGTTTTGCCTTGCAATGCATAACACACTCATCCACTCGCCACTTTTATTTATCATCATCCCAATGAACCATGAACCATGGACCTTGCCGTTGGTGGGGAGGCTTGCTTGCCTCAGTGATACAGATAGACGTACCATAGGGCAACCAAAACGGAGGAGTATCTGTTGAAAGGCCAGACAAAGGTGTGATTCCTAAAGAGGGGCAGCAGCCTTTTTAGTAGTTGCAGGGCAACATTATGGATGATTGACTGATCTGCCCTTGTAACACGAACCGAAACGGCCCTGCTGTGCTGGGACTGCGAATGGCTGAAAGCGAGGGGAAACTATGGCAGAAATTTTTCCCGAGGGCATGCACATTTACTGTATGGTTAAATGATGATGGCGTCCTCTTCGGTAAAACATTTCGGGGGTAAAATAATCCCCCATTCGGATCTCTGGGCGAGCTCTACTCAGTAGGATGTCGTTATCAGGAGAAAGAAAACTGACGTTCTACGGAACGGAGCGTGGAATTTCAGATCCCTTAATCGGGCAGGTAGGTTAGAAAATTTAAAAAGGGAAATGGATAAGTTAAAGTAAGATATAGCGGGAATTGGTGAAGTTCGGTGGCAGGAGGAACAAGACTTTTGGTCAGGTGACTACAGGGTTATAAACACAAAATCAATGAGGGGTAACCAGGAGTAGGTTAAATAATGAATAAAAAAAATAGGAGTGTGGGTAAGCTACTACAAACAGCATAGTAAACGCATTATTGTGGCCAAGATAGATACGAAGCCCACGCCTACCACAGTAGTATAACTTTATATGCCAACTAGCTCTGCAGATGACGAAGAAATGTATGATGAAGTAAAAGAAATTATTCAGATAGTGAAAGGAGACGAAAATTTAATAGTCATTGGTGACTGCAATTCGGTAGCAGGAAAAGGGAAATAAGGAAACGTGGTAGGTGAATATGGATTGGGGGGGGGGGGGGGGGGAAGAAATGAAAGAGGAAGCCATCTGGTAGAATTTTGCACGGATCATAACTTAGCTATGATTAACACTGGGTTCAAGAATCATGAAAGAAGGTTGTATATGTGGAAGAGACCTGGAGATACTGCAATATTTCACATTATATAATGGTAAGACAGAGATTTAGGAAACAGGTTTTAAATTGTAAGACATTTCCAGGGGCAAATGTGGACTCTGGCCACAATCTATTGGTTATGACCTGTAGAAACTGCAAAAAGGTGGGAATTTAAGGAGATGGGACCTGGATAAACTGAAAGAACCAGTGGTTGTACAGAGCTTCAAGGAGACCGTAAGGGAACAAATGACAGGAATGGGGGAAAGTAATACAGTAGAAGAAGAATGGGTAGCTTTGAGAAACGAAGTAGTGAAGGCAGCAGAGGATAAAGTAGGAAAAAAGATGAGGGCTGCTAGAAATCCTTGGGTAACAGAAGAGTTATTGAACCTAACTGATGAAAGGAGAAAATATAAAAATGCAGTAAATGAAGAAGGCAAAAAGGTATACAAATGTCTCAAAAATGAGATCGACAGGATGTGTAAAATGGCTAAGCAGAGATGGGTAGAGGACAAATGTAAGGATGTAGAGGCTTGTCTCACCAGGGGTAATATAGATACTGCCTACAGGAAAATTAAAGAGAACCACTTGTATGAATATCAAGAGCTCAGATGGAAACTCAGTTCTAAGCAAAGAAGGGAAAGCTGAAAGTTGGAAGGAGTATATAGAGGATCTATACAAGGGTGATGTACTTGAGGACAATATTGTGGAAATGGAAGAGGATGTAGATGAAGATGAAATGGGAGATATGATACTGCATGAAGAGTTTGACAGAGCAGTGAAAGACCTGAGTCGAAAACCTTCCATTAGAACTACTGACAGCCTTGGGAGAGCCAGTCCTGACAAAACTCTACCATCTGGTGAGCAAGGTGTATGGGACAGGCGAAATACCCTCAGACCTCAAGAAGAGTATAATAATTCCAATCCCAAAGAGAGCAAGCGTTGACAGATGAGAAAATTACCAAACTATAAGTTTAATAAGTCACAGCTGCAAGGTACTAACGCAAATTCTTTACAGATGAATGGAAAAAACTAGAAGCCAACCTCGGGGAAGATCAGTTTGGATTCCGTAGAAATATTGGAACACATGAGGCAATACTGACCCTACAACTTACCTTATAAAGTAGATTAAGGAAAGGCAAACCTACGTTTCTAACATTTGTAGACTTAGAGAAAGCTTTTGACAATGTTGACTGGAATACTTGCTTTCAAATTCTAAAGGTGGCAGGGGTAAAATACAGGGAGCGAAAGGCTATTTACAATTTGTACAGAAACAAGATGGCAGTTATAAGATTCGAGGGACATGAAAGGGAAGCAGTGGTTGGGAAGGGAATGAGACAGGGTTGTAGCCTCTCCTCGATGTTATTCAATCTGTATATTGTGCAAGCAGTAAAGGAAACAAAAGAAAAGTTCGGAGTAGGTATTAAAAGCCATGGAGAAGAAATAAAAACTTTGAGGTTCGCCAGTGACATTGTAATTCTGGCAGAGCAGTTGAACGGAATGAATAGTGTCTTGAAAGGAGGATATAAGGTGAACATCAACAAAAGCAAAACAAGGATAATGGAATGTAGTCGAATTAAGTCAGGTGATACTGAGGGAATTATATTAGGAAATGAGACACTTAAAGTAGTAAATGAGTTTTGCTATTTGGGGAGCAAAATAACTGATGAGAAGTAGAGAGGATATAAAATGTAGACTGGCAAGGAAAGCGTTTCTGAAGAAGAGAAATTTGTTCACATCGAGTATAGATTTATGTGTCAGGAAGTAGTTTCTGAAAGTATTTGTATGGAGTGTAGCCCGGTATGGAAGTGAAACATGGACAATAAGAGAATAGAAGCTTTCGAAATGTGGTGCTACAGAAGAATGCTGAAGATTAGATGGGTAGATCATATAACTAATGAGGAGGTATTGGATACGATTCGGGAGAAGGCGAGTTTGTGGCACAACTTGAGTAGAAGAAGGGATCGGTTGGTAGGACATGTCTGAGAACATCACCAATTTAGTATTGGAGGGCAGCTGGAAAGGTAAAAACGTAGAGGAAGACCAAGAGATGAATACAGTAAACAGATTCAGAAGGATGTAGGTTGCAGTAGGTACTGGGAGATGAAGCAGCTTGCACAGGATAGAGCAGCATGGAGAGCTGCATCAAACCAGTATCAGGACTTAAGACCACAACATCCCAATGATCAAATTTGTGCTGTATTCATATTAATTTATCTCATTTTTAATACAATATACAACAAATAAATGTTTTTATGACACAAGAAATTATGTGCTGGACAGATCTATTCCTTGAAGTTGTGATTTCATTTGCCACATCATATATTTCTCTACAGTTGAGCAGAGCTATTCACTTATACTTTAGTGACATTTTTTAAGCATGTGGTTATTGATCTTCTTATGGGCTTGCCAGACACATTCACTGATGAAATTTTGTTCATCACATGAAATTAAATCCTTATACATTTGTGCACAGCTATTCACTTATGCTGTAATAACGTTTGTCAAGCATGTTGTTCTTTATAACTGTTTTAAATTTATCCTAATTTTCCAGCTCTTTGATATGTTTTGGTAGTGCATTAAAAAGTTTGATGCCTTGATTACATACATGTTTCTGACTTTGGGTCCTTATTACAGCCTGTAAGTGGAGATTTTTACATTGCCATGTATGGTAACCTGTATTGGTTTATCATTTTGTCCCGATTTTGTTTGATCACCGACAGACATTTCAGAATGTATAATGATGGAATTGCAAAAATTTCCAATGCTTTAAAAAGGGGCCTACAACGTGTTTGATGTGGGCTCTGGGTCGTTATCTCAATAGGGTGTTTTTGTAATTTGAAAATCTCATTTAAACAACAATTTGTTTTTCCTCAAGGATACTATCCTATAGGCCTCAATTGACTGGAAAAAGCCAAAATATACTAATCTGGTACAGTCATTACTACAAACTCTTGAAATTATTCCAAGTACAAAACATGCTGAATTGGGTTTTAGTGCTAAGCTCACCACATGGTCCTTCCAGTTTATCTTCTCATCAATGTGCATACCCAGGAATTTTGCTCACTGAACTCTTTCAAGTTGTTTCCCTCCATAGTGAGATGTAGGTCGTCATGTTCACTTATTCTTACATATTGCACATAATTAGTTTTTTTTTTGCATTCAGTGTTAGCTTGTTTGCACCGAGCCATTTTTGTGTATCTTGTAGGACATGGTCCACAATAGTGTGCAATGACTGCTTCATAAAACAAACAATTAAACTAGTATCTTCAGCAAAACAACTTGATTCTAGCTTTTCTCTCTGGCACATGAATATAATTAATGTAAATGGGGAACAGCAAGGGGCCTAATACACTTCTTTTGGTGCTGTAATTCCAACCACCGTCATCCTCTTTTCCAGATACTACTCAAGCCACTTTTTGTTCCGGTCCTCAGATACCTATAGCTTCAAGCTTTTCCAAAAGTATGCTGTGGTCAACAGTGTCAAAGGCTTTTGACAGCTCTAGATTTATCCTGACAACACTTTTTCCCTCTCCCAATTTACTAATTATTTCTTTTGGGTTTTTTCCAGTAAAGCTGTTTCGGTACTACTCCCAGCTAGAAATCCATGCTGATTACTGTTTATCAGATTCCATAATTAAGATAATGTGTCACTCTATATTTGATTAGTATCGCCAAAACCTTAGAGAAAGTTGGGAGAAGTGAGACAGGTCTGCAGTTTTCTGTTTCAAGATTATCACTCTTTTTCAACAGGGGAACGAATTTAGAAATTTTCGTTTCTGTGGAAAAAACTTGCATATTTTTTGACAAAATACAGTTGATATGCTACACTGGGTTTTTTCTTTATTGTGTAGATACACGGTCTGGTCCATAATATTAATGTGACCACTGCCTGCAATCAAAATCGACATGCAGTAATCACTCACAGACAACACCACTAGCAGTGAAGGGTATACAAAGCATGTTGGGAGCCAGAGAAAATAGTGCAGTTGTCACTGTAAGGAGGAGACAAAATGTGCACTGTCATTGGCTTTTGGGGAAAGGGTGGAAGCATTTGGGAATGAGTAAGTCTGTAAACTGTTTGCATGTCAGTGTGGTTAAAGTATACTGTGCTATTCAGAATTGGTGCCGTGGATATTGTTGTGTAGTCATGGGCCACAGATGACAGGGGTGAGTGTCAGCTGCAGAGACGTGCATCTGTTAAACAACTGACCACCCAGATGAACCGAGAGGCTTTTCAAATGACAGATGGCCATTGGCATGCACATTGTTAAATGTCTGAAAGCAAAACACACTGCAACAACTGTCAGAATGGGGCACAACAGGGGAGGGAGTCTGTGGCATTCCCTGGGTGGTGATGATATTCTGGGAGGCACAAAGGATCAACAGATGTATCCGTCTGTCCTCGAGGGCCGTGTCCACCCGTACACACAGTTTGTTTTTATTCAGCATAGTGACATTTACCAGCAGTACAATGCAACACAGCTCGCAGTGTACATGTGTGGTTCAAACAGCAACAGGACGAGTTTATTACATGCCTCTAACCACCAAAGTCCTCGGATTTAAACCAACTGAGAATCTGTGGGAACCCCCCTGCCAGGGTGTATTGTCTGTGGATCCTCACATGAGAAACCTAGAACACCTGGACTTGGCAATGAAATAGTAATGGCTCCTAACCCCTGTTAATACAGAACCTCACAGCCACGTGGGGGAGCCCAGTTTGATACGGGATTTTTGTGTCCTTGGAAAGTGGGCATTGTGTTGTTCTTGTCATCAACAAGCATGTCTCAAAAGCAGCATAAAATGAAAAGAATTGCAGTAGGCAACTGATCGAGTCTGGATGGGGTCTGCCAGTCATTAATGCCATATGATCATTTCCATGAATCTCTTCCTGCATGTCTCGCAACGGTGTGCACTGCAAAAAGAGGTTATTCGAGGTCTTGACGGGTAGTCACATTAACGTGTCTGGACAGTGTATTTTCAGAAGAAATGAAGGTAACAAACTAAATAAATCATAATTACATTATTACTTTGCAGTGAGCCACAGGAGACCAAGGTCCATTGTACCAAAATACTCATAAAACATCTTTGAACCACCACCTGAATTTTATCAGTGGAGTTCATCTCACCCTTTATGTAGGAGAAAGTAAAAAACCTCCATAGACAATTTCAGAGGAGCCTCATATCTGATAGTACACTGATAAGATATCTTTTCGGTTGCTACTTTGGACTTGTGATCACTGTATGTTTCTGAGGAAAGGCCATAATGTTCAGACTTTGGTGACCAAGGTAGACAAAAGCTTTTAAATTTTGAAATAGTATCTTTGTTTGTTTATAGCCCAACACATTTAGCATATTTAGTCACTGTTCCTCTTTGGTACGTTTCCCTTTCTAATGCTCTAGGTGGAATGAAGTGGTCATATGGACATTGATACCTGGGAGTCACTTGCTGGGTAAGTTTGGCTGACAAGTAGCAGGTCTTTTCTGTTGACACCACGGTGGGTGACTTTCATGCTGGCGATGATGAATCAATAATAAGGACAACATATCACCCACTCCCTGAGCAGAGAGAAGGTGCGACATGACTGGAAATGAACTGCATGGCAGTCAGATATGCTGACCACTCAGTGAAGTGGGTCGATAGATGCTACTCAACGTTATTTGCCTCCCTTCATCACATATTTTATAATGTGCCTTTTACATGCTCTTTCCTCAACCCTCCTCGTATGGGATTATTCTCTCCCAAATGCTTGTCTACAAGGAATGTTGTACCACACAATGTGGCCACATTAAGATCCTAACTCGTAGTTAGTCATCGAGATGAACATTGTAAGTTGCCATTGACAGTCAGTCTCAAACACAACAGGAATCACTGCAGACCCATGTCTACTAGTTTTCAACCAAATATTGTGATGCCAAGTTGCATGCAGTGGGACCGTTGCAGAAGACTATTGAGGCATAAAAATGTATATGTTGTCAGTGGAGCAAACACCACATAAACTGGACAGCAGGTGACTTGAAATGTGTGGTGGTTTAGCCTCTTTCTGAGAACATATCAAGGGCTCTGACAGCACAATAGGGTTTTTAACCTGCAATGGGCAGAGGATAAACAGAGTGTCTCAAAAGTTACAGAACACTTATGTTGTGTAACAGCATGCAAACAAATTTGACCTAAGGTATTGTCACAAAGTTTTATGCAGTTTAATCAATTTCAACATGTGGGCACAATTTCCAGTCTGTTATCAGGATCGATCCACATTCAGCACATTATATCTGCATCACCTGTGGCAAGGACAGAAATGATTTTGTTCATTAAATTTTTGATTTGGTTGACAGCTGCTTGTTAGACTCTGTCCTTGGTATGTGCTCACAGAAACAAGCCCATGTTTCTAATGCCTGTTGGCCTAGAACACCAGGGAATAGGACCACCCCTGCCATTTCAGCATACCTCGTAACACCTGGTCCGCAACATCTGCCACAGTGCACCATATTGCTGGAAAAAGACTGTGTCTCGGGAGTCAGCCAGTCAGAGTAACAGCCTGAGCATATCAAGGTAAGAGGTTTTTTTTCTGAGGATAAAATGGTCCCAGAATACCATCAACCATCAAACAACACAACACATTCCCTGCCATGTACCTCTTCCATCACAGTATGTGGATTGGTAACATATCATTATCTTCTCACTGGATATGTATATACTCTGAATTGCCAACAAAACTGGCTTAGGCATGCGTATTCAAATACAGGGATTTGTAAACATACAGATTATGGCACTGCAGTCGGCAATGCCTATATAAGACAACATTTTTCTGGCACAGATGCTAGATTGCTTAGTGCTGCTACAATGGCAGCTTATCAAGATTTACGTGAATTTGAATGTGGTGTTATAGTTGGCATATGAGCAATGGGACAAAGCATCTCCAACGTAAGAATGAAGTGGTTATTTTCATGAGCATTCAGTGAATATCCGGAATCTAGTAAAACATAAGATCTCCGACATCATTGCAGCCGAAGAAAGATCCTGCAAAACAGGACCAACAACTGAAGAGAATCATTCAAAGTGACAGAAGTGCAACCCTTCTGCATATTTCAATGCTGGGCCATGGACAAGTGTCAGAGTGTGAACCATCACCGATATGAACTTTTGTAGCGGAAGGTCCACTTGTGTACCCTTGATGACTGAACGACACAAAGCTTTATGCCTCACCTGGGTCCATCAACACCGATACTTGACT
The DNA here is from genome assembly GCF_023897955.1 of Schistocerca gregaria. Lineage (NCBI taxonomy): Eukaryota > Metazoa > Arthropoda > Insecta > Orthoptera > Acrididae > Schistocerca > Schistocerca gregaria. Next base: position 17,699 of record NW_026061889.1, on the reverse strand, counting down.
GTTGATGAGTGGAAACGCATTGCCTGGTCGGACAAGTCTCATTTCAAACTGTGTCGTGCAGTTGGACACGTACAGGCATGGAGACAACCTCTTGAATCTATGGACACTGCATGTCAGTAGGGGACAGTTGTAGCTGGTGGAGGCTCTGTAATGATGTAGGAGGCATGCAGTTGGAGTATATGGCTAGGTATGACCCTGAAAGGTGACACATACATAAGCATCCTGTCCATTGGGAATTCTGATGGACTCGGTCAATTCCAGCAGGACAATGATACAGTTGGCAGGTCCAGAATTGCTACAAAGTGGTTCCTGGAACACTCTTCTAAATTTAAACACTTCCACTGGCCACTAAACTCCCCAGATTTGAAAATTGAGCTTATCTGGTATGATTTGCAATGTGCTGCTCAGAAAAGATACTCACATAGCCCTCTATGCAGCATTCAAAGTGTCAATTCCTTCCATCACTACTTCAGACAATAGTCATGCCCATGAGGCACAATTGATTACTAAACTTAGCCAGCACTGTACAACTGATGCGTGTTATGAAGATATAACATACTTTGCTCAGAGACAATAAAAGTGTGTGGGTAAATACTTTTATCAAAACTGAACATGAATGCCCAAAAATAGAGTTAAGTTCCAATATTTGCAGCTCTTGCTATGTAGATGAAGTTTACTTTTAAAAACAAGAGTAGAAGGCTTAGATATATCATGCAAGATTATTTATAGTGATATTAATGTAGGTAAGATGTAAAGAGAGATAGGGGGGCAGGTTTTTTTTTAATTTAATTATTTTTGAAATATAAAGCCTTCATAGTTGTGAAGGCAAGATTTGTCATTGAGCAAGTAGACTGGTGCTGTATCTCTATTGAAAGATATTTCAGTTCCTTCAAGAAAGTCAGATTTCTTGCCTGGTTCTTTTCTACACTGATTGCCACAATTCTTGCCCAGTAACTCATTCTGCAAAGTCAGATTTGTTTTGGATGTTAAGACAGAGTGCATCCCTGTGCTTCTACCAGTTTGTTTATTGCAGAAGTTTGGACATACCTGACTTGTGATATTCTTGCTTAGTGCTTTCAGTATTGTGTTGCTTGTGAAGAAGCTTATTTTTATGTCATACAACTTGAAGAGGTTGGCATGAAATCTTCCTTGAGGAAGGTCAGCTTATTACAAAGATGGTCTTCCTGTTTGTGGGTGGTTGGTTTAATTTATGTATTACAGTGGGAATGTATTCATAACTGGAGGCAGCTGATTTTACAATTTGTGTTTCTTTTTATATTTCACTTGTATCCATTGGATCATTACGCATGTGATTAAACATTCTTCTGAAGAACACATTTTTATATTGATATGGATGGTAACCCTGGTAATTGTTGGCTTCCTGGAAATTTCAGAATTTTATATAAAAAGTTTTGTTAATGTTTCATTCCTACAGTGAAATGAATTGAATTTTGTGGTGTAATTTATTAATTTCTTCAGCTAGATTTTCCATTTCCTTTGGTTGTTCTGTTGAAAATAACGAAATGAGAGTGTCGCAATTTTCTGTATTCTCAATGAATAAACTTATTCTAGGTCCCTACAGCTGTTGTGTGATAATCTAGTGTAAATTCCTGCAGATAAGAAAGGGATTTTGAACTCATGTCCATATAGTTTCCATAAGCTGCACTCGTATGCTATACTTATAGAAATGATTCTGGTTGTTATTGAGTACAGTGGTTCTACCTGACAGCAGTTTCTAGTAATTTTTGCCAGGACCTGCCAAGAATAACACTGCTGCCTTCCGACAGTTCTCTCAAAACCCGGTGATGTAAGCACGGGCATTAGAATGCTTTTGAGTCTCGCAGCAAGACCACTAACAAGGTTTTGCCCCCTGCTGAACACCAAACCCACAGACAGTCTGGTTTTCTTTTTGTGAAAGTGAAAATTGAACCATTGTGGGTGCTATGATTGTCAGTTTCCATTAACATGACACAAGCAGAGTGGCAGGTATTATAAAAAACGGTGCCATATCTTGGCGAACTTCTTTGATTTGTTAAGCACTGCCCTAAAAACAGCAGAATGCCAAAGTTATGAGGTGATGTGAGATATTATGCTTGATATCATTACAGCCCACTATAAACTAGAGATTGCTTCTGCCAAGTAATCAAAATGTGGTCCATAAAGAAACTTTGTTATTCCAGTAGGCAGCGGGTCATTGATGTTTAGTATGCTTGAGAGCTGTTCTTTGTTCACACAGTGTTACTCATGAAAAATGACATCTTAGGCATGTATTGACCTAACCAATGACAACTGGCTTTGGCGAAACTTATTACTAGTCAATACCTGTTATGTGTTCAGTTGATGAATTTACACATTTGTCTATCTGGCATAGCAGTTCACAATATTTTTCCCTTTCTTCTGTGGTGGTTTGTTCTCTCACACCCCTAGTCAAGAGGACCAACTGTCATGGTCTTAAATAGTCCTTGATTGGCATACATAATCCTTCCTAGTGTCTCTAGATCTTTCAAAGGAACATAAACATCTCACTTCATTTTTCTGTCTCTTCTCAGCCTTGAGAATCCAGTTCCGTGCACCACCAAGATTATATAGCCACTGGCCTAATTGGAGTGATTCTCACACATTCTAATTTCTCATTCCATTTCCTTTTAGTTTTTTCTTTGCTTTCTACTACATCACAAGTTCTAGAAAACTTGTCTATTTAGTAAAACGTATGCTCCCAACATAAAGGAACTATCAGACCACACAGAAGACCTGAAAATTTAGTTTGATTTTGGAGCAGAACAACTGGTGTTGGCAGTAAAAAAATTTATAATTTTGGTGTGGAGCAACCTTACTTACCTTCTATTGTTGTGACAGAAATACTAATAAACATTTAACATGTATTTGGTCCAAAGAAGTTTATTTCTACAGTGTCTGCTAGGATGCCATTGTTTATCAGTGAACAATGTAAACCACAAAAAAGTAAATGAGAATAATAGGGTTTAGGAGCATACTTGTCACAACCATTGTAGTGGAAGTGCTTCTGCTATGACTAACATTGTGTGAATGTTTCTAACTGGATGACAGTAAGACCATGGTCAGTACTGGAACCTGAAAGTACATTATCTTGCTCCTGCCCTTCTGCAGTAATATAAAAATGAAACAGAGTGTCTTCCAGTGTAGAATTTTAACATTTTAAAGTAGTTCCTAGAACATGTTTCAGTATTCAGGTTGCAAAAGAAATTTTTGGAGCATCTGTCAACGTTTTCAATTGTATAACTGTGTCAAAATGTACGTACGTCTTGTTCAGCAGTATTCAGTTTGTAAATATTTCAAGAGAGATGCTCTTTTTAATTTATTAAATGCCACATCAGTAAAGTGGCAATCTATGGGATCAAATTGAGGCAGTTTTAATATTGGACCTGGTATGGCCTACAGATGCACCATTGGTTATTTATACTAAACACAAGCCTTAGAACAAAATGAATAGCACTGAATGTAAACAAAATTTGAAAGAGGTAAGTGCTGGCACAGATTGCATTGACTTGTTTATCAAGTTTTGTATTGTCATCAGAGCTAATAAAGTTATTGCCAATAACAATGAACATGAAGGAGTTATAAGTCTGTCTTGTATCAATTGGCCAAAATTGAAAACTAATCGGTTAATGTGAGAACAAGGGGACATAAATGACAACATAATCTGGATCTTGGTGAAACAAACTCAAATGAATACAGATATTATTTAGTTACATTTACTAGCTGTTCTAGTTCCCCTCAACAATGTACAACTGCCTTTGGCTATGAGATTTAGCTTTATTGCAGCAAGAGAGAATGGATGCAAGGTATTTCAGTGTGTACTACAAGTATTTTGATGAATTTTCATTTCCAACAAGTAGTACATTCTGGCTGTAGGCATACAATTTTAAATGTATTGGGCCTAATTATTGTTTCTATTGTAAACATGACTAGCATTAGTGGTCATGTAAAAACAGTAGCACATATTATGTAGCTCTATTTGCTGAAGAGCTACTCAGGTCAGAATATTACAACCTATTTGTAGCCCACCTTATTGGTGAAATTACTGTAGCTGTGAAGTTGTCATTTGGAACAGAAGCGCACAATAAAGTATTTTGAGACCAGCAGAAGTGCTTTTTACCAATGTATGTAGGTAGTTCTAACAATTTTTCGTCCAGTGAGTCTTCCACCTAGCTTATGGTTTAACACTATGTAGCAGTGAGATAACAGGTGACCATCGGCATGATTAAATGTTTCTTAAACTAACTGTTTCTGTAAGTTGATAAAATTAACCCTTAAGTAATAAAAATGGTCATGTATATAGTTGCACACTGAAGTCCCAAATTATATTTATAATGCAGTGTTTGTTAATGTTGTAATGTGCCTACGAAACATTCATGGTTGAAATTTACTGTAAAAGATAGATGAATTTAAAAAAAATGCTAATGGTCTTCTTAATTTTGTTGGTTTCATTGTTCCCATCACCTATTACGTATGTGAGAAATATTAGCAGTGAGGCTGTTTTGTTTTTTCGTATGGCATCGAGTAATTACTTCATAGCAAATCCCAGAGGTTAAAAATGTTGTACTGCATGAAAGGCATGGTAATTCTACAGAGCTGCAGTTGCACTACCTTTGAGCTGTGTACATTTTTTAAAATACAAGCAGGTATCAGTTTTATGCTGTAAATGTCTTGGTAAGCTTTCCAGTGGAACAACCAGAAATCTGTGTGCAAATTAACACCATGCAAGCAGTGTAGGTAATGGTGACAGCTCTTTTAATACACCCTGTATATGAAAACAAACAACATACACACAATTTTCGAGTGTTTAGGAGAGGAAAAGAAGCTTTTTTTTTTATGTGACTGCCTCTAAATTTCTTTTTTTATAGGGGGAGACGATGTTGGTATATGAAGCACTGGTTACCAGTTCAGCTGAATGCATTGTCACTATTTGAGCAAGCATATTCCAGTTGTGCCATAATATAGACAGGTGATATTTTCTGAATTGCCCCTATACCAATAGTCACACCATATCTTGAGCATTACTAACAGGTCTGGCCCCACAAATTCTTTGTAAATGTAGATTTTTGTACACAATGTATGCAACTTTTTTAGGAGCACCTGCTGACCAGAGAGTAACAACCTCAGGATAAAAGCAAGTAGCTGTACAGGACAGAAGGGTTGGAGCTTGACTAGGGTAACTCAGAAAGTACCTTTGTCCTTGATTCACATTACCTGTCATGACTAGAGAGAGATGAACTATCTTTGTTTTGTTTAACTGTTAATTACCCCCTTGCCACACACACTGCTTAAACATAGTTACCATCATAAGCAAAAAATTACATTAAAAGGCGACAGGCACTTCCATTGAAGTCCTAAGTATGAGGTGCATCCTGAAAGTAATTGCCAAATCATTCTACTGCCACTGCAGCACTTGTGTTGTAGGTTCACACATTTCTCTGGTTCATTGTCTTGACACTGCAGCTCAATTTTGTGGTATTTATATTTGTTAGTGATCAGTCAAAATCTTTAGGACAACCTCTGAGCCCAGTGACTGTGAAGTGTGCTCTGTTATGTTTAGTTCCAACACACAGAACATTAAGCCAGCTGAAATTCATCAACTTGTAGACATTTACGGTGAGAAAGTGGATGAGACAGTTGAAGAAACACTCATGACGAAGCATGTGTTGGACAGCCTTCTGTTGTCACTGATGGTATGGGTGAGAAAACACATGGTTCACAATAAGAATGTATTTCAAAAACTGTTTTGCATGACTCAGTCATAAATTGCTTAAATTTTTGTGAATTGCGTTTGAAAAATGCTTTCAAAATTATGTACCTTGGCAGAGTTTTGACATTTCAGCACTGAATACAGTGATAAGGAAGATGAGTTCTTAAATAGAATCGTGACTGGTGATGAAACTTGGGGTCTTCATGTCACTCCAAAATAAAATCAACAACCTATGGAGTGAAGGAACTGACAGTCCGACAATCCTCCACCACCCCCAAAAAAGAAATCATAATGAAGTTGCAAGTGCAAAAAGTCAGGTGAAATGGATTCTGCGACCAACAAGGCATTCTGCTTGTTGAGTTCCTTCTCAGAGCTGAAACCATGAAAGCGGTATGATACTGCAAAACACCGAGAGAACTCCATCACACTATTCAAAACAAAAGATGCAAAACTCTCAATCGAATCATTATGATGCTTCATTTCTGCTGGTGGCACTGAAATCCTTACTAAACAATTCACTTGGGAACAGTGAGACCACCTGCCAATCAGTGCTGATCTCACATCTTCGGACTACCACTTTTACTTCATCATCAGTCAGGATGAAGGTGCTTGAACACCTATGATGATGTAAGCAAGTGTGATCAGTATTGGAGGTCTTAACTGGTATTATCTTTCTATGAAAAGGGCATAGAAAAGTTGGATTACTGCTATGACAAATGTCTGAACAGTGGTGGCTGTTACGGTCTGAAGAAATGTTTTCATGAGTCCTTTCCCACAATGGTACTTACTTTTCTGGCATGCCTTGTATATTTTAATGCCTTTTGGCATACCAGTGTGGGTATAAAAGCTGACGGAGAACACCCCACATCCTCTTCTTTACAGCAGTCACATAATGGGGATACTCAAGCCAATATGAACCACCTATTTTCTATCAGCAGCCATGTTTGACCATGAGGTTTGATCAGCATGTTGTTGAATCTTGTGGATCATACACAGGGTTATTCAGCTGCCCCTGCCATAAAGTTTTATGGAACCTGCAACATCTTCAAGAACCACACCCATGATTTTAATCTTCTCTCCTCCCTACATGCTCACTGTTAGTCCTGCAAAAACAATGAACAGAACCTTTTTGTATCAAAATTAACTACATTACATTTTGTACTTTGTTGGACACCACACATTCTGTGGCATTCAAGAAAAAAGGCATTTGAATGCCTGTCTTGTACTTTTTGTTAAATAATTCAAAAACTATGGCTTCTAGTAAAAATGTATCCCCTCCCCTCCCAAAAAGAAATGACTACATTAAATTTCCCACAAAAAGATCCTGTTCATTTTTTTATGTAGGACTAGTAATTTGCATGTAGTGGGTGAGAGAAATGAAAATCTTGCCCATGACATTTGTAGGCATTGCAAGTTGCATAAAACCCATGGGTAGGTGTAGTTTAATCATCGTGTACAGGTTTATCATGCCAAAAGAACTAATATAAGATTTCTCTGGCTTCATAAACAGCTCAAGAAACATTTTACACCACATTAATGTATAGTGTTTGCACTTTTCTTAATCAGAAAATCATTTCTCATTGCTTTCCTGACCACAGAAAATTCCTACACACAGCCAACTGTTTTTGTTGTTGTGGTCTTCAGTCCAAAGACTGGTTTGATGCAGCTCTCTATGCAAGCCTACATCTATTTGAACCTGCTTACTGTATTTCCCCCCTCAACAGTTTTCCCTCCTCTCACTCAAATCCCACCAACACCAAATTGATGATTCCTCGATGCATCAGCGTACGTCTTATCAACCAGTTCCTTCTTTTACTCATGTTGGGCTGAAAATTTCTTTCAGTACTGGGTCCCTGGTAATTTGATCTGCAACTGCATAATTATTCCATTAGCCACCTCTAGGTGCAGTGCAGAGGGTGTCGAGTGCCAGTAGTAGTCATCTATCCACTTATTGACTGCCTCTGTAACTTAGTGTTCACTGCTGCTGCCTATCATGGCGAGGACGCAGGTTTAGATTCCCTGTACTGCCAGGGATTTTTCTGGGTGAGAGGATTGGGAAAGTGTACATTCACCCTTGTGATGCCAACTGAGGAACTCGAGGACAAGAAAACTGACACAGGCAGGATAGTGGTGTGCTGGACGTCATTGGTAAACGATGACACGGTGGTCGGCCAGTACCAATGGACAGAGTTTACCTTATGTTTTATCCACGAAATCATCAAAATTTCTTCCTAGAAACACATTTCAAAAGATACCATCCTTTTCTAGCTTCAACTGCTTGTTGTTCACATCTCGTTTCGGAGCAAGGCTACACTTCACGCAGATACCTCCAGAAAAGACTCCGTAACATTTACATCCACTCCTAACATATTCCTCTTTCTCAGATATACAGTCCAGCCTGCATTTTATATCCTCTCTGTGTCAGCCAAAATCAATTATTTTGTTACCCAAATAACAAAACACTTCTATTATCTTCAGTGTCTCATTTCCTAATCTGCGAGGTTTGTCCGAAAAATACATATAAAAGTTGCATAATAACTTTATTTTGCAATTATTCAGGTATTACAATATGGTCTCCTTCAAAGTGCTCACCCTGAGACGTGATACACTTCTGCCAACGCCATTTCCACTGTTGATAACATTGCTGAAAGTCTTCAGTTGTGATGTTGTTTAGTTGCCATGTCGTTTCCACATCTCCCAATGCCACACCATTACGCATTTTTGGGAACATGAAGAACTCACACGGGACTAAATCCGGTGGTGATTGAGCTTCGGGCCAAAAACACAACGAGTGACATGTGTGCGGGTGCATTCTTGTGATGAAGGGTCGAACTCTTGCCACAAGAGCTCCGAGACGTGTCAGAACTTCAACGTAAAAATTTCCGTTCTGTCTCTGGCTGGGAGGGACAAATTCCTTGTGAACAATGCTCCAAGAATCAACACTGTCATCACATTGGACCTTGATTTTCGCGACTCTCCTGCTAGTTTCCATTCCTTGCTTTGAGCTCCACATCGAATTTCTAATACCAGGACACGTCTTCAGTTATGACTCGGTTGAGAAAGTCACCTCGTTCCTCTGCTTCCAACCAATCCCTACAGCACTCAACCCTCTTTGCTTTCTGTTCTGGTGTCAAGAGCTTCGGTACAATTTCTTCATTTCAAGTTTTTGTGAACAATTGTTTTGAGGGTTGACAGCTCGTCAGCAATCATTCTGTCAATCCACGGTCTTTAAGAACACAAGCTGCTGCACACTCCCACCTTCACGCAGAGTGCTCTGACTCGAACTGAGCATTGATTTGATTGATTACAGCAGTAGTCTCACCTGATGGTGACTGCAACCTGTAACATAAAGACATTATTCAACCTTTATACGTATTTTCCGGACAAACCTCGTATAATGGACAATGAAAAACTTCCCATTCTAGTTAGTTAGTTATATTAGTTGTTCCATGGATCATGAACACGATTCTTTCGTAATGATGTGGAACGTGTCACCTGCCATATTCTCCAGATCTGACTGTGTCAGACTTTTTCCTTGTCCCAAACCGAAAAAAAATACCTCAAAGGATGATGATGATGATGCAGTGACTGATGCTTTGTTGCAATTGAAATCAAAGATCTTTTCTTTGAATGGTTTGCAGAAGTTATCTGAGCATGCCTCCAAGTGTATTGGTGTACACAGGTATTATATATACAAATAAATTTATATTATGAAATTTCTTTCACTCTTTATTTGTTAGGGTAGAAGCTTTTTCACCCCTCCTCGTACAGCTTTCAAATGCAAACTCGCTGATCATCCCTCGTTATTCATTCCGCATCTCCTGATTGAACTGGACTACATTCCATTATTCTTGTCTTATGTTCGTCTTAGAACTGCTCTTTAACACACTACCCATTCCACTGTCTGCCTCCTTAGCTGTGCCATTCGACTAACTGCCAGCGATTTTTCCTCGGAGGGTGGGGGGGGGGGTGACTGCGACTGGTACAAAATGCAGTCAGTCTTGTGAGGAGCTGCTTGACCGAGTAGTAGTGGTTTCACAGTAAAAAAAATCCCAGGAGAGAGGTGTGCTGACCAGCTGCCCCTCCATGTTGCATCACATCACACCACACCACACCACACCACTGGCAGGGGGCAATATGTCGGTTGGTGGAATTTTAGCATTTTTAAAACAACCAACGCAAATTCCAGGTAGGAATGTCAAAAATTTCTGATTTTTATCCCTTCCATTCCATTCAACTTATCTTCCAAGACCCTTCCTGCCTCTGATATCAAGAGCTTTATTTCTTCTCTCTTCCTGTGTCTTATAAGAGTCCCGTTACTCACTCCAAACAACAAGAAAATATTGAAACGATGTAACACTTGTTTGTCAGAACTGTCTGAAGTGTAATGTTGGGATATGACACTGTAGGATAGAGTTCCAATGACATTTGTTGCATAACCTAGAAAACAGTATCAACAATCATCGACATGATTTGAAGTATTTTGTGGCTCAGCTCACCATCCAAATATATTTAGAAGTACAATTCATGTGGGCTCTAGGTCATATAGTTTCAGTTAATATCTTGACTTGCTGATGAAACAACATTGTAGCTTTTGATAAGCCCAATTCTCCAAATGTAATCAACAGCTAAACCACATTTCTAAAGCTTTGGCAACTGGCTAAAAAAGAGTCACTGATTTCAAAGTTGCAGAAGTATAAAAGCAAATTACAGTTCATGATATACACTGAGTTCACATTACTCAGTCCAACAGATAAAACTGCACTTGGTTCCATGTGACATCAAGTCCAAGACAACTACTCTCATTCAGTAACCTCACTAAAACTATTGAGAAAGTTAACAACGATAGCACAAAACTCACGGGTGCAAAGCATCAAAGGTACATTTTTACAATATTAACTTCAGGAACTGTTCTAGTGGTTATGAAAAATTATAACAGTTTCTATTTGACACAGAAGTGCTATGAGGCATTTTCATAACCAAATAATTTGAAAATGTGAAACACATGAAATTTATAATCTCAAACATCAAAGAAACAGAAAGAAATTTCAAACAAAATATCAATCCAAAAGGCTTCCATTTTTGAACAGCAGATTTGCAATTATTGAAAAAACATAGCTGAAAATTTAATGGAATCAGATACTTTGTTGGCCAGAATGTTTATCATAATCTACTATTGAACAGAAGTCTCTGTGAGACAGATTCATTAAAATCTTCAACTGTGTTGTCTGTAAACATGCTCTGAAGGATCATTTCAGGCTTATCTACATTGTGAGTGTATAGCAGCATGATAAGTTGCCTGTCAATTTGTCATACACCACAGTGACATCATTCAAACAGAGAACCACTACTGTGAGACAAACCATCTTCCAGTGGTAGCCTGGAGTCGACAACCTGTTTAGAGCATAAGAGTTGTGGCTCATAGGCACCCACAAGAAAATGCAAAAGAGCTGTGCACTGCCCATTTAGAAGGCAGCTGTATTAGTACAGACCAGACACCAAGTTTTTTCTGAACTAAATCGGGATATTTTTTAAAAATCCAAGACTAAACACACACAGGCTACAATTCAATGTTTTTTTACCTTATTGAGATTTTTGCTCACTTTTCAATCTCCTTCATAGAATCTTCTCTTCTTCCTCAATAAAACTGGAGACATGTAAATCACTAAACCATCTTCATTATTATTATTATTATTTCAGCTTCTAATGTTGCTGCTGGGAAAAGGTTCCTCTCAGCTCACCAAGTGTTCACCATCATCTGAAACAAAACGGAAAAGTTTTAAGAAGTTGTCATAGTTTTCATAACAATGAAAAAAAATTCCTTCCACTAATCAGATTTCAGCTTGAAAAGTTCTTCTCTTCATCCTTGAGAAAGTTCTTTAACTGCACACATTCTTCAAACATCAAATCCCCATCTACAAGAAATAACTTCTAGATATTCTGAAACTGAGCTCTGTTTCACTGTCAGTGAAAATGGTTTGAAAGTCCTGTAGACACTTTCTTCAAAGTCAAATCATTTTTCAACATTAGTTTAGACTGTGCTGCAAGTGAACTGCCATTTTGTTGTGGTTTGCCTACTTTGTTCCTTTGTTGTCCTCGGTGTCTACATACTGGCTGAAAACATAGGGGTTGGATGTGCAGTACTGTCTACTGTAGATGATGTAGCCGACAGATGCACAGTCTTCTACTTTCACATCCTCCCAATAATACACAGTTATGTATGGCCAGTGCACAACTTCCCATTTATAAGTCAACATCGGAATTAAAGTTACATAAAAATGACTAATTTTGCCCTATAATAAAAGATACTAACTAGGAATACTCAATATAAATTAGAAAATCAATTACACAGACAAAATTCAACCTGAGGGGGCTGCCTTTCTCTTTTATGAAAATGCAGATTACAATTCACATATGTTAATGGTAATTAGTTGAAAGTGAAGAAACAAATTTGAAGGAGGCATATTGCAAAACAAGGGGGAAGTAAAAATTAAAAAATTATCCCAGCTTCCTTCGTCACAATTTCTCTTTCTAATGTTTTGATAAGATCATCATGACGACTAAGGCTGCCACAGGGGAAGGAAACTGCACAACGCTATTCAATTTTTTCAGCAGAGAATTACAAAGCACTGTCACGATTGACCTCTGATGCACTACTCGAAAACAATGGCTATTTAGTCAAGTATGGCCACTTAGCGCTGTTAATAAAAGGAGGAGTTTAACTCATACAAGACTGCCCCTCATTAGAAATTGGTAATGAGCAATTTGAAGTGAAGACCACATCATTTTATATAATGTTGTCCATTTCTATGTAACCAGGAATTTTATCTATCCCAACAAAGTACAGTTGGGAGTTGGGTTTCCAACCAGATATCTGGGATATCAGGCAACTATGGTCAAGACAGAATCCAAGTCTCCACATTATCAATGTGGCCTCAGATAGCACTAGCATCCCTCCCCCAAAGCATTGGTCTGTGGAGTTGGGTACGGGAAAACACAGAATGGGTACTCAGTCAGCAGAGTAGGATTCCATTCACTGATGCATCCAGGAGTAACCTGACATCTGATGATTGTCAAAGAAAGGTGTGAAAGCAGCAGGAAACTATGAGACTTCAGAATGAAAGTTACCTGTTACTATGGCAGACTGAGTAACTTTTACTGTATGCTGCAATACAATTCAAAGTGATGCAGATACTACTTTTCACTACAGTCACTAAAACCTGTAAACAACAATTGTAACATCCCACAAACTGTTCAGTTTCTTGAAAATATAAACGTGTGCCTCAGTCATGGAACAATTTGAGGATTGCTGTGTGAATTTCCTCTTTGATGGAAAATCTCTTTCCTGTCAAATATCCACTGAGCTTGCTGGAAAGACTGAATGGTCTTCATCAAATTGTTGGCACTGTTTCACTACGACTGGATGCTACATTGCATTGCACCATACACTGCAAGAATTCCATGGCGAATTTGTGTGCAATTTGTATGTTTGGCTAACAAGAAACTTACTGTTCCTTGTACCTCAACTTTGGAGAGCCATTTCACTCCCACAATGTGATGAACCTGTTGTCCGTACTGCAGCAGAATTGTCTCTCAGGAAATTGGTAACATGCCCACTCTTCTGAAAGGGTGCCGTGCCTGTTGCGTAACTTAATTTCAGAAGTCCCTATACCTCAAGTATGTCTCTTGAATGAATCAATAACCATCCAAGACCATTTCTTCAGCAATTCCTTTGGATCAGTGCTCATTGTGTAGAAGCAGAAGAAGATACATTCATGTGTGTGAGTCATGAGGCAACGGTTCAAATCTGTGTTCTGTAACTAGTGCAACATTCTTTAATAATTCTCCTGATACTGTGTTACTATCACATTTTTACCGTTAAATGTTTGTTTGCTGATGGGGTGGTAGGGTCAACCAATAACCCTCTGGAAATTTATACAGTGAGATAATCACAAGCCTATTTGGGGCCCACCCAAACAGAACCCTGCTTGCCCCAGTACAGCATATTCCATAGCAGTTACTCAGTAATGATTGTTTCACTCCCCTCAACCCTTATTGACAAATGGTGCATTTTCAAAATTATTTTTCTCCTACAATGTTCACAGTTCAGCCAATAAGATCAAAATCCCATGCACTATGATGTACAATGTTCCATTACTGTGTCATTGGATGGTAGGCAAAAGCATGTCCAGAGCTTAGAGTAGCAATCGACTGTTCGTGTTAACAGGTCCCCAGCTCATGAAATCCATGTTTGACAAATGTGCACCCAGTCAATGAGACTGATCTCATCAAGATGGTCAACATTTGTCATGACCCAAAAATCAAAAGTAGCGTGTTTTCTGGAAGATGAGGAAGGCAATTGTAACCTGAGAGCTTTTATCATCTGCTTTTCTGGGGTTCCCATTGCACAGAATTAGTTCATGCTGACTATTTACTGAACTTTGTTGCTGCCTTAATCCTCAACAAAATTTTATATGAGGAGCTTACACACAAAAACAAACATGTCAGGAATTTAAAATAAATGAGACACAGAATGGAACAAAACAAACAGGATAAGCAGAACCTAGATAATCATACAATTTAAGTGAAATAACTAATTAATGGAAAATTTCATATAAAGATGTGAAACAATTACTAACAAAGAGATAGAGGGGCTGGCCAGTACTTACCTCAGCTCAGTACAGCCGATAGAGACACAAAAAACAACCGAAAATTTAAGCTCCTAGCTTTCGGAATAAATGTTCCTTCATCAGGGAGGAGAGAGGGGAAAGAAAGGGAAGAAGGGAAAGTGGATTTAGTTACTCACAACCCAGGTTATGAAGCAACAGGGAAAGGAAAACAGGGAAGGTAGCAAGGATGGAGGCATGGTTGTCAGAGGGAAGCCAAAGATATTCTACTGCAGGTACTGTGCCAGCTTCTAGCCAAAGAGGATGCATACAGAAGTAAAGAGGTGTATAGTATAAAGATGTAGGATGGAAAGATGCATGAATGGCTAAAGAGGAAAGGGAAAGAGGAGAAGACTGAAAAGTAAATGGGAGTGAGGTTGTTTAACGTAGGTTTAGTCCAGGGGGATGGCGGGATGAAAGGATGTGCTGGAGTGCAAGTTCCCATCTCCGCAGTTCAGAGGGACTGGTGTTGGGTGGGAGAAGCCAAATGGCACGTACAGTGTAGCAGGTTCCTAGGTCCCTAGAATTATGCTGGAGGGCATGCTCCGCTACTGGGTATTGGACATCTCCTAGGCGGACAGTTCGTCTGTGTCCGTTCATGCGCTCAGCCAGTTTCGTTGTTGTCATACCGATGTAAAAGGCTGTGCAGTGCAGGCATGTCAGCTGATAAATGACATGTGTAGTCTCACACGTGGCCCTTCCTTGAATTGTGTATGTTTTCCTAGTAGCGGGGCTGGAGTAGGTGGTTGTGGGGGGATGCATGGGGCAGGTTTTGCAGCGGGGTCGGTTACAGGGGTAGGAACCGCTGGGTAGAGAAGGTAGTCTGGGAATATTGCAGGGTTTAACAAGGATGTTACGGAGGTTAGGGGGACGACGAAAGGCAACTCTGGGTGGTGTGGGGAGAATTTTGTCAAGGGATGATCTCATTTCAGGGTTGACTTGAGAAAGTCATATCCCTCGCGGAGTAATTTATTGATGTATTCGAGGCCAGGATAATATTGGGTGACAAGGGGGATGCTTCTGTGTGGTCTGAGGCTAGGAATATTGTTGTTGGACGGGGAGGAATGTATTGCTCGGGAGATCTGTTTGTGGACAAGGTCTGCAGGATAGTTGCGGGAGAGGAAAGCACTGGTCAGGTTATTGGTGTAATTGTTGAGGGATTCGTCACTGGAGCAGATACGTTTGCCATGAATACCTAGGCTGTAGGGAAGGGAGCGTTTGATGTGGAATGGATGGCAGCTATCAAAGTGAAGGTACTGTTGTTTGTTGGTGGGTTTGATATGGACAGAGGTGTGGATGTGAGCTTCAACAAGATGAAGGTCAACATCCAGGAAGGTGGCTTTGGTTTTGGAGAAGGACCAGGTGAAATTCAGATTCGAAAAGGAGTTGAGGTTATGGAGAAAATTAAGGTGTGTTTCTTCACCATGAGTCCAGACCACAAACATGTCATCTATAAACCTATACCAGGCCAGGGGAAGCAGCTGTTGGGTCTTCAGGAAAGCCTCCTCCATGCGGCCCATGAAGAGGTTGGCATAGGATGGAGCCATCCTGGTTCCCATGGCAGTTCCCCTGATTTGTTTGTAGGTCTGGCCTTCAAAAGTGAAGTAATTATGGGTGAGGATGAAGTTGGTAATTGTGATAAGGAACGAGGTTTTTGGAAGATCTTCGGTTGGGCGTTGGGAGAGGTAGTGCTCAAGAGCAGAGAGACCATGGGTGTGTGGGATGTAGCATCTATGGTGACAGGAAAGGTTTCAGGTGGGAGAGGAGTGGGAATGGATTTGAGGCGTCCTAGGAAGTGGTTTGTGTCCTTGATGTAGGATGGGAGCCTGCAGGTGATAGGTTGGAGGTGTTGGTCTACCAGAGCTGAGATACGTTCTGTTGGGGCTTTGAAGCCTGCTACAATGGGACGGCCAGGATGGTTCTCTTTGTGGATTTTGGGTAATAGGTAGAAGGTAGGGGTACGTGGCTCAGGTGGAGTGAGTAAGTCTATGGAAGCCATTGTGAGGCCTTGTGAGGGACCTTGGATTTTTAGGATTTTCTGCAGCTCAGTCTGAATGGAGGGAATGGGATCCAGGGTAACAGCTTTGTAGGTTGAGGTGTCGGAGAGTTGACGCAGTCCTTCTGCCACATACTCCACACGGTCAAGTACCACAGTTGTGGAGCCTTTATCCGCCGGAAGGATTACAATAGAGCGGTCTGTTTTCAGTTGTTTAATGGCACGGGATTCAGCTGGGGTGATGTTGGGGGTTGTCGGAATGTTCTTCAAGAAGGACTGGGAGGCAACACTGGATGTGAGGAATTCCTGAAACGTCTGCAAGGGATGGTTTTGGGGGAGGGGAGGAGGATCCCTTTGAGAAGGCGGTCGGAACTGTTCTAAACAAGGTTCAACACTGGGTCTAGTATTTGGGGGCTGTGTTTGGGTGGTGAAGTGATATTTCCAGTTGAGGTTCCGGGTGAAAGAGAGGAGATCTTTAACCAGGGCAGTGTGGTTAAATTTAGGTGTAGGGCTAAAGGTTAAGCCTTTTGATAGAACAGATGTCTCTTGAGGAGAGAGGGATCTGGATGAGAGGTTTAGAACTGAATTGGAGTTGGTGATATGTGGCATTTGACTGTGGTTATAGTTGAGATTTTGTCTGTGTGGGGTATGTGCTGGGATGGGGAGATTGAGTAGGGTGGCTAGGCTAGGTTTGTTGGCTATGAGGGGGGTTTGTTGTGGTTGGTGTTTGTGAGGGATAGGGAGAGGGACCCCACTTCTTAGGTGTTGCACTAGCACTGTGGATAGTTTTTTCAGGTGGTGTGTGGCATGGGACTCAAGTTTGCGGCTGGCTTCTAGGATGATGTTCCTGAGTGTGTTCTCCAAGCAAGGGTTTGAGAAGTGCAGGACTTTGAAGAGAGATAGGAGCTGTTGGGAGTGGTGGTTACATGAAGTAGTGTAGAGGTTCAGGACAAGTTGGGTAAGGGCTAAGGATTGAAGGTTCTGGAAGTCCAGGAGAGATTGGTGGAAGGAGGAATTGCACCCAGAGATGGGAACTTTTAAGGTAAGTCCTTTAGGGGTAATTCCAAAGGTTAAGCAGGAACGGAGGAAAAGTATGTGGGATTGCAGTTTGGCTACGGTAAATGCATGTTTCCGGAATGAATGTAAATAATGTGGTATAGGATTAGGGTACATAGTGGGTAACTGGTGGGTAGGGAAAATAAATAACTAAAGTTAGAATAGTAATCATAAGAAGGACTAAAACACGGAAGGAAGGGCGAGAAAGAAAGAAATTGTGTTGGTAACGTTAAATACCAAAGAAAGACCACCGAAT